>NC_136526.1:30070234-30405234 GCF_053919585.1 Euprymna scolopes
TCTCTCTGTACAGGGGTTTGTCAGAACAACCTGGCATGAGGATACTTTTTCCATAGAAGTAAACTCTGACCAAATATTCAAAGTCGCATAGTATTCGCTGCCCAAATAAAATCTCCTCACTATGGCTAACCCACATTAGCTTTTACGAGGAATGGTGCACCTTCTCCAAGTGATGTTACCTCAAGTAATAGCACGAAGTTGGATACTCCATCAGATTAGATAAATTCTTGTCCTGGAATCCAGTTAGCTTAAGAAACCAAAATGAAAGATATACTACATCGTATGAAAATGTTTAATTGGGGAGAGAGAAAAGTATGTTCTCAACTTCTTTACTAAATCAGTGTTATAATAAATTACTGTAACTCTTCAGGAAATGAATCATAGTTAGTCCCCTTGGCCGGAACTAAGGATTCCACCATATTGATTTTGCCAAACACGTGTATATATTTTAAGCTAATAAAACCTTTACGAAAGGCATTCTTATTCATTCTTCTTTTATCATTTCAATTTTATCAGCTTAAGAAAAAAAAAAAAAATGGACAAATTACTGCGGCCAGACAGATTTAACACAGAACCGACTGCTCCGAATTTGGAAAAAATATACAAACATTGGAAGTTAACATTCGAATACTATCTACGCACGTTAAATAACGGCCAAATCGAAAACAATGCGCAAAATCTTTTCGCTTTCATCAATTCTGTCTCGGCGACAATTTTCGAAAATATAAGCGATGCCACGGATTACAACGGCGCCATAGAAACGCTAGATGCTATTTATATGAAACCAACAAACATTGTATTTAACAGACATCAACTCCTGACAAGTAAACAGAAACCGACACAAACCATCGACGAGTTCATACAACAATTGGAAGTATTCGCTAAATCTTGCGAATTTCAAGTGGTAAGTGCCGAGGAAAACAAAAAACAATATATATGGGACGCGTTCATTAGCGGCATCTCGTCTTCGTCTATCTGTCAGCGCCTACTTGAAAAACCTTTCTCGATGCTACAAGAGACATTTACGGTGGCTAGGTCCCTAGAACAAGCAGAGAAGCATACGGCCAGCTTCGATTACCACCCGAGCGTAATTCAACCAGAAGAAACTCCCTTAGCCGCTGTAAAAGGAAATACATTACAAAAAGGAATTTGTTTCTTCTGTGGGAACACACGGCATGCACGGGCGATGTGTCCTGCGCGTAATGCCGAATGTAGAAAATGTAAAAAAAATGGCCATTGGGCTAAGGTATGTAGATCATCCTCCTCTCCTGCTGCTGTGTTGTACGACTCGGACTCCCCCACCCCCACCCAATCTCTCCTGACTAGGAACGGGTGCCAAAGACATCACCTACACCAAATGCAAAATAAATGGGCAGGTAGTGAATGCTATGGTGCAAAAATACAGCAAGAAAGCTGAAACTTTTTGTTATCCCCAAACTGAAAACCGTAACATTGGCGGACCCGAATCATCATGCTAAAATCATCGGCGAAACTGTTGTTGACATCTCTCTAAATGGTAAAAACCACCACGCCATGACGGTGGAAGTAATTAAGGACCTGTTCACGGATATGATTGTCGGAAAAGACCTTCTAAAACAATATAAAACTGTGACATTGAAATTCGACGGTCCCAGGGAAGAACTTGTTATTGGAGCGATGGGTAAGAGTAACAATTTTCCATGTATCAAAATTTCTCCTCCTCCCCTCTTCTCTCATCTTTCTACTCGGACGACCCCTATTGCCACCAAATCTCGTCGTCACTCATTCACTGACAACATTTTTATTAAAGAGGAAACTGCCAGAATGCTGAGGGAAGGCATAATAGAGCCCTCTATATCTCCTTGGCGAGCCCAAGTTTTAGTGACCTCTAATGAGAATCAAAAAAAAAGAATGGTGGTCGACTACAGCGACACCATAAATAGATTTACAGAACTAGATGCCTATCCCATGCCTAACATTACTAAAATGATTGATGACATAGCTCGATACAACGTTTTTACAACACTTGACCTGAAGTCTGCTTACCATCAAATCCCAATTAGTCACGCCGATCGGAAATACACAGCATTCGAAGTAAATGGAAAACTTTACCAATTTACTCGTATCCCTTTTGGAGTCACTAACGGAGTGAGTGCCTTTCAAAGATGCATCGATAGCATTGTAGGAAGAGAAAAATTAACAGATACTTTTGTGTATGTAGACAATGTCACGATATGCGGAAAGGATCAACAAGAACATGATTACAACCTTCAAAGGTTTTATAATGTAGCAAAAAATGCAACATCACACTCAACCAAAGTAAGAGCATCATTTCTACTACTTCTATCACACTTCTTGGGTACACAATCCAGAACAACCAAATTACTCCTGATTACCTGAGGCTAAAACCACTCCTTGAAATGCCACCACCTCTAAATTTACAGTCGCAAAAACGAATAATTGGTATGTTCTCTTACTATAGTAAATTCATTCGAAATTTTTCTGATAAGATACTGCCGCTGAACCATAACAGGGAGTTTCCTCTACCCCCGTCTATTCTAAATTCTTTTCAGACGCTGAAGACCGACTTAAGTAATGCCACCCTTATAACTGTTGATCCGGACAAAGAATTTGTAGTGGAAACTGATGCCAGTAAATACTGCATTGCTGCTACGCTGAACCAACAGGGTAGACCCGTTGCATTCTTTTCTCAGGCACTAAGCCCGAACGAGATTAGACATCACGCGGTCGAAAAAGAAGCTGCTGCGATTGTCGAAGCTCTTCGAAAGTGGCGACACTTCTTACTCGGGAGACATTTCAAAGTTATTACAGATCAAAAAAGCGTCAGTTTTATGTTCGATAATAAGAGAAAATCAAAAATTACAAATGATAAGATATGTCGTTGGCGGATCGAACTATCACAATTCAAATTCAGCATTACTTACCGCCCAGGAATGGAAAATACAGCTGCTGATACGTTTTCTCGCATCTCTGCATTAACACACACTTTGCAAGACCTCCGCGACTTGCATGCTACACTATGCCATCCTGGAGTCAGGCGACTCAGCCACTTCATCCGGACAAGAAACCTTCCTTTCTTTTAGAACAAATTAAAAACATAACAGACTCGTGCCCCTCCTGTCAGTATTTGAAACCTAAATTTGCCAGTTGTAAGGACCACTCATACAGGCTATACTACCTTTCCAGCGACTAAACATCGACTTTAAAGGCCCTTTACCTACTTCTGTACGTGGTAACAAATACTTACTCACCATAATTGATGAATATACTCGCTTTCCCTTTGCCTTCCCCTGTAAGGATATGACTAGTAAAACCGTTATCCATTGCCTAAACCAACTATTTGCTATTTTTGGCATGCCCGATATGATACACACTGACCGGGCAGCCGACTTCCTTGCAGGAGAAATCAAAGATTACTTACGTGGCAAAGGTATCGCCACCTCTAAAACAAGTAGGTATCACCCTGAGGGTAACGGGCAGGTTGAGAAGCTCAATGGAACTTTATGGAAGGCCATCCAAACGACCTTACACTCTAGCAACATGAAACTGCCTCATTGGGAAGATATACTACCAAACGCTCTCCATTCAATCAGGTCGTTACTATGCACTGCCACCAATATGACTCCTCATGAGAGAATGTTCAAATATAGTCGTAGATCTTCCTCCGGAACTTCTGTTCCCACTTGGGCGAAACCAGGCCCAGTATATGTCAGAAACCATACTAAGTCTAGTAAGCTCGACCCTCCAGTAACCCCTGCTACCCTATTAGACATCAACCCCTACTATGCTCATGTACGACTACCCTCTGGGGCGGAAACTACTGTCAATGTGCAAGACCTGGCTCCTAACTCCTCAAACCAAGAAGACGAACACGATGAAAACAATACTGCAAGCCCTGAAGCCCGTAAAAAACCACCACCTGACGAAAACAATATCGACGTGGAGGAGAAGAATCCCTTACCTGATCCTGAACATATCCATACTAGCCACGATGTGGATGCTGAGAACAAAAATCCCTGTGAGTCAGTGCGGAGATCGTCCAGAATGCGGCGATTTCGAAGTAAATATAAGGACTTTTTAACCTAGTACTGAACAGACTAAATTTAACTTCTGTAATTCCATACTTAATTATTGTTGAAGGGGAAAATGTTATAATAAATTACTGTAACTCTTCAGGAAATGAATCATAGTTATTCCCCTTGGCCGGAACTAAGGATTCCGCCATATTGATTTTGCCAAACACGTGTATATATTTTAAGCGGATAAAACCTTTACGAAAGGCATTCTTATTCATTCTTCTTTTATCATTTCAATCAGTGTTTGAGAAATAAAGAACTTAAATGGAACATTCGAATATCAATGTATATTGTATCTCATATAGAGTTCAAGTGTTAGCCCCAGATTGTGGGCTCCTTGATTTCTGAGAACTTCGACTGAAGTAAAATAAAACAAATGATAAAAATATAGGGGAAAAAGTCAGTAGGAATATACATCATACCTTGTTCAAGTTTTTGTTCAATTATTATTCAAGTTAAATATAGTTGTAAAAGTCTTTACTTTGGGTTTAAATATTATGCCTCCCCCCCCCTGTAAACAGAATTTTTGTGAAATATTAAACTATTCTTCTGCTCGGTTAATGTCGGTGCTTTTACAGAAAAACGGTGAATTAAACTGCATAAGCACCTGTAGCCGCCACAACACCCTTCCCCCGCCACTCTCTCTCTCTCTCTCTCTATATATATATATATATATATATATATATAAACAGATAGCAAATTGCTATTTGTAACACACATACACACACACATATATATATATATATATATATATATATATATATATATATATATTTTTTTATTACATTTTCACCCCAAACAAGGCACATTGCCACTTTAATGTAGGGGGCTACTATCAGGGGAAACATCTACTGGGGTACTATGTAGGGATTAGAGCAGCGAGATGTTGGTTCACGTTGCACTTGAACTTATGCATGTCAGTACAGTTGGGGAAGCAGTGACCTGGAATGGAATTCCAAAGTCTAGCAGTTCTGGGGAAGAAACTACTGGAGTAGAAAGATCTTTAACATCTAGAGATCTCTACAGTGTGGGGGTGGGATTTTGCAGCTTGTCGGGTCTGTCGAGGGTGTTCACGTCGTGGGGGCACAAGTGCTTGCAGTTCTTCAGAGCATTCACCATTATAATACTTGTAGAACAGGCAGAGGGATGCAACGTTTCGACGATGGGACAGAGGCTGAAGTTTTGATGCCAGTTTAGGGCCTATCAGATTTGCGACTCTCTTTTGAACCCTGTCAAGGAGCGAGAGACTAGTAGCCGATGCACCGGCCCAAATATGACAGCAATACTCCATGCATGGGCGAATAGTGGCCTTATAGAGGTACAGGATACTTTTGGGTGTTAGAAGTTTTCTAGCACGGTAGAGAGAGCCCACCTTCCTCGCAGCGGCCCTGGCAATGCCCTCGATGTAATTGTTCCAGCTCATGTTTCCTGTGAACGTTAGGCCAAGGAGCTTGAAAGACGTACTCTCAGCTAAAGAGTTGTTGGCCATTGCTATAGGTGGTAGAGAAGGTTTCTTGTAATTATTGAATGAAACCAGTTTTGTCTTGGTGGCATTGAACGTTACCATCCATTTTTGTCCCCATTCCACTACTGATTTGAGGTCATCCTCTAGTGTTTCTGCCATTACTTTAGATATATGTTCATTTGTTTTCCTGTCATGCCTGCTATAGAGTGTGGTGTCATCAGCATATATACCCATCTCAGAGGCAATTTTGTCGGGGAGGTCATTTATGAATATCAGGAACAACAGAGGACCAAGGATAGATCCCTGGGCACTCCCGCATTTATATTATATTGTTTAGACGTACGAACGTCGAGGACAACCTGGATTTTTCTCTTATCTAAGAAGGATTTAATTATGTTAAGTATTCTACCAGTGATACCGTAAGATCTAATCTTCCTGAGGAGACCCTCATGCCATACCCTGTCAAAAGCCTTAGATATATCTAGAGCTACCGCTCTGCCCTCTCTCTCTATATATATATATACTCCAATTCCGGCACAGTGGTACCAAATATAGAGGGACACTATGTAGGGAGTTGAGCAGTGAAATGTATGTTCATATAACATATAAACTTTTGCATATCAGTACAGTCAGGGAAGCTGGAACCCGGGAGGGAATTCCAAAGTCGAATAATTCGAAAGAAAAAACTATCAGCATAATGTTTTCCGGTATCTATGAATCTCTACATTGAAGGGGTGGGATTTTGCTGCTTGTAGGGTTTGTCAGAAATATTTACGTCGAGGGATACAAATGCTTAAAGTTCTTCACAATATTTTGCAAATAATTTTTTTTTCGTATATATATATATATATATATATATATATATATATATATATATATATATATATATATATCACAATATTAATAATAAATAGGGTTAAGGTGGGCATATTCTGTTTTGCAAGAAACGAATAATAATAAGATAAATCAGTTCTTATTAAAAAAATTAATTGAAATGCATTAAAAATTAAACATCATAATAATAACGTATTTTAATATAGATAATTGTCGAAATAATTGTCCGCAAAATATAAATTTCAATTAGAAATTCGTAAAACGTAAAAAAAAAAAAAAATTCCCCGTTAAAAAGTGTGCATGTGGGGGGGGGTAACAGAAAAAAACTAGTCGAGGAGATTCGGGAGTCAACCGCTTCAATATACCCATAACAAAAATTGTCTTTGTAAGTGTTATTTAATTTACATGTTATATAATTATATATGCGATTTAAAAAAAAAAAACAAAGGGAGGTAATTCATGACAATTTGTTTTAATTTCTTTTTGTCAAAAAATTAGCACAAAGCCGAGATTCTAAGCACAATTTGAAACACGGAACCACTTTTATCGGATGAAGACATCTTATTCGGAAGACGATTTTCTATAATGATATTCCTTTATTTTTTATTTACAAATCATATTATCGTTATCTTATTTTTCTTTAAAGTCGACACATTATGCGACGCGTAACAAGATTTGACGAAGGGTAAGTGTTCATCTTTTTTTTCTTTTTTTTTTTCGATTTCTTTGTTTTCGCCTTCATTTTATAAAGAAATCAGCTTCATATATTCATGCGATATACTTTTCTCGAAAAATAACATTTTGAAATTTAATATTGTATTCTTTTTTCAAAGAGTGATCCGTCGTTTTAATGGCGTTTATGGTGAAATTATTTAATAAATATTTCGAGATTTGGAAATTATTTAATAAATATTTCGAGATTTGGAAATTATTTAATAAATATTTCGAGATTTGGAAATTATTTGATAAATATTTCGAGATTTGGAAATTATTTGATAAATATTTCGAGATTTGGAAATTATTTAATAAATATTTCGAGATTTGGAAATTATTTAATAAATATTTCGAGATTTGGAAATTATTTAATAAATATTTCGAGATTTGGAAATTATTTAATAAATATTTCGAGATTTGGAAATTATTTAATAAATATTTCGAGATTTGGAAATTATTTAATAAATATTTCGAGATTTGGAAATTATTTAATAAATATTTCGAGATTTGGAAATTATTTAATAAATATTTCGAGATTTGGAAACTGGTTGAAATAGTTCAACCAATTTCCAAATCTCGTTCTGTTCATTTTATTAATTTTAACAAACTTTTAACATGCTTTCTACTATTAGCTTACATTAGCCAATATTTGTTTTTTAAATGTCACTCTGTATTCTTTATTAATATATGCAATGATCTGGGTGCTTATGCATTTATGTACCTGTGCTAGTTTTTAAAAATAGTATTTTCAAGTTTTACGATATTTTTTGGTATCAAATTGAATAATTATAAAACATCTTCCCCCTCCTCATATAAAGAGTGGCTTTCTAAATAATGACGTTATTAATTCAGCACGGTAACATAAGTGCATAGGTACCATAGTCTGTTTAATTTAAAAAGAGAAAAATATTCGGTGCTTCTACACTATCAGAACGAAATTTTGTAGTCGATAAATGGAGAGCTAAAATAATGATTACTGATTTTTGTTGGTCAATTCTAATAATTTAGAACGCTAGTTTGCAAATTATGCAGTCGAAATTACCTGAATATTACTGAATTATTTTTTTAAAAACTTTAATCCTGTTAATTGTGGACATCTTGATTAAATCGAAACGGAAAATTACCTCCCTTTCGAACTGTCCTGTGTCTTACATAAGCAAATACGATCGCTTTCTTCAAATTCTAGTTTCTAGTTTCTTTAATAAATACTTTGGTAACGGGGCATAAAACCAGACCCTTAGTTTCAAACATGGCGGCAGGTCTGTCAATTGAGTTATGGAAGCACAACATGGATAAATACTTTCGCTATTTTCAAAACTGATTACTTTTGATATTTTTAGGATAAACCAGTTTCTTATTAAAAAATTAATTGAAATGCATTAAAAATTAAACATCATAATAATAACGTATTTTAATATATATATATATATATATATATATATATATATATATATATATTTTTGCTAATATATTTTTATAACGTAGTTACGTTTTTTTTTATTAATATAGTTACGTTTTCTTTTGTAATGTACTATATTTAAATATACTTTATTTACCATATACTTTATGTAAACCTGCGCAGTTTATTACGATCGCCACCAGTTAAAAAAAACATGTTTATAGTTAACTATATTTCACCTTTATTCTAACCCCCCCCCCTGAAAATATATAAAAATATGT
Organism: Euprymna scolopes; assembly: GCF_053919585.1. NCBI lineage: Eukaryota > Metazoa > Mollusca > Cephalopoda > Sepiida > Sepiolidae > Euprymna > Euprymna scolopes. The sequence continues at coordinate 30,079,004 of NC_136526.1, forward strand.
AAACATTCTTAATTGATTTTGTGTTTTTTAGTCGCATATCTTTTTCAAATAACTATGTTTATTTTGTCAAACTGTTTAGCTATTTCTATGTGATTAAAAACGCAAAATCAATTGATAAAGAAAACATTTTTATATGATTGATATGTAGTTTGCTTGAAGCATTGTGTGGGATAGGTATGTAGTAGCGATTTAGAAGGCTATCACAATGAAGCATTGTGTGGGATAGGTATGTAGTAGCGATTTAGAAGGCTATCACAATGCGAGGAATGAAATATAGTTGTTGTTGAAAGGAGACGAAAACAAGTGGCAATTTACAAATCAATAAGTACATACATATATGTCTATATATATATACATATATTTATTCAGTTGTATTGGATACAAATGTCTTACTGGTTATGTCTGCGACAATATCCATTATTAATTTCGAAAAAACTTCCCTTTTCAAATGGTAGACGTGACAGATCGATTCAAAGCATGCTAGATGATGGAGTGGAAGTTGGATAGCTGTGTGGAGTCTCGGAGCAAATGTAAGGAGGGGATTTATGTATGGTCTGATTAGGTGATTAACATGTTTTTTTGTTCGTTTTTTTATAATTTTTATATATATATATATATATTTTTATTTATTTTTATCTATTTTAACTTTTTGCTTTAGCGTGAGCTCTTTTTAATTTTATATATTCTCTGTTTATTTAGTTGTCTTTATTATTATTATCATTATTATTATTATGATAATACTTTAATTTAAATGATGCAAATTATTAATCTTCATCTCAAAAATTCAGAAACATCAGTTTTAACATGTTTGAAATGTTATAACTAACATTAGATATAAAATGTTTTTGTAATGTGTTTAATTCTAACTTAGATATTGTAACGAAATGTCTGAGGTGTTTATTTCTTAGATTATGATGTAAGTTTGAGATAATTTTTTGAAATTTAAGCAGTGATTAGATGAAAGAGTATAGTTACATTAATTGAAAAAAATGTCGGCAAATATGTAGGCTGTAAGTCTCTTGAGCCAGACATTTGGCTTGAATCATTGTGAATACCTGCCCAAAGCCCTGAACTCCTCATTACGGTGTCTTACATTAGATATAAAATGTTTTGTAATGAGTTGAATTCATAATTTATATATAATAATGTCTAAACTAAGCATTGATTGGATAAAACTGGAGGTAAGTATAGTGATATTAATAGAAACAGATGTTGGTAAATTTGTAAGCTATAAGACCCTTGAGCTAGTTACTCTTGAAGCATTAAAAATACTTTAACTCCTTATTAAAGTTTCCTTATTTTTCATTTATTATTTATTCAATGCCATTAAAACATTAAAGTTTTAGCTTTGATTAAAATTCATGTAATGTAGTCTAAGAATATATATATGATTATGAGGATCTATCTAAAGAAACTAAGAGTTTTTGAAGAGATAAAACCTATAAATTCATTATAGTTATTATATAGGCTTCACTTCAGAAAGAGCACATCGACTTTGTATCGTTCTCTCACTGGCACCCTCCTCCCCCGACTTCATTTGGTTATATGTCGAGAACATAACCAACATGACCTCCCACAACACCAAAATATACGGCATAATCACGTTGACACACCGGTTCCCTTCAGATCACCAAAGTTAAGCAACGTTGAGCCTGGTCATTACTAAAATGGGTGACCAATTTGGGAAGTCCAGGTGCTGTATGTAGGAGGACGTCGACACCTCCCTGAAAAAAGTTGCGAAACCTTAACGTCAGTATCTCCCCTATCGAGGATATACATACGACTGGGGGCCGCTTGTGAATTTCATACTCCCATGTAACTTTCTCCTTCAAAGGAAGCCAGTTAAACCCTGTAAAAAGATGAAATGAATTTGTACATAAAATGAATTTGTACATAAAATGAATTTGTACATGAAATGAATATTAATCTGGTTTTTATAATGTAATTTTTTCTCTTGTTTTTCAGATAATCAAGTTAGCAAATATATTTTGAAACATTCAATTGGTTATTTCTTACTAAAGCCACAGGAATACGAAAATACTAAATACTGGATTATTAAAAAAGTTTGCATAAAAAGGTTAATACGTAAATTTTATATATTCAAAAACAATTCTGATTACTGATCTGTTGCATTGCACGCATGAACGTAGGAGCAAAATAATTCCAATGAAATTCATGCCTAGCATTTATAACACAATCATAACGTCCTTAAAATATACTGATAAAAAAAATCATCCAAACGAACACAGAAGACAAACCATATTAATGTTAAATGTTCTGAACTTTTATACAGATGTTGACCAATATAAAAACGCTAGAGGAAAGTTATATTGTTTAATATGTAGGACATTTTTCACAGGTATCTCATCTGAAAATCCAAATGAAAATACACACCAGAAAAAAAAACTTAAATGCCTACTAGTAAATATCCTCAAGTGTCTAAAGTCTTTGCGTAGAGGAGTTGGTCAGAACAAACTGGTATAAGAATGCTTCCTTTTACAAGTAAACTCCAATTAAATATTCAAATAACCAAGTATTCTAAACCCAAATACAATCCCCTTAGTATGTTTACTCTACACTGGCTTCTATGAGTATTTGTGCATCTTATCTAATTGATGTTGCCTGAAGTATCATCACTGAGTTTGATACTAAATCAGAATAGATTATTTTTTTTCCTGGAATCTAGTAAAATCAAGAGACCAAAGAGGAAATATACTTTAACATCGTTATTTGGTCAATAAATCAGACAAACTTAATGTTCCTAACTTTTTTATTTACATAAGGCTTAAGAAATAAAAAAAAAAACACCCTAATAGAATATTTGAATATCTATATATCTCATATAGAGATCAAGTGTTAACTCCAGGAGCCCTTTAAATTTCTGAGAACCTTGACTAAAGTAAAAAAAAATAAAGCCACCCGAATATTGTAAAGTGCGTTGAATTTCCTTAGCCCTTGAGGCATTTATTAACATATAACGATGCATGCTCGAGAGAAACAACATCATTGCGAAGTCTGTGCAAGTTCATTTTCAGAGAAAGAGTATTTGAAAATCCATATGAGAGTGCATACTAAGGAGAAGCCATATTCTTGCGGAGTGTGTGGAACGTTTTTTACACAAAAGTCAAACTTAAACAAACATATGATAACACACACTGGAGAGAAGCCATATTCCTGTCAAGTGTGTGGAAAATGCTTTAGTATGAAGTCTACCTTGAAAACTCATATAGCCATTCACACTGGAGAGAAACCATATTCTTGTGAAGTATGCGGCAATTCTTTTTCAGAAAAAGCTACCTTAAAAATCCATATGCGAACACACACTGGAGAGAAACCTTTTTCTTGTGAAGTGTGTGGGACTTGCTTTACACAGAAGTCGAACTTGAATAAACATATGCGAATACACACAGGAGAGAAGCGATATTATTGTGACGTTTGTGGCACTTCGTTCTCATGGAAGTCCTCTTTCAAAACTCATATAGAAATTCACACTGGAAAGAAGCCATACTTTTGTGAAATCTGTGCATCAACCTTTTCTGCGCCATTAAAAATCCACATGAGAAAACACACTGGGGAAAAGCCATATTCATGTGATTTGTGTGAAACTTCTTTTACGACAAAGTCAAACTTGAATAGTCATAGAAGAATACACACTAACGAGAAACCATACTCTTGTGAAGTGTGTGGCACTTGCTTTACACAGAAATCCAGTTTGGATAACCACATGAGAATACACACTGGAGAGAAGCCATATTCATGTAAAGTGTGTTTGACTTCATTTACACACAAGACGTCTTTGAAAACACATATAAAAATTCACACTGGAGAAGGACAGTATTATTGTGAAGTCTGTAGTGCTTCTTTTTCAGAAAAGACTCGCTTGAAAGTTCATGTTCGAATACACACAGGAGAGAAGCCATTTTCATGTGAAGTTTGTGGAACTTCATTTAGACAGAAGTCGCATCTGAATAGGCATATGAAAACACACACTGGGTAGAAAATGTGGTAAATTTTGTTCCAAAAGATAAAGTAAATTATTGTCGAACATGTGTTAAATCTTGTTCAAAACTATAAATTATTGTTGAACATGTGATAAACCTTAATTCTAAAAAGTAAATTAAATTATTGTCGAACATGTGGTAAATCTTGTTCCAACATTAAATTATTGTCAAACATGTGGTAAATATTGTTCCAAAAAGTAATTTAGATGATTTGTCAAACACGTGGTAAATATTTTTCCAAAAAGTAATTTAAATTATTCTCAAACATGTGGTAAATATTTTTCCAAAAAGTAATTTAAATCATTCTCAAACATGTGGTAAATATTGTTCCAAAAAGTAATTTAAATTATTCTCAAACATGTGGTAAATATTGTTCCAAAAAGTAATTTAAATTATTCTCAAACATGTGGTAAATATTGTTCCAAAAATAAGTCCAAACATATATACTGCATGACGGTATTTTGCTTATGAAATATATAATTCATTTTTGAGAAACTCTTATTTGGCCCCGTGAAAAATTAAAAGTTATGAAATCGCATTTATTACATATGTTGAATTTATTTTTGGGGCGTTATTATGGTAACATACATACCAACAAAAGAAATCCTTTTTTAACGTTGTTTTGCTTTTTTCAGTAAAATCTAGTAGTGTGTTCTTTTTCAATTAAGACAATTTTGAAGTATAATACATGTTCAAAAGTGGAAAGAAGCCATGTCTATATTTAGTTATTTTCGATAAGCTGAAATGTTTATATATTTAATTGGAATTCATTGAGATGAGTTTTATTTATTATTTTTTATTGCGGACTGTTATCCTCATCTTAGTTGTTTCACAACATTTCAGCCAACTATTTCTCTGGCCTTCGTCAGGTGGTAACCGCAACAGGATAGGAACTCTGAATCTCCTGACTGCATCAACTGCAATTACTGTCTTCCGTAGTTGTTGTCTCACTACGTTTTGGCCAAGTAAGCCTCTGGCCGGCTTTGGGTTGGATTGAAACCACTATCTTCAGACAATTCTCACCTGAAACCATAAAGATTCAACATCTCTATCCACTGCGCCACAGGCCCCATGGTGCAGTGGATAGAGATGTTTACCACCTGACGAAGGCCAGAGGAATAGTTGGCCGAAACGTCATGAAACAACAAATAAAATAAACAAATAAACAATAAATAAAAATTTGTTTAAAAAATTAGCTCAAATGTTATAATAAACTATATTTAGACATATTGTTTGTATCTCAATATATTTGGAATTCTAAAATGCAGACATATTATTATTGAATATATATTGGATTTCAATGGCATTGATGTAAAATTATCATTGTATAATGAATTGTAAATTATCCCGTTTTGTATACATTTGTAACAACAGTATTTATTCATAAAATCAGATTTTCGGTTATCTATTTCATATGATAGATTAAAACTCTTATGATTGAAATGTTTTATAACATCGTAATATATATATATATATATATATATATATATATATATATATATATATATTATTAGAATTGGCATCATTAGAATCAATACTCAGTACTCAGATGCACATGTGTCAGTTTCTGCATGAATTTAAATATAATATTTATGGGTATTTTATGAAAAGCTTATGCCGGGCTGTCTGCTAGTTGTTCAGTAAAATTCTAATCATAGGCAATACTTATTTTCGTAATAAAAAATATTGAATAGTAATAATCATCTTGGTCAATTAAGGATAGTAATCATAAATCTAAAGTAATTTTATAAAATTTAATTTCTTTATATTGAAATATCAGCAAAGAATAATAAATTAATGTGATAAAAAAAAGCAAAATTAAATTACCGTATATACTTGTGTATAAGTCGACTTCCTGGGAGAGGATTTTAAGGTTATTTTATTGGGGCTGACTTATACATAGGTAATGCTTTTGGGAATGTTGATCTGCACTCCATCATAACATAGAAAGCGTTATTTTGTTTATGCACTTGGTATATATCAGTAAACCTAGTAATTAATTGCACACCTTCAACCCCCCCACTACAGTGTGTTTGCCAGTATTTCAGTGGGAGGCTTAATAATAATTGGAATAGTTCTCATAATGTTCACTCTCTAGACGTTGCTATAGGCCAAAGTTCGATATAATGTATCTGGTGATATGACGGTTTTTAGTCAGTTTGGAAATGTAGTGTTTACAATATGTCGTTTTTCCCTAAGTTCAACAAGTTTTAACAATTTAATGACAACTATTTTCTCATCAAATCACCGAAGTTAAGCAACATTGAGCCTAGTTAATACCAGATGGGTGACCATTTGGGAATTCTAGGCACTGTATGTGCTCTCTGCCTATCTAGTCTTCCAGTTCAGTTTCCAGTCTTATTAAAGAACATTTCATTTGCCAATGGTATTTAACAATGTCGACTAAGGTGTGGTTAGAGATTGCGCACCTCCTGTCCCAAAAAGTTTACATGCAGACAGACACCATAGTTTGCCAAAGACTGAAGGAGTCTATTTTTTTTGTAATTTTTCTTTTAATTTAATGAAACCATTTAATGCATGCATTCATATTATTACGGTATATTACAGCTTGTGCAATTTATGGGGCGTTATTATGGTAAGTAACATAAATTATGCCTAAAAACAGTAAATGCACCTGGAATTTACGTGTCATTAATCCGAATGTCTGATTAGCAACATTTGCGTTGCATGTAAGTGTGCAGTAGGTTAGTTCTCTATATGAAAATCATAAAGACCACATTTGCATAAATGCACAGATTATCACTTGCAGATGCTGAGAAACAATTTATAATATGTCTTACAAAAATAATAAAATAAAAATTTACAAAAAAGGAAATTATCTGTGCAAGAAAGAGCCATGAGACGGACCATTTAACTTGTCTTGAATCTACAGTCGACTTATACACAATCCACAGTCGAGTTATACACAATCTACAGTCGACATGCATAAATATTATAAATATACATATTATATATTATTATATTATACATATTATATATTATATATACATATATATACAGTCGACTTGTACACAACTTTTGGTTTTATAGTGCACACTGACTTCTATACAAGATTGATTTATACACAAGTATACACAGCAATTGTTTATTGCTTGGAAAATATCAAATTAGAATCTTAAATGTATTAATTTTTTATAAAAATTAAAAGCATATCAGAAATATGTTGAATTATAAGTATTGATCAAATGTGTCAGACACCCATCATTAGTATATAATTATAAAAAAAAACTAAATCAAGAAAACTAGTTTAAAAGATATTTACTATAAGAAAAATTGAGATCATCAACTTTGCTGGATTCATTTTTATAGACTATTATCCTTAACTTTATAGTTGATGTTGTTTCACCACGTTTCGGCCAACTAATCCTCTGGTCTTCTTCATCTGGTTAACTGCGATGGATGGAAATGCTGATTCTTGTAACTGTATCCCCAGTAATCACTGCCTTCCATAGTTGTTGTTGTTGTCTCACCACGTTTTGGCCAACTAATCCTTTGACCTGCTTTGAGTAGGATTAAAACCACAGGCATCAGGCAATGCTCACCTGGAACCGTGGATATTCAATACCTCTATCCACTTTGCCACAGGCTCTGAAGGACGATCAAGGTTGAATGAATAAATCTGGAGTTGAAATCAACTGTACAAAAATGTTGCCAAACATTGTTTTGTGGATTCTATCAAAGAAACTAAAGTTTAATTAAGTGAAAACATTTGTATGGATAAGTGAATTTACTACAGTCGCCATGACCAACATACTCAGTGTTCCTGGTGCAAACATGCTGTAATCATAATCGTGAATTCCAATCCCAAGCAAAACCACAAATCAAGTCTATAAACAATTAACAGATGTTTGTTTTGGGGATTACAAATGATATTTGTTTTCTTAAGTTAAATTGCAAACTTGAAAAATATCTGTTTTTAACTAAAAACACAGTCCAACTCGACAAAAGATAGGCTCAGTTCCTACAGTCTACCAAAAATAAATTGTCTCTACGAATATCTAACTCTAACTTATTGCTTACCGCCAGAGGTCCAACCCTAACTAGCTCTCATTCCTATCTCATAAAATCGCTTTACCTCTGATCAGATGTTGACCTTTGTAAGCGGTAACCATTTGAGCACCAAGAAGCTGGCTACTCTCTCTCCACTGTAAATAATGGCTAAAAATTGACCATTTAAATATGTTTATCTTCAGATAATCTTAAACATTACTTTTTTCAAATAGGTTGGTTTCAACAATGTTCTCCGTTTAATGAATTATTTATTTTGTTTCAAACAAAAACTTTTTTGTGTAGTTATTTTCTAATATATATTTACATCTCTACTCCAAATGTTGCATTTCAGTGTATTCTCCATATATGTATAACCATATTCTCGAAAGGCGAATATCTCAACCATATAATTACACATTACATTCTCCATATATGTATAACCATATTCTCGAAAGGCGAATATCTCAACCATATAATTACACATTACATTCTCCATATATGTATAACCATATTCTCGAAAGGCGAATATCTCAACCATATAATTACACATTACATTCTCCATATATGTATAACCATATTCTCGAAAGGCGAATATCTCAACCATATAATTACACATTACATTCTCCATATATGTATAACCATATTCTCGAAAGGCGAATATCTCAACCATATAATTACACATTACATTCTCCATATATGTATAACCATATTCTCGAAAGGCGAATATCTCAACCATATAATTACACATTACATTCTCCATATATGTATAACCATATTCTCGAAAGGCGAATATCTCAACCATATAATTACACATTACATTCTCCATATATGTATAACCATATTCTCGAAAGGCGAATATCTCAACCATATAATTACACATTACAGTACTTTCTTGTCGCAAAAATATTGATTTTTTCCTTAACTCATAAGTACATTTTCAATAAGTTTTCATCGAGAGATTTTTTTAATCATCCAAAGTCAAAGCATTCTTCTTTAAATGCCAAAAATTTTTTGCAATTGATTTATTCATGAATATTTTATATCTTTCAAGCTATGAGAAGAGATTGTTGATATTTTAGGGATTGGTGTTTATTTTTCTTAAAATAATAAGAGAAACATAGTCTAGACATATTTGAAACGAAACATGCGTCCAACAAATTTTCCAACATTTTACAATTTCAACTTGCATCAAAGCTGATCATGAAACACATGAACGTAAGCAGTGAGTTGCAAATCAGAATAAGCTTCATCAAAGGGGTAAAATCAACATGGTCAAGGCGTATGTGTTAACAAATGCATGATGTTCTGATATTGCACATGTATGCAATTTTGGCGAGTTGGTAAAGTTTTATAGTAAATATATTGAAGAATTAAATTTACAATATTTTAGTCAAAACAAGGAATGCAAAAATAAAAGTGAAAGGTCCCTTATTCTATGGAGTTTCAAAGAATGGCTATTCTCCCCAGAGGAAAAAAAAACTTTGCAAAACGTAAGTATGGATAAATATCTATTTTGCTGGTTAGCTCAATTTTTGATAATACACGTGGAGATGATGATGATGATGATGATGATGATGATGATGATGATAAAGACGAGAAAAGAAAAATGTGAAGAAAAACAACTACATGGAAGATTCATAAGGATGACAAAAGATGAGAATAACGGAAAGACATGGACATGGATGCGAAAAAAGGACACATAAGCCGAGAAACTGACTTCCTAATAACCGCAGCGCGCAGAGATAACTCGATAAGAACAAATCACATCAAAGCAAAGATCGATAAAACACAAGAAAACAATAAATGCAGATTGCAGACCCTGTGAGCAAAGAGACAAAACGATAAACCAGATAATAAGTGAATGCAGCAAACTGGTCCAAATGAAATACAAGAACAGACACGACCAACTACACTGGGAATTATGCAAACAACTGCATTTCAAACGTACAGACAAGTGGTACAAACATAAGCCGGTAGCAGTACTTGAAAATGAGAATCACAGAATCCTATTCAACATGGACATACAAACTGATAAACAAATCCAAGCAAGAAGACCAGATGTCGTAATAATTAACGACAAAGAAAAATCCTGTCAAATTATAAACTTTGCTGTTCCAGCTGACCACAGGGTGAATATCAAAGAAAAGGAGAAACGAAGCAAATACACCGAGCTTGCCAGATAACTGAAAGGGATATGGAGGATGAAGAAAATCAAAATAATACCTATAATAGTAAGAACACTAGGAACAATCCCGAAAAACTTTGAAAAAAGAACGGGAGAAATTGGAATCAGAGGAATGACTGAAAAATACAGCAAACAATAATGAAAACAGCTGACATATTAAGAAAAACTCTTGAATGTGGAAATTAACACAAATCACAAGTGCAGACCAGACAAACTACTACAGAGACCAAACATGAAGCGCTACATGGAACCAAGAATACTGAAGCTGAATACTTATAGGTTCTCTAAGCCTACCTTCATCCCCCCATTAACACATCACTGCTCCCCACCTAAAAAGAGTGAGACCGAATAGCCAAGTAATCAAGGAGGAAGAAAAGACAGAGGAGTGAGCACTAACCAGACCTCCACTGTCTAAGTGCGAAGAGAACTGGAACCTTGGAGAGACTTATTGCCACTCAAATTCCAGTAAAGATCAATGGCCACTGCCAATGAGAAATCAATGGCAAGCAGCTGTTGCGATAATCCAAATTTATTTGCAAATGTTATCGAAAGAGGTGGAGAGTACTGGAAAATCTGGGGAGACTTGTTGTCACTCAGCTTCCAGGAAACACCACAGGCTGCATTCAGTGAGATGTTTGGTAACCTGTGTGAAAACTCCTTGTGAGCCTATAACAATAATAATATAATTAATAATAATAATAATAATAATAATAATAATAATTGTAATAATAATAATAATTTTAATAATAATAATAATTTTAATAATAATAATAATTTTATTTTTTACATATATTTTACAAAATAAGAAATACTTGATTAAATTTTGAATGAAATGAATAAAATGCTGTTTATATTTTCTTAATAGAATACAATGTTTCTTTTTCCAAATATTCTGAATCTGTATATATTATAAGAATATATTACTTTATTAGATATTTATCAATTTATTTATATTTATTAGAACAATAGAATACACTGTTTTTAATCGCTTTTTTTTATTAGAATACAATGTTCCTATTTATTTGCCTTTCCATGAGGGCAGAGTAAAACACAAGGTCGGTTTGTAATGTGGGGGAAATACAGCTCCTCAAAAAGGGGCATTCCAGATAAAAACAATAATTAAAATTGTCTCAGTCAAGAATGATTTCTCCTCCGCTGACCAAGGACAGAAAAGATGAAGTGTAGCATCAGAACAGATTCTACACTGCGATCTGACGTGTTGTTTTAAAATTCAGTTGTAGCAACCACTATGCTCAGCCGGAATAAATGCCCGGCCGAAACATTTCACATCAATATCACGTGTATGAAAGACGTATGACTTTGTGATGCGACCACCACACACATAAGGAGCTACGTTATGCTTCCTTGTGTATGAATACAGTAAACAAGCTGGAACGTTTGAGAAAGCCTTTATATAAAGATTTGCCCGCTACAATCAAATAAGTTTTCTCTTCAATTTCTCCAGTTTTAGAGGAAATTCCGTTCACAGGAGACATTAAAACCACTGTCATGATTTTATGCATGACAGGCATGAACATCGAGCGAGTATTTTAATCGCCTTTTAAACAATCTTTTTTCGAACTTCTGTGTTTATGATATGAATGCACACATACACACACGTATCGGCTTGTATGATTTATAGACTGTTCTCCTCAAAAATAGCTACATGGGCGTTAAGTCTGCATGTAACACGCTTATCATACAAAAATTAATTTCAAGCCTCGTGCTTTTCTCATGAAATTCTCACTTTATTAGTCCTTCATTATGCATTAAACTTATGGCATAAGAAAACAATTATGTTGCAACAATTTCAACTAATATTCCGAACACGTAAATAAATGTTTATTTCATGTTAATACAGAGATTTTGTCGAGTGTTGTTATTTTCAGAATTTTATTTTTATATAATGTGGATCGGTGAAACCTTCCTATTAATCACTGATCCAGTTAAATTTACACTCCCACACTTAAGGACCCCCGACTGCAATAAAAATAGCAACACACAACCTCGGCCCTATAAATTGATAAATCCCGATTATGAATTGGTTACTCTACCTATCACCACATCTTACAATCTTCTTTCTTTCTTTTTTTTAGCGAAGGGTGTTATTCAATAATTTATTTTATTGTATTTTATTGTGTGTGTGTGTGTGTGTGTGTGTGTGTGTGTGTGTGTGTGTGTGTGTGTGTGTGTGTGAACATTATTTATTGGAATAATTTTTTAAGCCATAACATTGTTGGAGTAATGTGATAGACATAGAAAGGACCTACCTCAGAACCGATCTCGGTAACAACAGGCTGAAAGACAGAAAAAGAAAAAAAAAGAGGCTCAAGATGGCAGCTGTTGTCTTTTAAAACCTCCAGTCATGCATAGATCTCGAGCAGTTTCGTGTGGTATATGCAAATTGGGTGTGCCCAAAACATTATAAGAGGCGAGTCGCTGGGAGGAGTGGGAGAAGCGTTTAAGACATGCGAATAGAGAAAGTTGATGTGTATCTTGTGTTGTGAACAATGAACTCTACTCGGCTCAACTTGTAACTAGCGAACCTCTGCTTGACGTTTTAGCCAAAAAGTTTTGTTGCTTTGCGTTAGATAAAGACTTCTGATACAAGCTATTTCGGCTGTATTCTAATCATGGCTCTAAGACAGTTTGACCTCCGACTCATCCCCGAGATAAGTGGCACAGCAACAGACGTTTCAATTGTAGAATGGCTAGAGGATGTAGAGTTAACGTGTTAGCTGTGCAAGGTAACCAAGGTGGAGTGAGTACTGCCGCTGCGACTGAAGAGTGCGGCTCGTGAGACGTATTGGCAACTCTCAGAGGACCAACGGAGTGACCTTGAGGAAATCAAGCGTGCCCTTGTAAAGGCTTATGCGACGGATTCGTTTACAGCATTGGAACAGTTTTTGATGGATTTGCAGCACCTAGTACACCTGATAGGTGAAATGCCACCAGAGCGTTGGATAAAGGGGGCCTTTGTGAATGGATTGCCATGCCATGCAAAGGGACTTTTGCGAGCCTCAACCCGAATGGACAAGCTGTCATTGAAAGAGCTGCTTGAGAGGGCTCCTGCCATGCTGATGGATACCAGAGATGAAGAGGTCGTCGCCGTGGTGCAACCTCAAGAGGCCGCATGTGCACCTACACCACTGCCTACAGCTAGTGAGAACACCAGAAGTGTAAACTGCTTCAGATGCGGAGGCCCAAACTATTGGGCCCATTATTGCCTTTTGTCACGGTCAACAATCCAGAAGCCTAGCAGACTGCAGTGTCACAAATGCAAAAACCAGGGACACCTGGCTCGTGCCTGTCCAGGAAACAGGCTAGGAAAGGAAGTTACAGCGCCAGTCTTCTCCCCAGATCGTCATTAAACAAGGAATTACCTGTGGTGAGCGTATGTGTTGATGGGCGTGAGTGCCACGCTTTTGTGGACACAGGTTGCGCGCAGACACTTGTGCACAAAGAACGTTGTGACACTTGAAAAATGACAAGAACTCTGGTGCTGACTGTAGGTGGGAGCTCGTCCTTTTGCGGAGAAGGTGTCATCCACATAAGCACTGGTAGCGGGCCTGAAGTAGCCGTGCAAGCTCTGATTATGGACAGGGGGCTACTTGGGTACGATTTCCTCTTAGGAATGGACGCAATTGTGCAGCTGGGCAGAGTCGTAGTGGATAGAGCCGGGACCATGACGTTCTCCCAACATAAAGAGTGTGTTTGCATGGCACTCACCCTAGATAAACCTGATTTTCATGTGGAGTTCGACCAGTGCACGAAGTCCTGAACTGTGGCTTGGAAATGGTCAGACGAGCAATCGCCAGAGAATTTGTTCAATAGAGTGCCAGAGTACAAGATTTTCCCCGGAGCTTGCGTAGAGTATGATAGGGAACTACAGACCTGGATCGACAATGGATGGTTGGTTCCTTATCCTGAGAAGGCATTGGGGCCTCCAAAGTGTTTAATCCCACTAATGGCGGTTGTCCTGTCAAACAAACAAAAAGTGAGGCTGGTGCTCGATTATAGGGAATTAAACAAACACATGGACCCCTTTACGGCCTGCGCAGACGTGTGCGCTGATAAATTACGGGAATGGCAGCAAGCAGGGTCTAATGTGTGCATGCTTGATCTTCAGAAGGTGTACGTTCAAGTGTGTGTACATCAGTCACTATGGCCTTATCAGACAGTTCTGGTTAAAGGGAAGAGATACTGCTTAATTCATATGAGGTTTGGATTCAACGTGGCGCCATCAATTATGCAAACGATTGTTGACACCATTCTGGCTCAGGATGAGCGCATAAGGCAGACAACATCTGCATATTTTTATGACATGTACGTGAATGAAGTTGTATCCACAACATGTGTAGAGGAGCATCTCTGCAACTTTGGACTTCTCAGTAAGGAGCTGGAGAAACTACAGGATGGCATACGGGTGCTCAGTTTACAGGCCCGGGGAGAAGACAGCATCCTGCATTGGGAATGGGGAAATGAAGTCCCAGACATGCTCCACAATGTCACGCAAAGAAACATATTTTCTTGGTGCGGAAAATTGGTTGTACACCTCCCTGTGGGCGACTGACTTCTTGTTGCAGTGGCATTCATGAGGAAACCGTTTGAGGTCACCACTGGATGAGGCGATGTGGTACACAACGTCTCTCTCAACACAATGCTGGAGGAAGTCCTCACAAGAGTGCGCAAGGAGGACCCTGCATGGGGCAGATGGTGCGTTGACAGCCGGGACCTTAGTGTGTGGGCTGATGCGAGCTCTTTTGCCATGGGTCCATGATGGGCCATGATGGAAGATGCCTGCTGATTACACCCAGAACGAGACTCACAGCATATAAACCTGGCAAAGCTTGATGCCATCATCAAGGGGATGAACTTGGCGCTCCTGTGGAAGTTGACTACCCTGCGGTTGTTTACAGATCCTGCCTGTGTTCACAAGTGGATTTCGGACACCCTTACTGGGAGGGCCAGAGTACAAACTAAAGTTATGCTCATCTGATGGTGGCTCGATACCATCATGAGGATCAAAAATGAATATGCATTGTCAATGGAAATCTCCCTGGTCAGATCCAGCCTGAACAAGGCCAATTGTTTAACAATTCCCCACAGATGGATTGAGGCCACTAGGAGAACCATTGAACCCATACAACCGGCATGCACCGCAGCTGCGTGTTCTGCTCAGTTTGATTGAATCAAGGAAGTCCACCACCAAAGTAGACATCCAGGGATCAAGTGAACCTTGTATTTTACTAAGTTGGATGACCCTGAAGTATGAAAAGCAGACATTAAAAGAGTGGTTGAGAGCTGCGTGGCTTGCCAATCCATCGACCCGGCATCCGTTCACTGAGAAAAAGGAAAACTGGATGTAAAGAGCCACTGGATCCGGCTGGCGATAGATGTTACTCACCACAACGGCAAGAATTACCTAACGCTCATTTACTGTGGCCCATCTAGGTTTGCGATATGGCGGCTGCTCCGGTGGCAAGATACGGCAGCAGTCATCCGTTAGCTAAATGGCATCTTCCTCAAATGTGGCCCCCAACGGAGATACTAACCGACAATGGCACTGCTTTTACCAGTGAACAATTCAGAAAGTTTGCCGATGGCTTGGGAGTACATCTGCGGTTCTGATGGTCCTACATACCGAGCGGGAATGGAATTATGGAGCAGAACCACAGGATGTCAAAACTATCTGTGCCAGAATGGGCTGTGTGATGTCTGAAGCAGTTTATTTATACAATGTGACCTCAAAGGATATTGTAGCACCCTCTACAGCGCCGGCCGACACATTGTACAGGTATCATGTTAGGGTGAAGAGCATAGAAATGAACCCAGTACCTGAAGCGAAAGTAACTGGAGGGAGGCTGGAGAAAGGAGATGTTGTCTGGATCAAGAACCTGCGCGGCAACTCAGTATGGACTTGGATGTATCACTGAAGTGATCAGTAAGCAAGCAGTGTGTATCGACAGTGTGCCCCCTCACATTAAGGACTTACGGCTGACAACACAATCGCAGTTACCCGTGAACAGTGAGATATCGCTCTGGTTCACAGAAGGTGACTCTGATATCAGTAACGTCCCAGCGGAAGCGATATTCTTCAACCCGCAGTCTGCGGATGAGAGCTTAAGCAAAGAAGAGGCATGCATCGTTCCCCTTTGGAGGAGCACCCGTCAATGGCGATCACCACCCCATTGCCATTTCTGTGATCATGAGATCAGGAGGGAGTGTGATAGACATAGAGAGGACCTCACAAACGGACGAGAATCTGTCTCGGCAGCTGAAAGACAGAAAAAGTAAAGCAAATTGCCCGAATCATTATAAAAGGCGAGTCGCTGGGAGGAGTGAGAGAAGCGTTTAAGACATGCGAATAGAGAACGTTGATGTATCTCGTGTTGTGAACAACAAACTCTACTCGACTCAACTTGTGACTAATGAGCCTCTGTTTAACGTTTTAGTTTTGTTGCTTTGCGTTAGACAAAGACTTCTGATATAGGTAACTAAAAAAAACAACGGCACTTCTGTAGACTGTTACATATTGGCATCTTCGGGACAAGATCAAAGTGTAGTATCTGTTCTCCAGATGCTGCACTTCTATTTCTTGTTCTCTTTCGGTGGAGGAGAAATCCTTCACGACTGAGACAATTTTTATTTTTTGTACCTTTTCTCCACGTTAAAAAACGACCCTGGTGTCTAACTCTGTCCCGTGGGGAGGCATAGTGTACATATTGGCATCAGAGACGAGTTATCGACCCCTGTTCTTAGAAAGAGAAATGCCATCTAGCGGCCATTATATGAACCTCAAATATAAACGTGTTTACAATAACGCAAAAATATATAATAACGAAATAAATAACACAAAAATATATGAAAATAGAAACATTTATTGTATAAAAAAAAGTACCAAAATATAATTTTAATGTATTAATATAATTTTTTTTTTTTTTCAATGAATGATTCATAAGTGAAAATAAAATAAGAAATATGAGAAAAACACGAAACATTTATACAGGGTGGGCCAAAATAAGGGTCCTATCTTTAAATTTGAATAACTTTAAAAATAGGACCCTCATTTTGGTCCATCCTGTATATTGTTTTTTGAATTTTTTTTCGGTAAAAATGTATAAAAATGTAGCAAAATATAATTTAAAAACACGAAACATTTATAGATTGTTTTAGTTTTTTTCGGTAAAAATTGTATAAAAATGTAGCAAAATATAATTTAAAAACACGAAACATTTATAGATTGTTTTGAAAAAATTTTTCGGTAAAATGTATAAAAATGTAGCAAAATATAATTTAAAAACACGAAACATTTATAGATTGTTTTTAGAATGTTTTTTCGGTAAAAATGTATAAAAATGTAGCAAAATATAATTTAAAAACACGAAACATTTATAGATTGTTTTTAGAATGTTTTTTTCGGTAAAAATGTATAAAAATGTTGCAAAATATAATTTAAAAACACGAAACATTTATAGATTGTTTTTAGAATGTTTTTTTTCGGTAAAATGTATAAAAATGTTGCAAAATATAATTTAAAAACACGAAACATTTATAGATTGTTTTTAGAATGTTTTTTTCGGTAAAAATGTATAAAAATGTAGCAAAATATAATTTAAAAACACGAAACATTTATAGATTGTTTTGAAAAATTTTTTCGGTAAAATGTATAAAAATGTAGCAAAATATAATTTAAAAACACGAAACATTTATAGATTGTTTTTAGAATGTTTTTTCGGTAAAAATGTATAAAAATGTAGCAAAATATAATTTAAAAACACGAAACATTTATAGATTGTTTTTAGAATATTTTTTTCGGTAAAAATGTATAAAAATGTTGCAAAATATAATTTAAAAACACGGAACATTTATAAATTGTTTTTAGAATGTTTTTTTCGGTAAAATGTATAAAAATGTAGCAAAATATAATTTAAAAACACGAAACATTTATAGATTGTTTTTAGAATGTTTTTTTCGGTAAAAATGTATAAAAATGTTGCAAAATATAATTTAAAAACACGAAACATTTATAGATTGTTTTTAGAATGTTTTTTTTCGTTAAAAATGTATAAAAATGTTGCAAAATATAATTTAAAAACACGAAACATTTATAGATTGTTTTTAGAATGTTTTTTTCGGTAAAATGTATAAAAATGTTGCAAAATATAATTTAAAAAACACGAAACAAAACATTTATAGAGGTTTAAGAATAATTTGTTTTTTTTTTTTGTTTTGTTTTTCTTTGTACAGGAAGATTATATAAAAATATATAAAAATATAATTTTGGTTTACACTAACTTTTAGAAAAAGAAGAATTATCGACCCCTCGCCTCATGCATAAGTGCCAAAACATCTAAACATTGCTGCTAACGAAATAAAACAAAAACAGGAAGTCCGGTCTGATAAGCGGAACAAGTTTACATCAGTTAGTGATTTTCAAATGACACCGGTTAAGATCGCCCATACTTCCGTTACGCCCATTTAATTATTAAAAAGTTTGCGTTTCTATCTCCATTTTAACTAACGAATTAAAAAAAAAATAGTTTTTAAATAAATACTTCCATTGAATACATGAATCGGCGGAAGTAATCCTAGGTAATAACGATCACCCGGATTTTCGCCACGACACCAAAGTAAATCGGTCCTCGTGAGAATCTGCAAATATTCTTAAGATTTGAAATACTACGGATCGCAAAACAAAAGAATGAACCAAGCTTAAAAAATATATGTTTTTACATTCATTTGTTTATTTAATACTATCTTTTTTTGCTTATTTCGCATGAAAACAACCCAACAACAAAAGTAAGAGAATGTAAGTATTAATTTCAAACTAATCGCTGTTCATTGCTGTTTTTGTATTTTGAAAATACAAAAACAATAAATTTTTTTTTTTTTTTAAGTGAACCAAAAATGTTGGACCAAAAATAAATGCAATTAACGAAAATACTATTTTCATAAATTGCATTTCAATCTATTTTTGGTCCAATGTAATATTGTCCGATACTATTTTTCACCTTTTACAAATAATGGTGCTGCTCTGCTTGTTAAGCCATAGTCGACAAATCGATTTTGAAATATATCCTTTTAAGAAAAAACAATATTCCTTCTTTAATTCTCATGTCGTCAATAGTAATCTATCCAAAAATCACACTTTCATTTTTTTATGTATATTTTACAAAAATAAGTAATACGTGATTAAATTTTGCATTAGTATTTTTTAAGTGTCTGTCTGTGTACATTTCACTACCAAATAACTCTGTCAATTTTTCAGTCTACAGACTCGAAATTTTATATACAGGGTAGTGAGATTTGGAAAAATCTTTGTAATCCGTTTTCGGCCAGAAATTTGGCTGTTAAGGGGTCAAAGTTCAACGATTTGACCTTTGAGAACTCTACCAAACTTCTCCGCCAATTTTGGGTATAGACACTTGAAATTGTAGATAAAGGTTCCTTGGACATGGATGTAACTTAATAACTTGAGTACTCATGCAGAGAGTGATCCGTGCTGAAATAACGTTATTATTAAAAAAGCCATTCTTAACATGGGGGAGGGGAGGGTGTTTTGTACCTATTCTGTACTTTAACCTTACAATTGAATAAAAAAAAACATATCATAAAACTTTAATTAAACGTGGAAGTACGATTTGAAAAATATCGTGGATCACTCTCTGCATTAGTACCATAACTTGATTTGAGCCCAAAACAGTAAATGTTAAAGTGTCATAATAGGTGTCATAAAAAAAATTTGACCTCTGTGGTCTCTACCAAATTACTCAGACAATTTCTGGTCTATACATTTGAAATTTTACATAAAGGGTATTCAGAGATAGGGCAAGCTTTTTAATTGGTTTGGGTCGAAAATTTGAGCTACAAATATATAAATGTTTGCATGTCTGCCTAAAACTTTCAACAGAGGCAACGGATTTTCACAAGATCAGTATCGTTTTAAAGCTCGACGCTTCAAACAACAAATACTTCAGTATCGGAAATTGACTAAAAACATTAATTTCTTCACTCTCAACTGGGCATTTTTCTACAGATTTTCGCCGATATTTTCAAAAGTCACCCCATCTTTTCGATTGTCTAGCCTTAGTTTAAACCTACACCACTTCTGGTTTGATGGTGGTCGTAACAGCAAAGACGTCACGTTTTTCTCCGTTCTTTTCCTCCTTCATGGTATGGGTTTGAGCCTGCTTTCCTACTACCACTTTTTTTTTTTTTTTTTGCTCACCACACACCTCCAAACACCCAGGCAACACCGGGCACCCATGCTAGTATTTATTAATTCCTTTATATTATTAGAAAAATAGAATACACTGTTTTTAATTGTTTTTTTTTAATTAGAATACAATGCTGTGGATCTGTTTTAGTATTATAAATGTACTAGCAGTTCCGCCTGGCTTTGCTCGGGCCCTATGTACTTTTCATACCTTTACATGCCTATGTATATATTAAAAAGTGTGAATATGTACGGTAATGCCTTTCTATATAATAGTTTTCCTTAACTGCTATATAGAAAGTTGGTAAAGACTGCAGACGTCAATTTATTTTTAACTTTGACCCCAATTTTAACCCCTTAGCATTCTATTTGAGCCCTTATTTGGGCTCAAATAGAATTATATGGTTAGATCCTTGTCCAAATAACCTATATCTAAAATTTCAAGTGTTTGGACCCAAAATTGGTGGAGGAATTTGGTAGAGTTCTCAAAGGTCAAATCATTGAACTTTGACCCCTTAACAGCAAAATTTATGGCCGATAACCAATTAAAAAGATTTTCCCAAATCTCAATACCCCTTATGCCAAATTTCGAGTCTGTAGACCAGAAATTGACACAGTTATTTGGTAGGAAAATGTACACAGACCCACAGACAGACACTTTCACTGTTCTAGATATACTTGGAGTTCAGCCCGGCTTTGCCCGAGCCCTATGTATGCTTAATAACTTTGTATGCATATGTATATATATATTAAGAAGTCTGTACTTATCTACAGGTAACCTACATTTAAAATTTCTAGTGTTTGGACCAAAAATTGGTGGAGGAATTTGGTAGAGTTCTCAAAGGTCAAATCATTGAACTTTGACCTCTTAACAACAAAATTTCTGGCCAAAATCCGATTAAAAAGATTTTCCCAAATCTCAATAACCCTTTTGTTAAATCTCGAGTCTGTAGACTAAAAATTGACAGAGTAGTATGCTAGGGAAATGTGCACGCACACATAGACAGTATTACTTTAATAAATATAATAGATAGATAAATTCACAATTAATCTCAAACCCAAAATTATTTGCTACTAATTTACTATTATTCTTAAATCAAAACTTATTTATTATTAATTCACTAATAATTTCAACCCAAAATTATTTGATATTAATTTACTATTGTACTCAACTCCACACTTATTAAATATTAATTCACTATTAATCGCAAACCAACAAAATATTTGCTATTAATTTACTATTGTTCTCAACTCCAAACTTATTTACGAATAATTCACTATTAATCTGAAACGCAAAATTATTTGATAAAAATTTACTGTTACTCAAAACTTATTTACACTTAATTCACCGAAATTATTTGTTATTAATTTACTATGGTTCTCGACCCCAAACATTCAACTAATAATTCACTATTAATCTCCAACCCAAAATTATTTGCTATTAAATTACTATTACTCTCAACATCAAGCTTATTTACTACTTGCCCGGCTTTGCTCATGGTCTATGTACTGTTCATAACTTGCTCTACGTGTGAATACACTTTATTATGTAAGATTTCAAATGTTTAGACCAAAATTTGTCTGAGTAATTTTGTAGAGACCACAGAAGTCAATTTATTTTACATTTGACCCATATTTTGACCTCTTAACATTTATTGTTTTAGTTTCAAATCAAAACACCAAGTTTTACCCATATCAAAGTTACCTACATTTAAAATTTCAAGTCTTTAGAACCAAAATTGGCAGAGAAATTTAGAATCTGCAAAGGTCAAATCTTTAAACTTTGACCTTTGAAAGCAAAATTTTCGCCTCAAAACTGATTAAAATGCTTGCCAAATGTCTGAATACTTGTTATGTATAAATTTCAAATGTTTAGACACAAAGTTGGCTGAGTAGTTTGCTAGACACTGCAAAGGTCAAATCTTTTGAACTTTGACCTTTTGGCAGCTCAAATTTTCGACCCAAACCGATTAAAAAGCTTGCTCTATATCTAAATACACTTTATGTAAAATTTCAAATGTGTAGACTAGAAATTTGCTGAGTAATTTGGTAGAGACCGCAGAGATCAATTTTTTTTTACTTTAACCCCTTAATATTTATTTTTGTTGGCTCTAATTGAATTAAAAAGTTTGATCCATGTCAAAGTAACCTACATTTAAAATTTCACGTGTTTAGACCCAAAATTGACGGAGGAGTTTGGTAGAGTTTTCAAATATCAAATCGTTGAACTTTGACTTCTCGACAGCCAAATTTTTGGCCAAAAACCAATTGAAAAGATTTTCCTAAATCTCAATATCTCTTATGTCAAATCTTGAGTCTCTAGACCGAAAATTGACAGAGTTATTTGGTAGGGAAATGTACACAGACACACACAGAGACCTTTTCACTTTTATAGATAGATAGAAAGATAGATAGATTAATTCACTATTAATCTCACACCCAAAATTATTTGCTATTAATTTACTATTTTCTCAACACCAAACTTATTTGCTATTAATTCACTATTAATCTTAAACCCAATATTATTTAATATTTATTTACTATTTTCCCAACTCCAAACGTATTTACTATTAATTCACTATTAATCTCAAACCCAAAATTATTTGTTATTAATTTTATTTTCTTAACTCCAAACTTATTTACTTATAATTCACTATCAATCTTAAACCTAAAGTTACATACATTTAAAATTTCAAGTCTTTAGACCTAAATTGGAGGAGGAATTTGGTAGAATCTACAAAGGCCAACTCTTTAAACTTTGACCTTTCTGCAGCCAAATTTTCGCCCCAAAACATTAAAATGCTTGCCGCATGTCTGAATACGCGTTATATACAATTTCAAATGTTTAGACCCAAAATTTTCTGAGTAGTTTGCTGGAAATCTTTTGAACTTTGACCCCTTGGTAGCTCAAATTTTTGACTCAAACCGATTGAAAAGCTTGCCCTATCTCTGAATTCTCTTTATGTAAAATTTCAAATGTTTAAACCAGAAATTTGCTGATTAATTTGGCAGACACCGTAAAAGTTAATTTTTTTTTAAACTTTGACCCCAATTTTGAACCCTTTACATTTAGTTTTTGGGATTCAAATCAAATCATAAAGTTAGATCCATGTCCAAGTAAACTACATTTTAAATTTCAAGTGTTCAGACCTAAAATTGATGGAGGAGTTTGGCAGTTTTCAAAGGTCAAATTATCGAACTTTGATGCCTTGACAGCGAAAAACAGATTAAAACAATTTTCCCGAAACTCAATACCCTTTATGTCAAATCTCAAGTCTCTAGACCGAAAATTGACAGAGTTATTTGATAGGGCAATGTACACAGGCACACAGACATTTTCACTTTTATAGATATATAGATTAATAGTATTAAATAGTTTATGTAAATAGGTTACACATTAGGTTAGGAGATAAATCATAATCAATTATTCTTGACTAATTTCCTAACTATTTTTTATTTCACATAATGCTTATATGTTATTTTCATTTTGAATTAACAAAAACAAACAAACACAATGTTTTTAACTTAGAAAAAAAAAGTAAAGTTATATTTTAAATGTACTATTTTTAAATTACTTCAAAAACAGTTTTTAACGGAAGTTAATTTTTTTAGTTCTAAATCACAGATAGAAACGTAAAAAAACTATCATGATTTTAAAAACCCACGGATGAAGACAAGTACATGATGTAAGAGCAGTCAAAACAGAACGTGATAGTCGAGCATCACTCATAAATATAATCATGACTAAAACGAATAACAATCGTTTAGCATTGCTTAGATTGTGTTGATTTCTTTTTTGTTTTAATTTAATTTGACCAATTTCTGCTGTTGAAATACTTATATAGATCAGCACTTATTGTCGAACATTTTCCAACACCACAGTTAGAAAGTAGATTAGAGTTGGGTGGGGTCTAAAGTCACGACCCCAACTCTGTCAGTAATCAAGTAATTCTTGTTTAAACTATACGGTTAACCAGTAAATGTAAAACTAACAAGTAAAGGTTCCTTAGAAGTTTAACCTTCATCTGAACACTTTTTAACCTTCTGGAAAGAAGTGATGCTTTTAAATAACTGGGAACTAAATACATAATCAAATCACTTTTTTCCAGCAGGTGGAATAAAACTAGAGCCAAACACTTGATTCAGTTTCCGAAAGTCAAAGAAAAAGCAGACCTTCCTTCAATCACCAACCTTCTCATTACATGTAAGTCATTTTAACTTATTTTTCTCACATAATGCTCATTTGGTATAATCTAGCAAGTGGATATATGAACATATACAAATTGTGAGCACAAAAAATTATACGTTGTGAAATGAAAAAAACCCAAAAAACCTCTATTTTATTTTGTTGCATTGTTTTTGTTTATTGACTTTTTTTGTAATTATTATTTTTAGTGATAATTTTGTGTAGATTGTTGTATTTCATATAATTTATTTCAGTTTTATCAATTTACTAGCCTGGGCGCCCAGCATTGCCCGGGTGTTTGGAGGTGTGTGTTGAGCAAAAAAGAAAAAAGTGATAGTAGGCTGGCAGGCTTGAACCCGTACTGCAAAGGAGGGAAAAAACATGTAAAAAAAAGGTTATGTCTTTGCCATTGGATCTATTGCCAAACCAGAAGTGGCGAAGATTTAAATTAAGGCTAGTCAATCGAAAAATGGGGATGACTTTCAAAAATACCAGTGAAAAAAGCGACCCCTCCTTGTAGAACAATGCCCAGTTGAGGATGAAGGAATTATTGTTTTTAGCCAATTTTTCGATATTTGTCATTCAAAGGGTCGAGCTTCAAAATGATACTGATCTCATTAAAATCCTTCGCCTATGTCAAAATCTTTAGTCAGATACATACATACGTACATACATACATACAAACAGAACAGGTGAGATTTATATAATAGATTATTTATTTTTTGTTTTCAATGTGATTTGTTTTAGACTTTGTGTCTTGATCTATGGAATTTAAAGAATGGTTAACCGATCAGTGGTTAGTAACAACTTTTGGTTGGTAGCTTTATTTTGGAAAATGATATAAGGTATATATCAAATGATATAATGTATATATCGAATGATATAATGTATATATCGAATGATATAATGTATATATCGAATGATATAATGTATATATCTCAAATGATATAACGTATATCTCAAATGATATAACATATATATCAAATGATATAACGCATATATCAAATGATATAACGTATATATCAAAAATTTGGATTTGAGTTGATCTCAAGTTTTGGGTTTATATTACAATTCACAGACATACAAAATAGTGGTCAAAAATACCAACAAATACAACAAATAAAAGATAAATTACGCTTCTATCTATCTGAAAAGTTTTTAGTGGTTTTACTCACTTTAAAATGTTTAATAAGTTCAAAAATCATACAGATGCAAACAAGACAAATGTCGACAAGCTGATGGTTAAATACATGAAGTTTGGAGAATTGAGCTAAAACTAAAATAATTATATAAAATACTGTAAGAAAAGGGTTGTAAGGGTTTCTAACAGTGTTTTAAAAACCGCAAGAACTTTCTTGTCAAGAGAGTAAAGAGCAAGTCATCCTGAAAATGACCATTAGCATATTGCAAGGTGTGTTGTCACTTTCACATCATTCAGTTTCATGTTCATAGATTCGAATTGATAACATGCATGCAACTCCCTGTTTCTGCACGGTTTTGCTGTTGCCACAGCGCAATGCATACGCAAAGACCATTGTTTCGTTTTCATCGATTAATGGCGTAATTTCATCTTACTGTTCTCATGTGATGTAAGTGTGGCTCAGTTATTCATCGTGTATTTATTGCCCAAATAACAAGTTTTATAAATGGCAACTTTTACGAGTTAAATGATAATATCTACACAATGCTAATTCTCTTTACCTTCAGTTTATGTAATACTAGCAGTACCTGCTAACTGGCGTTGCCTGGTAGAAGCCTGCCCCCCTTCCTTGAAAAAGTTAAAGTTTTGTTTTTGTTGTTGTTGCCCAACCACCAACCTTCCCATGTTATGTATGGCTTCTGGAATAGACACCCCAAATCCTTATGGAAAGAATGGCTATCGGAATGTCAAAAACGGGTGGAGAGAGTTGATGTAGTAAGGGTATTGAGTAGCTCCCAGCTGTATAAAAAAATAAAAAATAGCAGCGAGGGAGAGAAGAGAAAAAAATTAAATGCAGTAGGCAGTGAAGAGAGGGGGGCAAAAGTTAAGGTTTTTTCATTTCATTTCAATAAAAGAATAAATAAAACGCAAAGGAAACAATGAAACTCTTTTAATTCGATCATTAAAAAACCTAAGTAAAAGGAAAAAACATGAAATGTTACATGTAACGAAAATAAGGAAACACCCGTTACCCGGGTATGTAGAGGTGGTGTTTTAAGGATATTGAACAAGTGTGAGGCGTCATAAAACAAGGGAAATAGAAAAAGAGATATAAACATAAAAATCAATTAGAAGCAAAGAAAAAATCTCATAAATTGTGAAAATATTAAACATTTAATGGGAAAGAAAAAGAAAACAATCCATTACTTTGGCGTGAACGACTTGGCCCTTATACCCACTTGTCCATGGCGACGTAATCAAAATAACATCACGTTTTTTCTAGTTAAAAAGAACGCTGGTTGCCGAAGTATGTTAAAAAGGAATGATTGTTTTGCAACTCTCACTGAATTTATTGTGTTTTTATTAAAGAAAGTAAAGAAATATGTTATCATACATTTATAAATAATCCCCCCCGTGCCCAGCAAAAAAAAGAAGCAGAAAATAAAAGAAATGTGGATTAGTTATTAATCGTTTACTAAGAGATCAGTTCATTTTAACATCGCTTAATATAGGACTCTCAAACCAGATATGATGTAAAGAAATCTGTGACGTAATTGGTTTAATGTGAAAATATGTAAATAATATTAATCCAAGCAATGGGAAAATGGCATGTGTAACTTGTTAATGTTATAGTTAATTTTGGTAAACAGTTTGTAAAGTAGAGGAAAAGTGGAAATAGGAAAGTATAAATGATTTTAAACAATGCATGACGATTGAATGACCGTAGTATTTTTTATTTTTTGTATGATTGTGTTTAATCCGGAATAATAGAATGTCATAGTGTCAGCCAATGAGAATAGGTGGAATATAATGGGGAAGAAATCATTATTTTAGGATAGTGAAATGTAATGGCAGTTGAAAGTGTATGAGTGTTTAATCCAGTTAATAAAGGTGTCAGGTCAATATAGTTATAATGGTTTAGTTACCCAGTTTTGAGTAGGGGAGTGTGGGGACTTTTCTGTTAGTGGGGGAAATACGAACTGCTTTGTCTACAGATCTTGGCAATTGTGATGGTGTCACTTGTAGGAAGTAAGATTGCATTTTATTATTACGAATAAATATGTCTGAAACGGCATTCAAAAGTTACATAATATGGTGGGTAAAAGTTTAGACAGAATAAATTTGTATGTGGCATCTGTTATTGCAAACTTACCGTAATTTGGTCCAGAGGGAAATATTATTTACAGGATTAATATTTGTAAGAAAAAAAATGTAAGGAAAAATTAAAGATGGCGCCCGACTCTCTCTTTAACACGGTAAGATATCCTCAACACGGCACAAGAAGCAACAGCCACACGATTCCCCAGCCAACTCAATCGTCACTCCCCACGTCTTTCCCCTCACCCGCTTTTATCGTCGTTCTAGGCCGGCTAAATTTGCATATTCCGAGAATTCGTGTGACTTTGCGAGACATCATACTTTACAAAAGACGGCGGTCGCCATCTTGGTCCCTCTTTTCTATTTTTGGTCGGTAACGCTGAGCTGGTCTCGAGGTAAGTCTTTTTCCCCTCATCTGTCTCTCCCACGTACCCACACAACACGCAAACACGCGGGCGCTTATCTCCTGGATGCACGTTACACTTCCCCCTGATCTGATGATCACATAGAGAGCACTGGGGGGGGTGGCCTTTTAGTGCGTGTGCTTCTGCGAAGAGGTACATTCACTGTTTCAGATTTGGGCTCTGGATCTGGTTCCGCCTCATCAGATGAAGTATCGCTATCAGTCTCTGGAAGGGGCTCACTGAATCCGTGCATCGGCAGCTCATCGCTAGACGCTTCACTGCTTTCTTCTGTAGTTGTATGACGCACCTCGGTAGCTGGGCGAAGATCTCGCACATGTCGTGGGGTTCCATCGACCAAAACAGACTGCTGGCTAATCACTCCAGATATGTGTCCTCGCTTAAACTTGTCGGTGCACCGATTTCCTGGAGGCCGCACCCACACTGGATCTCCCACTTCATATCTGTTATATGTTCCCTTGTCGGTTGGCTGCGTAGTGTTGATTCCCTTCACTCCGACTCGGTACGTGTAAATAGCATTCGCAGGTGCGGTTGAAGGGGACGTCCCGTCCTTTGGCGTAATGTTGTACCAATATGTTGCTTCCGCAATAGTACATCGCTTCCTGGCAGCAATTCTCTTGATGCTGCGATGGCTTCTTTCAGCAATGCCATTTCCTGATGGCACATGCGCACATCGCAACCGTAGACGGACGCCCCACTCATCTAACAACTGCCGGACTTGCTGGCTACAAAACGCTGCATCATTGTCAGTCAGGAGCTCTTCCGGCGCACCTCGCTCAAAAAAAATGGATGATAGGTGGTGAACAACATTTGCTGAATCCTGTCTGGTCATCTGCCACCACACCGCAAATCTCGTAGGCCCGCAATCAATGAGAGTTAGAAAGGGCTTGCCACTGTAATGGGTAATATCCATGGCCAGCCGCTGCCACACACTCTCAACTTCCAAGCGACCCTTCTGCCATCGCTCTGGTGCAGGATCAATTGACTGGCAAGCCTCACAATTTCTGACGATCTGTCTGACATCCATCTTGGTCACTGCTGGGTATGCATGCCTCACAAAATAAAGGGTCCTCTTGATACCCTGATGTCCGCTCTGTGCATGAATTTTTTGTATTTGACATGGGTCGATTGCAACTGCACAAGATCGAGCAGTAATCTCCATTCCCATCTTCACGGCTTCATACCATTTGTGAGGTACACGGGTCAGTTGGTCAGCACGATTACAATGTGATGGCACCAGAGTGACGCTCAGTGATAGCCCATACTCAGATACCAGGTTTTTTAGCGTGTCTAGCCTTCTCCGTATTAACATTTCGCTTGCTGCCTTGGTACGGATTCGTGTCCGTCCTGAAAGTGTGTCAGACACCCAGTGGTAGACACAGAGAGAATCTGTGTACAAGGTCAACTTCTTAGACTGCCACTGCAGGGCCAGATTTACCCCCTTTACAACAGCGTCCAGCTCTGCCAGGTTGATATGCTGAGAATCTGTTACGGGCCGCAGCCAACACGCATCCTCGAACACGTTTCCTCCTTGCTCCAACGATACTCCCAACGCCAAAGAACTGGCATCAACCCACACACCTACGTTGTCTCCGTTAACACACCACCGCCCACAGGCAGGGTCCTTCTTGTTCACTCTCTCCAGTGTCTCCTTAATCATCAGAGTTAGTAGGACATCATCGGATATGTCATCCCAACCCGTGGTTGTTAAATTTGCTCTGCGTTTAATCACACCAACAGCTGCGCGGAGCCAGCCACAGACCGGTAAGTGACCAACAAGTTTTCCACACCAAGAAAAAACGGTCCGCCTTGTAACGAGGTTGGGGATGCTTGGAATTTCACTGCCACGCCTCCATTGTAGGGTGCCATCCTCTTCATAAACATCCAATCCCAATACACGTGCTCCTTCCCTTAAACGTTCGGGATTCTTGCATTCCAGACCAAACTGAGCCAACTTTTCTTTGACACACGACGCAGACTGTACATCTTCATTGACGTATACGTCATCAATGTAAGCTGACGTTGAGTCCCTCATGGGCTTTTCTTGGGACAATACTGTGTTGACAATAGTCTTCATGATCTGTGGTGCCACATTTAGGCCGAAGCCAAGGCGTGTAAGGCAGTACCTCTGCCCCTGGAACCAAACTGTCTGGAACGGCCACAACGTCTCATCAACTCGCACCTGTAAATAGGCTTTTCGTAAATCCAATATTGAGACATTAGTGCCTTTCTGATGCCATTCCCTCAACTTACTGGCGCATACGTCAGCATTGGCAGTGTAGGCTTCAATATGCTTGTTAAGCTCCCTATAGTCCAGCACGGGCCGTACTTTCGACTTGTTATGCTGGACTACTGCCATCAAGGGTATTAGACCCTTCGGAGGCCCAAGCTTGTCCTCAGGGTAGGGGATTAACCAGCCATCTTGGATCCATGCCTTTAGTTCCCTTTCGTATTCTGCTCGGGCCTCACTGGGTATAGGGTACTCTGCAACCCCATTCTTGAGTTTAGTCGGTGCCATTCCCTCGGTCCACTTCCAAGATGCAATCCAGGTCCTCTTGCGCGAGTCGTAGTCCACTGTAAAATCCGGCCGATCGATATGGAGCGCTGCACACACTGGGGCCTCTAAGAATCGCACCTTTCCATCTCGATCAATTGCGACTCCCCCCAGCGCCTTGATGGCATCGTATCCGAGCAACAGGTCAAACCCCAGGAGATTTCCTTGGGTCACGAGCACATTGATCTTAGTGGCTGCACCGGTGTCCGTGTAGATCTTGACAGTTCCAGCTCCACAGCATGTCTGGGTCTCGCCTCCTATCGTGGTGACTTTGATCTTCCTCTTAGTCCAACTTGGACACAGCCTGGTGCTCACTATAGTATGCGAACAGCCTGAGTCGAGAAGTGCTGAGCAGGGTATCCTGTTTACGTAGACGGTTATTACTGGTTGCGCCTTGTTCAAATTTTGCTCGGGGAGCAGGGCGGCGCTGACGTCCTCTCCCCTGATACGTTTCCCGCACAGTTTTGGGCTAGATGCCCCAAACCGCCACACTTAAAACAGCGCACACGCCCCCTGTTGGTGCAATTCCTTGCAAAATGTCCGCGTCGGCCGCAGCGAAAACATTTCCCATTGCTTGCAGGGTTCTGATTCGGAATCTCCCGAGCGCCAATCTGGCCTGTCTGTGTCGCCATCACAACTGGTTCCCCCAGGTCCTCCTCATCTTTGATGATGGCTCGAGCACGTTCCATCAAGTGTTCCATGGTCGTTGTTGAAACGCTGGTTGAGGCTCTCAGTAGCTGCTTCACCCGAGTGGGAAGGCCTGCCACAAACGCGTACGCGGGCGTCCGCTCCGACACCCCTCCACCGAACAGAACTGCGAGTTTCTTTAACTCAGCGAAGAAAACGTCCACGCTTTCCTCCGGTAGAAGTTTTCGGGAAGCAAATTTTTCATAGGCCGTACAAGGATCCATGGCAAATGCCTTGTACAGCGCAGCTTTAATTGCGGTGACATCTCCCTTTTCGGCAGCACTGAGTTGCTGATATACACTCAAGGCACCCCCAGCCAATCTCAGGGGAATTACAGTGTGTACCCTTTTCACCTCACAAAGGTCGCACGTCAGCTCGACCCTTTCAACCCAGTCGACGATGGACGTTGACCCGTCAAACTCGGGTATGAGCTTTAAGTCAAATTTCGACTCGGTCATAGTCCTAGAGGCCAAATGGCCGAGATAGCTTGTAAGAAAAAAAATGTAAGGAAAAATTAAAGATGGCGCCCGACTCTCTCTTTAACACGGTAAGATATCCTCAACACGGCACAAGAAACAACAGCCACACGATTCCCCAGCCAACTCAATCGTCACTCCCCACGTCTTTCCCCTCACCCGCTTTTATCGTCGTTCTAGGCCGGCTAAATTTGCATATTCCGAGAATTCGTGTGACTTTGCGAGACATCATACTTTACAAAAGACGGCGGTCGCCATCTTGGTCCCTCTTTTCTATTTTTGGTCGGTAACGCTGAGCTGGTCTCGAGGTAAGTCTTTTTCCCCTCATCCGTCTCTCCCACGTACCCACACAACACGCAAACACGCGGGCGCTTATCTCCTGGATGCACGTTACAATATTCCTTCACAAGCATTTGAATAGCCTAACGTTTTAATGCAGACAGTATTGATAATGGCTCTTGCATTTTTCTTTTATTAATGCCTCTATTGTAGGAAGCCAACTTATAGTATGCTCATAGTGTATTTCGTTGTTTGACTAATTTACGTTTTGCCCTTAAATCAAACATTGTTTTTCTCAACATAGGTTGTACCTGAATCTGTTTTACTTATTTGGGGATTTCTTGCTTTTCAGCTGATGCTGAACCTTGATTTTCTTAGAAGTCAGCACACTGACAATAGAGATCCAGTCATTATTGTCCATTGTTTTTATATAAAGCAATTTGCACAGAAATACAAATATTTGGAGGGAGAAGAATTTAGCAAAAGTAAAATTCATAAATGATGTTGGACCACATCTCATTAATGTTGCCAAGTTTATGGATTTTTGTTTGTTAATGGAACCATTGAACTAATATTTCATCGATTTACAAACACAAAACATACAATTCGATCTCTGTGTCATCATTGGATATTGATATCCTTTTTGGAAACCAATCTTTTTCGAATTTTAGTTTCACACTTGGACCTTTACAGATTGGTTAATAGGCAATTTACTTGTTTCTTTATTTTTTATTTGTTGTGTGTATTCATTATTTCCTCGTCAGAAGATTTGAACGGTTGTGACAAAGTATTCATTTTTTACAGTGTGCAAAGTACTATATATTTTCTGTAGTATTTTTTCATATTTATAGGCCATTTTAATCTTTTAAAAATATAAATAAAAATTTTCTGAATTGACTTTGGTTAGATTGAACTTACCTTCATTTTCTCAAATAAAGATTCTAAATGATATCTGATTTTCTTTAAATTTTCTTAATTTTTTGAGATGAGGATAAGTTATTCATATTATTTTGATTATTGGACTACTGTTCTCATCTGGACTGTCATTTTACCAAATTTTCAATTGATGTAACCTTTGACCTTCTTCAGGTGTGTCTTGTCGAACTCAATAATGTTTCTGTCGAACTCGGCAATTTGGACGAAATTTTGAACAGAATTCTTTATTTACTTCACACTCTCACTCCATCCTCCATGACAGGATTGAGGTCTTAAGTAATTTGCAAGTGTATTTTTCGGTCGCCCACATTAAGAATTGAACCTTCACCTTTCAAGAGAATATTATTTTTACAAAAAAAAAACACTTCACCACAAGCCCAAAAGATCTAAATAATACAAATAACCGTTTTTATTTGTTATTAATAAGATATTGTTTGGTGTATTATATTTGTTATCTGTCTTCAGTTAAGTTTTTCTTTCATTTTCTGAACCAATTACTTTCAATGTAATTTTGTTTTAATGAATTGTGTTTTCATTATTTTTTTAATTTGTTGTGATTATTTTGTTTTCTAGTTGGATTTCTTTTTGGATTTGTTTTCTAGTTGGATTTGACAGCTGTTTATACAATCGATTGTTTCAAAACGTCAAAAAGGTTTATCCCAATTAACTTGTTACATGAGACTTGTGAATTGAAAACGTGAGTGACTGTAGTCTTTCTATCTATATATCTTCTATTTTATATTCTTATTTCTCGTATGAAATAAAAAAAATTTCCCCCCACTCTCTCTTGTTATTTTTACTGTGATAGAGAAGAATCACTTGGTATTTTCTTTTTATGTATGATAGCAAGTCATCCAACTTTCAGTCCACAAGATCAATTAATAATATTGATAATAATAGATCAATAATAATAGATTTAATTAATAATAGATCAATTAATAAAAACATTTTTTCATAAGCGTTTGATGCTTGAAAACCTTTTTAGAGAAATTTATCTTACTGAGGATTTAGTCGTGTCTTTCCATACCCAAGGCAAACAGATTTTTTAAAAGATACGTCCAGATTGCACAGATACCCTAAGCTAACAAACCTAGATTTAAATAAACTTTTTTGCAGTCACAATAACAGTGGACCTGGAAAACGAAGCTATCAAACCTAACATATAATATAGTGATATGGGACAATCAGAAGAAAGAAGCAACCTTAGTAGAAGTTAGTGTAACCGATGATGATGCTGGGTTAAAGAGAGCCGAGATAGAAAACAACAAAAGAATGTGCTTATGTATGACATGAAAATTAAAATCTAATGAAAATCTTTCTAATTCTAGTTATTTTAGGAGCACTCATAAAAATTTTTTTAAACCTACCTTGCACATATACACAGTGAACCAAGTGCAAGTGAGGTAACTCAATTGCACTTAAAGGGATAGAATTATAGAAAGATTTTTAAACTTGGCATTTATGTTACAAAGAGAAATTGGGTTTCTTTTTAAAATAACATTGCTTGCATGACTTCTAATCTGTTTTTATTAATTTACAGATATAATGGCTAAAACAACAAAACAAACAGAAATGGCCTGTTCATTATGTGCATCTTCATTCAATGAAAAATGGAAGTTGAATAGACACATGCGTATTCATACGGGAGAGAAACCATTTAGTTGTGTAATATGTGGTTCTTCATTTTCTGAAAAATCAAGTTTGACTCAACACATGCGTAGACACACTGGCGAAAAACCATTTTCATGTGAAGTATGCGGGTCTTCATTTTCACAAAAATCAAATTTGACAAGTCATATGCGTATACACAGTGGAGAGAAACCATTTTCTTGTGAAATATGTGGATCTTCATTTGCTCACAGAAGTACTTTGAAAAAACATATGATCATACACACTGGAGAGAAAACATTCTGCTGTGAAATTTGTGGATCTTATTTTGCTCATCAATCAAATGTGACTGCACACATGCGAGTACACAGTGGGGAAAAGCCATATTCTTGTGAAATATGTGGATATTCTTTTTCTTCTAAAGGAAGTTTGAAAAATCATGTTCGTATACACACTGGCGAAAAACCATATACGTGCGAAATATGCAAATCTTCATTTTCTCAGCAATCCACCTTAAAAGAACACACACGTTTACACACAGGCGACAGGCCATTTTCTTGCGAAATATGTGGATCTTCTTTTTCGCATAAATCAAGGCTGACACAGCATATGATGACACATTCTGAAAAAAAACAATTTACATGCAAAATATGCCAATCGTTATTTTCTTCTCAATCGAGCTTAAAGGAGCATATGCGTATACACACAGGTGACAAACCATTTATTTGTGAAATATGCGGATTTTCATTTTCTAAAAAATCCAGGTTAACAACACACATGTTTGTGCATACTGGAAACAAACCATTTAAATGCGAAATATGTGGTTCAGCATTTTCTCAGAAGTCTACATTGAATGTGCACAAACGTATTCACTCGGGGGAAAAACGTTTTTCCTGTGACATTTGTGGATCTTTATTTTCTCGTAAGTACAGATTAACAATACACACGCGTATGCATACAGGGGAGAAACCGTTTTCTTGTGAAATATGTCGATCTTCATTTACTGATCAATCACGGTTGACCATGCACATGCGTATACACACTGGAGAAAAACCATTTAGTTGTGATATATGTGGATCTTCATTTGCTAAGAAATCGAATTTAAAAAATCATGTCCGTATACACACTGGGGAGAAACCATTTTGTTGTCAAATATGCAGAGTTTCATTTTCTCAGAAATCCAGTTTAAAAGTACACACACGTCTACACTCGGGCCAGAAACCATTTTCATGTGAGATATGTGCGTCTTCGTTTACTTACAAATCAACTTTGACAAGACACATGCTTATGCACACTCAATAAGTCTCATACACCATCCACTATCACTATGACTATGACTATGCAATTCCCACAGCTGAGTTAAACAGAGCAGAGAAGGAACACATAAGACCTATGTTTTATGTATGACTTGAAAAGAAACTGTAATCTTAGGCAGACTTTCATCATTCCAGTAATTATAAGAGCCACTTCACCATCATTACACATTTAACATTTTATGTCAATATCTACATTATTCCTGTTTTCATTGTTAAACTTACCTACAAACGGACTTTATTATGCATTAAATATTTTATATCAAATATTGGGATATTCCTTTCCCAATATTTGATATGCCAATCCATTAACTTCATTTTGCATTTAACAATTATTTTTTATCAAATATTTACATTATGCCTTTTCTCAATTGTAGACAGGCTAACCCATCAAATTCATTATACATTTAACATTTATTTTATCTACTATCTAAATTTTGCCTTTCTCAATTGTTGACCCATCAATTTTATTGTACATTTAACATTTATTTCATATCAAATATTCAAATTTTGCCATTTTAATTGTTGACTCACCAACCCATTAACGTCATTACACATTTAACATGTTATATTTAATACCTACAGTATGGCTTTTCAAATTTCGACTCTTCAACCATTTGTGTTCCTAAACTTGAAAGTTTCATAAAATACGGCTTAACTTGAACCTTAAAAAAATTTTTGATTCTTTTGACTACAGCTCGAGAATCCCCTAAAACTCGAGAATCTCCACAAAATTTTAAATGGAACCCATGACTATAATTTAAAGAAAAGTGCCTGTAACATCAACTATAAGCGATACATATAAAGAGCAGATGGATAGTTTAGTTTTAAAAACCTCCATCCAAACAATTATCCAGGGGATCTGGACCAAAAACTCATCAGAATTTGTATACCATTTTTGTGGAAAAAATTTAAAGACTATGTTATCCATATGATATCACGATAATATTCAGGAGTGACCTGAGACTCTGAAAGCATTTGTGTGAATCCCCTCCCCCTGGAAAATAATTACTGAAAACAGTGTGCTTGAGTTTCTATGTAAACGTGGCAAACTTGACAAAAGGTGAGACATGTCGCTCACAAAAAGTGAGGTTAGAAGAACATAGAAAAGCCTTAATACATTGAGAGATTGAAAAGTATGGTTGATCACTTCTGGAGGGAAAAAGAAACCAATCTATTGAACAAAATAAAAATTATAGGCAGGAAAGAATGGTGGAGAGGAAGATGACTCCACCAGTAAAGAACAGAGAAAAGCAGAGTAATTTTGTTTATTATTAATTAGTACCATTTATGGAGAGTCAATTTATATGCTACTAATAGGTACAAGAAAAAATGGACGAATAAAGACAGAGACCTAGTTTTGAAAGCTGATTTATCGTAATATTTTTGTAGGTTCCCGACTACTTTTGGATTGTATTTGAAAAATTAGAGACTAAAGTTAATTTCTTAAAGAAAAAAAATATTTGTACACGTGAAAAAAAAGTTTTGAAAAATGTAACCAATTCAGCTAAATTTTGAAGTTAAATAAATTAATTGTAAAAATCTTTTAAAGATAAATATTAGTTTTCTGTGTCTATTTCAAAGATAATTAGTAAAGCAGAGTTCTAAGATAATGAATTAAATTTAAAAAAACTTGTTTGTACAAAAAACAGCTTAATTAGATAAAAAAAAAACGAGGGATTCTGCCTTTTGCAAAATCGTAACACGGATTATACAGAAGAACAAAATTTCAGCAAGTTGAAACGCTGTTTGAAAATGTTGTCATGTAATTCAAAGGAGAGAAGGAGTGGTAGTTTTTTTCCCCCAGATGTGTATCCGTACATTCCTATCCTGAACGTTTGTATCATTTTTACCATTTTTAATGTAATTATTTTTCTATGTTCCTGTTTTGAAATTAAATTTTTTTAAATTATTTTTTAAGATTATTTAAAAAGTATGTAACACCGAACGTTTCACATTCATGCAAGCAAGGAAGATATTAAAATCTTGCATACAAAAATTATGCAAAATCTGTAATTTACAAAAAAGGAGAAATATTTTTTTGCGGTTATAATGTTTTTGTGTGAGAATATTAAATAAATAGTGCTTAATTCAATGATAATATTGATAGTTCGAGAAATTAATTTTTCTTTGAGTTATATTGAATTCATTAATATGAACTTTAGGAGCTTTTTTCGTAATGTTCCGGTAAAAATTAATTTTTTTTAATTGTTATTTATTTTATTTTTTATTAAAGTTATGAAACTTTATTTTCATAAAAAAAGCAAAAATATATTCATTCATTTTTTTTAATGCTGAAAGCCAAAAGTTTAGTAACGGTATTTTTTGTTAAAACAAAATTATACATTTTCACTGAGATTTAAATAAAAATAATGGGGTCAATATATTATGTGATAATTATTGATAAATACAGAAAATTTCATTAAAATTGATTAATTTCCTGACTTTTTGGTGATTTTTTTTGTGTAAAGTGAGGGATCAAAATGTTTATACCTTTTGAGAATCGGCATTCATTTTGCACGTATCTAACTACTAGGGATGCAGCGATGGTTATCATTCCATTTTCTGAGTTTGTGTTTCTGATAATTATTTTTACAGGAAATATCTCAGCTTTATTATGCATTATGTATTTATTATTATGCAGGAGGTGATTGAACGTACCACCTGTCTGATTTCAGCAGAGTGTTACGTTAAGTAACCAATACTTACCATCAAGTTGCCGTCATACCAGAAAGATGAAAATATACAGTCGTCGAAGCTTCTTGATCTGTATATCAGTTTTTTTCAAATTTTGTTTGGAGTAACCAATGAAGTAGCAAGTTTCCAACAAGTCATCGACGATATCATCAAACAAGACCTACAAGGAACCTTGACAACATTATGCGGAGAAAATCAAGCTAAGCTTGATGTGAACTGTAAGGAAGTATTGACTGATATTGAATGAAAACAAGTGTCACTACTCTCTCACCTCTGTAACCTTCTTTAGATAGACTATAAGCAAAGGTCCAGTAAAACCTCAATCTGACAGGCTCAAAGGATGATAGACTTGTCTGCCCCTTAATATTTTCCTTCTCTTCGATGAGCTATGGGAATGTTCTTCCACTATTTCAAGTGGATATAAAACTTCCCCAAGGAATTACATTCCCTAAGTAGAATTATCAACTTTCCTTTTACTAAGAGACAAATAAACGCCTTTAGATATCTGAGGAAAGAAATTGCTAAATCGTCCCTTGAAGTCATAATTCTTCTTTCCTTTTTGATGATTCAGAACACGCCATCACTGCCTTTTTGATCTCTGGGCCTGTGGCCTCCTCCACATGAACTGAGTAAAAGCATTCTGCAGTTAAAAAGAAGCAATCCAAAACTAACCACATTTACTGGGAATGTCAGTCTCTTTTATGTTCGACTCCAAAGCAAAATTAAAAATGAGAAAATCACAAGATGCAAGCTAAAGCAACATTGCTTATAGCTCTGGTAAACAAAATGATGCTGCAGACGAATTTATTCTTCTACTAGCACTGCGTGCATGAAGACTTATGCCACCCGGGGGTAACCAGAATAAAACATTTTGTGAGGAGCAAGAATCTGATATATTCTGTGGAAGATATGATACCGTAAAAAAACCTGCCAATTTTGTTGCGAAGTAAAATCTAGGTTTCTTAAGTAGCACTTAAAAGTGATAACCATTTGAAAGAATTATTGTGGATTTCTATTACCATCGAATTCTCGCAATCGGTATTGTTTCATGTGTGAGAATGCCCACGGATAAAATATAACATAAAACCAGTCGTTATGTTTACTCGGCAACCATCTTTATTTAATCTCCTCTTACACTGGTCACCTCCAAGGGGCGTTACTCCAAACGGTGTAACACCTGTTGCTGTTCATGCAACATCTTCACTTTTTTCAAAGAAAGGAGAAAACAACAAAAAAAAAACGTCTGAACGGAATTAAAATAAAATATATATAAAAAAGTAACCTAGGCATTCATTGGGCAAACTACTCTCCTGCCTAACAGGGATTATTCTGCCCTTCCCTACTTTATTTCGCATAGTCCCTGAATTTCACAGGATTTCTCACTACTCTTCCCGACCGTGTTGTCCATAGGCTTGCTTTTGTTTGTTCGGGGCTTGATATCATTGGGGGTGGTGTCGGTTTAACTCCCTCTCCCAATTCACCTTCATACCCAGGTTGGCCTGTGTCATCTCTCTCTTCTATGCCGTTACCTTCATTCCTGACTATTTCGCTCTGCACTCCGCATGGCTGGTGAATCAACGATGTAAGTGGGGGTGCTTTCTGCAGTTTTTTTCGAGTTGACCCTATTCCGTCGATATAGCTCCCCATTCACTTTTAAATTGTATGACCGCTCATCCAGTCTCTCCCATACAATTGCCTTCTTCCACTCTCTCTGACCCTTTATGTGGGGTTTCATCCGTACTACATCTCCAGGGTGTAACGGTTGAAGTGGTTTCACTTTGTGGTTAAAAAAACTGTTCTTGTCTCCTGCTGTCTCGTTTGACACATTTTTTGAGGTTTTTGGCCAATTCTGGTCTGAGTAACTCCTCTCTAGTTGGGAGAAGCGTTTTTGGTCTCCTTGACATCAGTTTCTGAGCTGGTGATAAGACACCCTTAGATGGTATATTCCTATGATCCAACATTACTAGGTATGGATCAGCCTTATCCTCCATCGCTTTCCGGAAAAGGTTCTTTGCCATTTTTACTGCAGATTCCACTTTCCCATTCGCCTTGCTATTGTATGGACTGACAGGTGTATGTATAAAACACCACTTTTTAGCAAAGGTGGAAAATTCCTGGCTGCTAAACTGAGGCCCATTATCAGTTACCACCTAATCTGGTATTCCATGTCGTGCAAAATGATGTTTCAGTTTGGTTACTACTGTCTTAACTTCTGTATTTTGAAGATGATCAATTTCCCAGAAGTTGCTCATGTAATCCACAGTACAAAGATAGTCTCTATCTGTAAACTTAAACAGGTCCACTCCTACTTTCGCCCAGGGTCTGTCAGGAACTTCATGAGCCATTAATGGTTTGGCTGGATTGGCTACTTCGTATTTTCTGCATGTGGGGCATTTTGAAACATAGTCTCTGATCTCACTGTTCATGTTTGGCCAATGCAAACATTCTCTTGCCCTTCTGCAACATCCTTCTATTCCTAGGTGTGTAGAATGCAGCTTTTCCTTCAGTATAGCCTGCTGGGTAATTGGAACCACTACACGATTTTCCTGAAAATTAACCCATCTTGTACAGTCATTTCATTTCGTATACCAAAAAACGGTCTCACCTCTGGGTCAAGATGTATTTTTTCGTCTGGCCATCCCTCCACAATTACTTGCTGCAACTGCTGCATGCTTCGGTCTTCTTTTGTGGCTGAGCGCAGTTCAAGCAGCCTCCTCTCTGTTACAGGAATGTATTCAGCTTCCTTGACATCATCTTCATTGTCCATATCTTCGCTGTTCACTCCATGGATATATGCTCTTGATAGCGTGTCTGCAAGGAACATCTTCCTACCTAGATGGTACAGAATGGTAGCATCATAAGCCTGTAATCGCATCCGCATATTTTGCAGTCGTTTGGGGCATTTTCCCAACCCTTTTTTCATGATAGTTTCTAATGGCCTCTGATCGGTCAGTACCGTTATCTGTCGATTAAACGTATATTGATGAAACCGTTCGGTAGCAATGACTACTGCTAGCAGTTCTTTTTCAATTTGCGCATATCGGGTTTCTGTGTCAGTCAGCGCATGGCTGATATAGGCTAGAGGTTGACCTTCCTGCAGTAGTGCAGCCCCATACCCTTCTCACTTGCATCACATTGAATGACTAAAGGTTTGTTGGGTTCATAGTATTTCAATACTGGTGCCTCACTCACTAATTTTTTCAAAAGCTCTTTCATGAATTTGGGGCCACGTCCATAGCACATCTGCCTTCACTAAATTCCGAATTGGGGCCATCATGTCGGAAATATGTGGCAGAAACTT
This sequence comes from Euprymna scolopes, assembly GCF_053919585.1. NCBI lineage: Eukaryota > Metazoa > Mollusca > Cephalopoda > Sepiida > Sepiolidae > Euprymna > Euprymna scolopes. The sequence goes on from NC_136526.1 coordinate 30,121,117, forward strand.
TGCCAAGTAGTTCACAAATCCAGCAAATCTTTGCACGCCTTTAACATCTGTTGGGCATGGCATCTCTTTTATAGCTTTTACCTTCTCAGGGTCAGGAAGTAACCCATCACTGGTTATTGTGTGACATAGGAAAGATATAGATGTTTGTCGTAGGTTCAATTTTCCAGCATTCAATCGAATCCCACGATCACAGCATCTCTGCAACAGTTTTCTCAGTTTTTTTCATGATCAGCTGTTGCTTCCTCCATTGTTTTACCTTTCCCAATCACCAGAAGATCATCTGCTTTGTTGATCACACCCTCTAAATCCCATACATTGTTAAAGAGAGCCTTTTGAAATATCTCTGGAGCTGGAGTAATCCCAAATGGTAAAACCTTCCACCGAAACCGACCAAAATGGCGTGGTAAATGTAGTCAAATGACTGTTGACTTCATCCAATTTCAAATGCCGAAGTCCATCTTGTAAATCCAGGGTGGAAAATACTTTGCTGCCAGCCAGTTCTGGCAGCAAATCATCCAATGTAGGTAGTTGGAAATGTTCCCTTTTCAAAGCCTTATTTAGTTGTCTTGGGTCTATGCAAATCCTTAGATTTCCATTTTTCTTCATCACCAATGCCAATGCACTTAGCCATGGAGTTGGCTCATTTACTGGTTCAATAACTTTTTTTTAACCAGTTTCTCCAATTCAACTTTTAATTTGTCTTTCAGTGCGACTGGCACTCTTCGTGCTGCAGCTACATTTGGTGTTACTGCTGTATCCACCTCCAAATGTACCGCTCCAGGTAACTGACCCAATTCCTCCTTAAATACATCTCTGAACTCGTTTATAATGCTGTCAGAGTTCTGGCTGCTAGATTCATCCACTTGGGAAATTTTGGTTATCATTTTGAACTGGTCCTGGTTGATTGTGATGAGTGCCATCTTCTGAATTGCATTTGCTCCCAGTAAAGGATTGTAAATGCTCTTTTACAATGACAAACTTTACTGCATATTTTTGTCCAGTTTTGGGATTTATCATGTTGACTCGACACTCTCCCAATGGCTTCACTTCTGTTCCATTCCACATGATCAGTGTCTTATTTGAAGGCTCCAGTGTTTTCCCCCATTACATGCTTCTCATTCAATATGTTTACTGATGCTCCACTGTCAAGCTGAAAAATAATTGGCTTTCCTTTTCCACTCGGTTCACTCTCTCAAGCCTTAGGATACTGGCTTGTAACGTAGCATTTTCAGACAGCTTACAAATGTCTATACATCTTTGTAAATCCAGCTGTATTATTTTAAGTAACTCGACTTGTGTATGAGGGTTACGTATTCCCAGCACTTGATCTCTGAGTACTGAGGAAACGCTATTGTCACAAAAATTACATGTTTTTACTAACGTCTGAAGTGCTGTAATAAAAAATTCCACGGTCTCCGTTTCTCCTTGCTTTCTCGTGTGAACAACATAACGCTCGTAAGTTTCATTTGTTTCCTCTATAGCATATTTATCAAACGCCTGAATAATTTCCGTAGGCGTTCTTTCATCTTCGGGCGTTGAAAAGTGAAACCCGTAGTACACTTTCAAAGCATCATCCCCTAACGTATAAAACAAAAGTGCAGTTTGATATTGTATCGACTGGGTTGTCAGATACGTAATAATAGCATAATTGTGCCATTTCAGCTTTAATAGCTTCCAATTCTCTGTCAGATTCTGCTCCATACAAAGGGGTGGTGGTGGTCTTATGCCAGCGACCGGTCTGTTTATTGCACTCATGTCTCCTTCCGACATTTTTTTTTCCTCCTCACCACCTCGTGGCGTCGTAATTTTCACACCGAAAAATTAAACGTTACTTATCTGTTTTTTCTTTCTTTTTCTGCTACCTTTCCATCGTTTTGTTTTTTCTTCTCTTTATTGTACATCCCACCGCCATCACCATGTTTCATGTGTGAGAATGCCCACGGATAAAATATAACATAAAACCAGTCGTTGTATTTACCCGGCAACCATCTTTATTTAATCTCCTCTTACACCGGTCACCTCCAATAGGCGTTACTCCAAACGGTGTAACACCTGTTGCTGTTCATGCAACAGGTGTAACTCAAAAGCAGAGATTAGTTATATCGCTTAGTTATTATTGATTTTCTTGTAATGGCGTTTCATAAATAAAACATGGTTTACCTTTCTCTCATCTTATCTGATGGACCCCATAATGGAACATGCTGTAAGAAATCAGGTTATAAACACACACTTATACCAAAAATGAAGCCAATTTAAATAATGAATTAGCCGTTACATTGGTTATTTTCTCCATGATAATTTTTAAAAAAAAATGAAGCCGTGTGCAGCTGCTAATCAAAAAGGTAAGATTTTTATGCCATGAAATATAAAAAGATTTTTATGCCATGAAATATAAAAAGATTTTTATGCCATGAAATATAAAAAGATTTTTATGCCATGAAATATAAAAAGATTCAGCATCGATACTTCATCTCACATTCTTCAAGCAAAAATAGATTGGTCCTGCAAAAATCTTGCAAAAGTCAATGGACAGATTTTTCGTTAAGTAAAGCTGAATTTTGAAGGTTCCATGCGTGATGTTGACGCCAGTCTCGAGTTTAGATAACTTTAAGTATGATTGGATATCGAGGGACAAGAAATAAGTGACACATTAGTTTTTCGACATTTATCTAATCACTGCAGAATTTTTTAATTACAACGGCAATGATCTGACAATAACAAAAGCACTTGGCATAGTAGAGGCAGAGGAGGCGACTTGTAAGCAAGGTGAAGCTATATGTATCCCAGCAGAAGAGATTAGCACACATGCAATTCAGGGAAAGAACAATTATAGCCCAACAACTAACAGGTGTTTACTGGTATAAGAGCTCAAATCCAAGTGTATCCGAAATTATAGAATAGTTGGCTGTGATCGATCCACACGAGGACAAGGTTGGTTGGTCGTTCTAGGTCCTTCACCTTCAATACGAGATGACCTTTAGACTTGATGTTGGTGGTCCTGCAATTTAAAACACCTTAACACTGGACCCCCCCCCCCCGCCACTCGAAAAAAAAAAGGAAAAAGAAAAAACGATAATGAACTCCTTAGTCCGGTTTGTATGCAAGGATTATATTGTTGGAACTAGATAATTACAGATTTAAAAAAAAAACTGTACAATATAAAATGCGAAGCCAACACTCCATTTGAGAATTAGAAACGTATCCTTTGTAAAAACAATAAATCTTTTGTTTTGAATATCAAATAACAGTCTCGTTGAAAAATTATCAGCACATGTCAACTCAAAATTGCCTTCTCTTGGAGAAGTCTGTAATCAGTCAGTGTTATGAAGTGCAGCTGCAGCTGTTGGGCTAGTGAGATGGGAGTTTTCCTTGTCTAGGAATGCAGTTGACGGGCCCCAATCGAGGGAGTTCCTATTTTTGTCAGCCTGCAGTGAGAGCTTTACTCTCGCCTTCTCTCTCTTTCCTCTGTCTTCTTCTTACTCTTACTTTTTCTATGTCGAAACTCACTTGTGCAAGTCCTTATATGAGTAGACTGGATCGGACATCGCCCCATTACACTCAGACTAGCTCCTATTGGTCAAGTGCTAACCTTACATAAGCATCCCCCCATGGTTAATTTTCTATATATTTTTCTCATGGCATCGGTATTTGGAAGGGTGACCCAGAGGTCATCATCACTCAGTCGGACCCAAAATAATATTCCATAATTATTCTCCAGTATATCATTGATTCATTCCATTGATAAAAAAAATTATTGTAATTGTTATTTCAACTAACATCCATTCAGCTGCAGTTGTTTTTCCCTTGTTTTTAGTTGGGTCACCAACTAGCAAGGAAAGCCAGCAAGACAATCAGGAATTCCCCGGTATTCTTTCACATAAATAAAGCTTGACTCTATTATAACAATTATAACTGTTACATTCATTCTCACAGGGGTTGGGTCACACAATAAAAACCCAACACAGTGTGGCTTTTTGTGGCAAAAGGCATCCTCGAGAATACCAAAAAAAATAAAAATCATGCATAAAATGCAACAAAAAGAGAGATTTTGCTAATGTTTGCCACTCCAAGATGAGAGATAAAAAACAAGCAAGTAAAAGAATGACACAGTGGCACAAAAATTATAAGCAATACATACAATGATCATCCCAACAGAATAGCAAACCAGTTCCAATGCCAAGATCAAGTTGTAAAGGAAATTTAAATGAAAATACATTGTTCCGAAATCAAGAATTAACCAATACCTTCAGGGCGAATATCAAGAACCTCCTTTAGTAAATGAACAAAATCTTTGGAAATTTCGATTTAATGTTCTTCTGGTGAATACCAAGCTGCTTATTCCTGAAATAAACATAATGCTCGGCAATCCATATCCGATGATGTTTCTGTAAATGAATACAAAATACCTCCTCCCAAAAATAAACTTTTGGTAACGCCTACTTTACCAGGCCTAACCAACTGCCATATCACTCTTTGGTGTCGTACTCTTACTAATCCAGCCCGTTACAACATCATCTTGACTCAACTTTATAATATAACGTCTCATGCTTGCTTGCTGTAATGTCTATATCTATTGGATTTAGTGACAACCCTTTTCTAATCCCAAAGACATTCTCATCAGTAAAATATGCACAAAGACTATTAGAGTTAGAGACAGTCAGGGCAACCAGATCTACCCGAGTTATATCTTCCACCTCTTAAACTTACTTGATAGGTACATGCAATTTAATGGTGAAAACTGATATTGACCATGGGTATCATAATTTTCTTTATAAGTTTCGAATTCGTTTTTGATTGTGTTTGAAAGATTATTGCTTAGTTAATCTCTAATCTCTCTCTTTATATATATATATATATATATATATATATATATATATATATATATATATATTTAAATAAGGGAGTAGTTACCAGTAATGTGTATTTTTTAACATTATTTTATTATTCCGTGTCTTGCTTTTTCATTGAGAATTATGTTTGGATCATTGTAATAATGTTTTTAAGTCATTGAAATCGTTTTTACACGCGTTTCAGACGTTCTGTGATGCGTCCTCGTCAGAAATTATTTTCAAATGTGTTGGAGATGTAAAAATGGCGATTTTCGTAGTTAATTTGAAGTTTTTCCAAGGGGTGGATGCTTGTAAGTGTTTATTATTCATTGGCATGCTCAATTTTTATTGCTCTTTTATTGGGCTTGCGAGGGAGATCGTTGACCTGGCTGTAGTCGCTATCTCTTTCTCCTAATGTTTTTTTTCTTTTCCTTTAGGGTGGGGTAGGGTGTGTGTGTGTGTGTGTGTGTGTGGAATTTCTTAACCCATTTTATATTTATATATATATATATATATATATATATATATTCACACATGGAAAAACAATTAGAATAAAAAATATTTTCAAGGCTGCTTTGAAAACTCGGATTTGGAAGCATTTATCAAGCATTTAAATCTCTTGAAAGATAAATATTAGTTTTCTTAAACTATTTCAAAGGTAATTAATAAAGTCTAAAAAATGAATAAAAATTATAAAGAAGTAAAGCAGAAATGTTATAATAAATCAATAAAACTAATATTTTTCTTAGCAGAATCATTTTAAAATGAATTTTAGAAATTAATTTTGTTTGTCTTCTGTGTTGGTGCATGTGTGCTTTTGTTATACATTAAATAAAAACTGGACAATAAACGTTCAAGAGATAGTTCTGTAAAAAACGTATATATAATTTCTGTGTGGAACAGACAAAGGGAAACATACCTTCTTCTACTGTTCTTTTTATTCATCGATTGATACTTCCATGGAAAGTTTTGTAAAATTCTGTGAATGAAGATATCTTCTGAACACCAGATGTGTTATATTTTACATAAAACATTTTTTTAAAATTTCCCTCAGAGTTTGTGCTTCTCTTTTAGTTTCAACATTTTGCTAGAAGTGTGTTTCATCAAACGTACAGGTTGCAAGAGACAAATCTCTTCTGTGGCCCGAACTGAACTCCTAACTCACTTGTGTTGATGTGTATATATCAAAACCTATTTGTCAATTATGTTCTATACATAAACAAGTTTATGTTATTTTTATTGTTAACTGGAAATATTGTTTTGCTAAATTCCAATATTTTTTATTACAAATATTTAAATTGGATTTTAAATATTTAACCAGGTAAATATTTTATTGACACTCTAAAATCTGCTATTAAAATGTTTTATATTTTCATAACATTGTAATAAATCGCAGTGTTGTCTTGTGTTATTTACTCGCTCTCTGGAGTTTTGTTGCTTGTTTCGGTCTTGCCTGCCGCTTAATATTCAATAATAGAAAAATAATTAGTGAAAAATTAAGTAATTTTCTCATCTTTCTCCATGAATACAACTTTTTAAAAAATGCAAACAACATTTTTGGAGCATGAGACAATGACAAGTTGAAGAAAGATACAGACAAAAATAAGTAACCCATTAAGCTAAGATAACGAAAAGTATATTCGATACTTGAATATTGCATTTGATAAAATTATACCAAATATATTTTTACAGAAAATAATGAATTAATATGTTAAGATAAAGATTTCACACTTCGATTCATTATTTCTAAAAATAAATCACCATTTTCAAGTAAACTATTAATGTCGGCAGTAAATGATGATGTCAAATTTTCATGTTTCATAATGAAAGAATTATTAGGATTCTCAAATTATGCAATTTCTTCATCAGTGCAAACAATCGTCCCATCACTTATTAATAAACACAATTTTAGTCGTAACTATACTCTGCACATGTACCTTACGAATCACCGCATTTTCCACAATCGATACCTAATTTTTATTATTTTCGAAAAACAAAAGAAAAAAATTACTATTTACATTTTTGTTAATATTCGTTTTCTTTAGATGTCTATTTCTGTGTTAAATCTTGGGAGATGCATCACTGAATTTGGAACTAATTCTAATCTGTTAGTTTTCAGTTAAAATAAATAATTACCTATTTAGAATTGAACTCACAACATCAAATGATTTGCACATTTTAACAAAACGTCTCATCTACATGTCAGAGTGAATGCATTCAAATTCATAAACATATTAAAGTTTCATATGAAGAGTGAATCGCATATTGTGTTCATCTTTATACTTAACATTCTTAGTAGATCACAATCTTAGCATTTATTATCCACAACATGTACAGAAAAGATTATGAAAACTTTTGTTCTTTCCTCATCACTTCTGCTTTTATTATCTGGCTGCACCAAAATTATTTTTATCTAAAAGAGTTTTGCAGACTTTCCAATTCAATTGTTTATATTTAGAGTCACTTATTTTTGTGTCCGTAGTTGTAAACAACTGATGAAAGTGGACTTGAAGTATACTGAGACTTCATACAAAATATCTCATCCAGAAACATAAACTGCCATCGTGAAAGTAGCAGTGAAACCCATCACATCCACTGAGAAAAATTCATTTATTGAGCAGCTGAGTCTAAGTGACACGCATATAAAAATTCCTTTCATGTCATTTCAACTCGGAACTATTTCTGAGGAAAAGAGTAAAATGTTTAAGCTGCAGAACCAAACAAACGCATGACCAGGCAAACTTGGCTGAGGTAGGCAAAACGAATCAAAAGGCTAAGATCTGAGCATCTTTAGAATAAGAGATGCTATCAATGTACATGCGAACATTAGAGAAAGGTTATAATCATTTGAGACGTGAATGGCACTTATAAAACAAACAAAAGTAGGTGAAATATGGCATAAACAGGCGATTATTGTGACAAATATACAAGGCAAAACACTAATTCTCTGAAAATATACCAGCAACTGCTTTTAATTGAGAATAATTTCTGTGATATCCCATAGTAATAGCATAAGATATTTAGGAGAACAACGACCGAAAATATATGTGCAAAACGAGGATTACAGGATTTGATTACTTTGATAATATCATTAGAACACAATGATGGGTGGATGGCGCCAGAGATTTTAGTATGTGTCCTTTAGACTCAGCTGGTCTTTGAACGATTTTCTTAAGAGAGTGTGCATTACGTTCAGGAAACTACTGACATAAATATCTAACAGTGCTTTATCACATCTGACACAAGGATATGCCACAGTGTGAAGATGTATGGAGGACATCTTGGGTAACTTTTGAATATTTATTGCTTAGTGAAATGATATTAGATGTGAAATGTCTTATCGACTAGCTTGACATCCATTAACCAATAAAATAATTGTTTTCTTTGTGTAGTATTGAAAGAATTGGTAGGATAGAATATAAATACAAGTTACTATAGAAGAATCAGTAGAAATACGAAGGCGAAAAAAATCTATGGTGAGAATTATAAGGAAAAAAATGAAAGGCACGGTTGATTAAATAGAAACCAATAGAGAAATAGGTTAGTCTAAAATTAAAGTTCCCAAAGACAATACATGCTCAAATGTAAAAATGAAAGCAAACTGCAATGCACATGAAACAAACAAAATATTTATATCATAATGTAACCTACAAAGTAGATATATGATTAAACTTATATTTTCCACATCTTTGAATATTTTTCCACGAGATATGATAAGAAATGTACAGAAATGGTGAACGAGTGATATGGAAATCTATGATCTCCAAGTCACAAACACATCATTTCACAAATATATGATTCGGTTATAGATTACTTAATTTAATCAGTGTATGCATAATAATACAGAAAAAAGATGTCATGTGACCTAGAAATATTTCTAACTGAATGCCATCTGTATTACTATTTTAATGTTTCTCATTTTATCATTTGTCTCTTGATGTACAATTAAATTAAAGCAAATGAAACAAGCAGCAGTCAATCAGTGCAATCTTCTGTTTACAAGAAGTTGGTCGTTTGTGTCTTTTCTGTTACTTTCATTTTTATCATAGTTTCAGTTGGCAAAATATGCATGTTTGAATTTTTCTGCACACAATTTTTGGCTTCTTATTGACAAGATGTGCTTTTACACTCAAATGTGTACCTTCATGTGTTTTTTTAAATTGGATTTGTCCGCAAATGCTGAATCACACACTTCACAAGAATAAGGTTTTTCGCCTGTGTGTGTTCGTATGTGGAATTTTAATTTTTGTGTTTCTGAGAATGATGAGTTGCACACTTCACACACATATGGTTTTTCGCCAGTGTGTGTTCGCATGTGGATTTTAACATATGATTTGTGTGAAAATGATTTGGAACACACTTCACAAGTGTGAGGTTTTTCTCCAGTGTGTACTCGAATGTGTGTTTTTAAATCTGATTTTATTGTAAAAGCTGAACTACACAAGTCACACGAATATGGTTTTTCTCCAGTGTGTACTCGAATGTGCGCTTGTAATTGTGATTTTGTTGTAAAGGTTGAACTACACACGTCACATGAATATGGTTTTTCTCCAGTATGTATTCGCATATGCATTTTTAAAGTAAATTTTCTTATAAAAGCTGATCCACACACTTCACAAACATGAGGCTTTTCACCAGTGTGTATCCGCATATGTAATTTTACATCAAATTTTCGTGCAAAAGCTGAACCACACACATCACATGAATAAGGTCTTTCTCCAGTGTGTGTTTTCTTGTGTCTTTTTCCCTGTGATTGATATGAAAATGCTAAACTACGTATGTCGGATGCACAAGGCTTAACTTTTTTGCCTACTTGCATTATCAACAAAATATCCTTACAAATTATTTTGTATTTGCTTTTAAATAACAAATGTTGATTCTGTATAAATTAATAAAATACTTTGTTTTCTCTGTAATCCTGTAAATAAAAAAGAATTTTTTTGTTAATAAAATATACAATAATAAGATATACATATATTTATCTAAATCTGTATGCCTTAATCTGTGGCATAAGTATAAACAGGAATTATTTTTAAACAATACGATATCAATAATATCGGAATTATCATAAATTAAATCTTAAATAAAATATACCAGAATTACAGATTTAGTAAAAATCATAGTTTTTATTAAATTTATTAAATATTTATCGGTCTAACAATTGATTTGTTCTTTTGAAAAGATTAAAATAAAAAGGCATTATTTACACAAGCTGTTGATGGAACAAAGCAAGAAGTTTTACACTTCGAACAAAGTTTTTTTTAATTAAAATGTGCAATAACAAGACGAGTATGTAAAACCGTTTTTATAATAAGCTTAGTAAATACCAAAGTTTGCTTTTATTTTTATATAAAAAGTTGTAAAAAGATTTGTAAATAAAATTATGTATCTTTAATTATTTTTTTGTTTGCTCATAGTACAAACATGTAAACTTTTTTATTCTATATTTTATTTACAAAGTTTTGTTATAAACACACATTTTTAAATTTTAAATAAAACTGTTATCCAATAAAACCGTTTTTAAATGGTAATCTCCTAACTTTACCATCGTTTGCAGGCAAAGATTTTGTTTTTATGAAAAAATAAATTATTAAAAAATTGTAAATAAAATGTATTTAAACAATGTTTTTCATTTGTTTGTTTGCGGTAAAATTTTATTTAATCTGTAAAGTTTAAAAGAAATATATTTGTATATGTTTTATTACTCTGTAAAGTGTATACAATTTAAAATAGTGTTTTTTGATGAAAATGTTTTTGCGTATTACCCCTTTTTCGACGGCTTATAATGGCAAAGTTAAAAATATTTGTATTAAAAAAAGCAATTTTAATGACAAGCTTATTTTGTTATACGCCTATTTTTAATTAACAACAAGCTTTTTATAAATAAAACCGTTGTTAAATAGTTAAACATTTTCGTTAATAAAAATCTGTGACCTAAAAGTTATAAAAGTATTATTCAATTCAGTTAGAAATTCCGGTTCAGTTGAATCGCAAAAAGAGGATCACATAAACATTGTATTCCTTCTACCCTAATTGATATTCTACTAATAGACTACCTAGTACTTACCTTTCCCAAGACAATTGATATAAAAAGAATTTAACCATGGTCTCCTTGCACCCCCAAGAAATAACTTCTGCAATGGTAAATGAACGTCAATAGATTGAGTTTTCACAGCTGTCTCTCCATGATAAAGTTGTAATTAAGAAAAGAAGCCGTTCAACGCCTGATATTCAAATATCTCAGCCAGGCATTAGCAACAACAAAGTGTATATTCATAGCTTTAATGGTACCAACAGAAAAGTTAGCTTTGCGGCTGTAAACTAAAAAAGGTATTGTTCTGCTTTCCTTGTTTGTTGTTAGGGGGTGATGTAACATGGACAAAAGATAGTTTCAGAACTATTAGCAAAATGAAAGATAGAACTGAAAAGCATGAGAAGCACGTTGACAATGTAGTTTCCCTATCAATTTTGGGGACCATAAATATTAAAGCAAAACTTAGTGAGGCCTGCAGACTTTCAATCATTAATCATAACATATATGTTAAGAAGAACCGTGAAATTTTATCTAAAATAATAGATTGTATTTTCTTTTGTGGGAACTTTGAAACTCCCTTACGAGGACATGATGAAAAAGATGATTCAGTAAATCCAAGTGTATTTAGAGGATATTTAAATTTTGCATCTTAATTCGATCCAGATTTAAAGAATCACTTAGAAACCAGTAATGTCTTCAAAGGTGTTTCCAAGACTATTCAGAATTACATACTTGACTGTCTTTTACAAATATACCATGATGAAATAAGGGCAGAAATTAGCAAAGCTTCCTTTGTAGCTGTCATGGCTGATGATACAACAGATGTGTCTGAACATAAACAAATGATCATTGTTTTACGGTACGTCTTGGATGAAAAAATACTTGAACACATTTGGGGATTCTTTATTCCAGAAAACCAAACCGCTGATGGAATATCAAAATGTATTCTACAACAATTAGATATAATCCTTCAAGGAAATCGCCAAAAACTGATAGCTCAGACATTTGATGATGCAAATGTCATGAAAGGCAAAAAAGCTGGTGGTCAGGCGAAAATAAAAGCAGTTTATAGTAATGCGCATTTCACTCACTGTTATGCGCATCAACTTAATTTAATAATGAGGAATGCAGCAAGCATTATACGAAATGCTAGAATATTTATCTCTAACATTTTGGTTATTCCAACTTTCTTTTCTAGATCACCACAGCATCTGTCCATTTTTCAAGAAGTATCTGGATGTAAGCATTCTACGTGTATCCGCCACAAGATGGAACTTTAACATACATAAATAGAGTTCATGAAAATGTTCAAGCATAAAAAACTGTCACTGAAATTCAGTCAACATCATATGTAGATGAGACCGTTGCAGAAGCGATAGGAATTCTGAAATATTTGAACGATGAAATTTCATATTTTGGTTTGAGCTATTTCATAAAATTATGTCTCATGTTGAAATTATTTCTCGGGAAATTAGCATATATAAAGTCAATGAATACATAACAAATTTCAAAACTGCTATTTTAGAGATAAGAAACACCAAATACTGTGAACATTCTTCACAAACACTCCAGGGCGAAGCTAAAGAACTGTGTGACTATATATCTGTTGATATAACGGACAGATATTCTTCAACTAAACATTTAATACTTGCTAAATTGTTTTACAAGATAAGCTTTGCTAGTTTTAAGAAAAAAAACTACCTACAGAAGAAATATCCTTGACAACTGAAGCATATCTCATGATTAACAAAGAAAAGTTTGAAACTGAGCTAGAAATATTTATAGTAGGTCACATATCCATGAATATTGCAAAGTAATTGATCTCCTGAAATTTATTTTGGAAAACAATTTAAACGATGTTCTTAGTGAAATCACAAAACTCATAATAATTATCTAGACAATTCCCATGACTACATAGGAGATAGAACGTTGTTTTTCAACTCTGAAAAGAATAAAAACTTATCTAAGGAACACCATGGGTTGCGAAAGACTAAATGAACTTGCAGTGCTTTCAATTAATAAAAAAGTTCTTCAGCAGTCATTCAGAAGTTAAGGAGAAAACTATCAATCTTTTCTCACAAATTAAAACAAGGAGAATGAAGTTTACTTTCAAATGAATGTAATAAGTAAAATATTTACATCTATTTAGAATTCCTTTAAGTTATTGTATTTTTATACGTGTGCATACGTATAAATTATGTATATTTTTATGTTTGTTTTATGTTTACACAATATTAAAACAATAGGTGTTTTCTTTATAACAGCACCCCACTAATCTTAGGCACGAGCCGCCACTGTACATGAATTATGAATTTTTAAAAATAGGACCCTTATTTTGGCCCACCCTGTATATATATATATATATATATATATATATATATATATATAGATAGATAGATAGAGAGAGAGAGAGACTCATATGTAATATACTGAGCTCGTGTAATTCAGTAAATTTTCATATACCAATGAGTTTTAAGCCAAAAAGAGTTGAGTTAAGGAGTAAGCTACGAAATTATCATATTTCATAATTGAGCATTAATATACTGTGAAAGCTAAATCAAGACTTCAAAAAAGGTGTTGATGGCAACAAAAAGACTTCTACATAGTGAATTCCAAAAAGGAAATTTTGAATAAAAGACTAGATGTCATACAGAGATGCCTACACAGGAATAGATTTCTGCTATCACGCCTTAAATGTAACTAAGGTATAACCTTTTACAACATTAAGGATCATCCGATGCTAGGATTAAATTTTAATGTAGAGTTAAATAGCTAGAATTGTTATAATCTAAATGAAGGATCCAAATCTAACATGCGAATATTGTTTCTATTATTCTAAACCGGGTAAGAAATATAAATAAAGTATAAAGCTCATCTAAAAATGGAATTTTTCTCCATAATGGTGAGCATTTTTGTATTCAGTTGTAGCAGTATTGACGGTGAAATAAGTGATACCCTCTTCAAATCAATAAAACAACTTAACAATTAAACTAGTTTTTATTAAAAATTAAATTAGCAATTTGGGGCTGAAAATTAATTTAATTGATTTTGTCATCTGACATCTTAAGTTGGTAGAATCCACGCTGATTTACTTATTCTCTTGCATTATTCCCTGTTCTAAATGTTTTTACCCATAAATGCAGGAGTAGACATCTCATCGGAGTAAAACACATTTGTAGCTATTGGGTGGTTTTGCTGTCAGAATAATAATTAGAGGATATACAATGTCTTATTTAGATACCCAAGAACACAACACACGAATTATAAGACATGAGCAGCATAAGTGATTAATAACAGATGTGGGTTAAACCCATGGGTAAAAACCAATTTTTTAAGATTAAAAACATAATTTATATCCTTAGTTTGTTAAATAAGCCATCGTAGCACCTTCTTGATCTGTCTGATTAAATTAATTATTAAATCATAGACGCCTTCTAGTAATCAATGAACCGAAAACATCAAACGGCCTGCATTATCTCCCTTTAGCTGTTATAGGAAATAAAAATCGACCCAGTTTCCAACAAAATTAACTAGTAGCAATTAACAACATAATTGGATTATCTCCCTTCATAATTGTCTTTAGAAACGATATGAAAACACATTAAAGTAGAATGACAATAAATTTTAAACATTAAATAATAATAGATTAGAATACCTCACTCGAAACGTTATACAAGGATTTATATATAATACATCCTTTTTATTTATTCTCATATTCAATTAAACTTCAAACCTAAAATGGTCTTAAATCTAAGTACTATAATAACGATAACCTGTAAACATTACTGTCCACTAATACGAAACTAAAATTAACTGTAACCTTATTGCAAGGTTGTTATGGCCATACCATAAAAATAGAAATAAAAATTAAAAAATTATTTTCATAAAAAAATTAATTATTGGGAAATAAAAAAACAGCGAGATCTAATTTCGGAACTCAACTAAAGGGATATATAAAAATTTTTTTAAATGGCTTAGGGTTTTCTGTGAAAACTTCTCATGACTCGTTTCTTAAATAAGGATACGAAAATTAGGCGATATATTAATATTTAAATGGGGTTTTCCATATCTATAACAAAGGTAAATGTTTCTCACATGCTTTTCCCATTAAGGGAATTTTTCTTTTTTTCTTTCTCTTCAAAAAATGCTCTATTGTCAAAAGTGTGTTTATTCATAAAGTCTGAAGAAATGCTGGTTTTGGAAAATTTTCAAAGAATATAATGTTTGAAATTGTTCGACTGGACATCGAAACAATTGTAACCTAAAATGAAATACACTTTTTGTTGCCATCAACATCCTTTTTGAAGTATTGATTTTGCTTTCACAGTATATATATATATATATATATATATATATATATATATATATATATATATATATATTGTGTGTGTGTGTGTGTTGTTTTAACAAAATCAAGACATCAAAGAATACATTGCTAGCAACAAATAGTGCATTTGATCGTTATTTACAATTGTTTTAAGACTATTCGGACAAATTCAAATCCTATATCGTTTAAAACTTTTCACAAGAAGAGCCTTTCATCAGACATTTTACCTACATCTCATCCTTCCAAAGGTTTTTTTAAAGATTTATCTTTAAATTATTAAATAGGGTTTGAATTTGTCCGAATAGTCTTGAAACAATTGTAAGTCATGATGAAATACACTATTTGTTGCTATCAATCTATTTCTTGGTGTCTTGATTTTGTTAAAACAATATATGAATGTTCAAATATAAAATATGGTAATTTTGAAGCTTACAGTTTAAGTCATCTCATTTTGACTTAAAACTTATTGGTATATGAACGGTTACGAAATTTTCAATTATATAAACCCAATAAAATTCGGAATACTATAAATAAGACTATATATATATATATATATATATATATATATATATATATGTATTTTTTTAACAATCAATTTTAATACCTTTTAAATGGTATTTTATTGATAATTGTACCAATATTAACTTCGGTTTAGCTCGATGAGAATTCAGAGCAATATAATTTATATAATCAGATAAACAACACCTTTTATTTATTAGTACACAATTTTTGTTTTTATTATTTTTTAAGACATGTTATTATATATTTTTTTTTCCTCCTTAGTCTGACAGCTGTTTCGAAGGGTAAAAAGACAAACGGTTGTTTTAATTATAGCATACCGAATCTTCATTATTTACCGTTCTCTTCAGAGACAATTAAAATCAAATTAATTACAGTCACAATTTGTTTTTAAAAACTCACATGGGGATGGAATTTTTTTATCGAGGTTGCCATCTTTAAAAATTTTTCCATGGGATTTTTATATATCTATATTTTCTTTTTATTAGCCTTATTTTCGTATTTTTTTGGTTTTTTAATTTCTTTCCAATTTATGTATCTAATATCCATTATGTTAATTCTGCATTCTTATTTTGTTTCTTCTTTTATTACGTTTGATTTATTATTTACGAAATTATTTAATTAATTTTTTTAACTTCTTCTTAAGCTAGTAATTTTTTCTTATTTTTAATTACGTTTGATTTATTATTTACGAAATTATTTAATTAATTTTTTAACTTCTTCTTAAGCTAGTAATTTTTCCTTTTTTTTTTTTTTTCGTATCTCTTGGGTGTTTACGTTTCATTTTATTTTTTTGGCCGTCTATACATATTTTTTCCTGTTATTGTTTTTTTCTCGTATTTATTTTATTATTAGGCTAAAATGGTTATCATTATGTACATATTTATTATTTCTTATTCTTATATTATGTTTTTTGTTAATTATTTTCGTTGTTTCCCATTTATAATTTTTAGTGTCAAGTTTACGGTCTTTTCTGATTTTGCGATTAAAGGGAATTAACTCTATCAATTCTTTGTTTCTTATTTATTCAGTCATTAACTTACATCTTTTAGAATTTGTGCATTTACCTTATAATTTAGTAGTCAAAGGGAAATAACTTATTTATTTTTTGTTATTAATCTTTGTCATTTTTGCTAATTTTAATTTTTTTATTAATCATATTATTATTTATTGATCATGTGTATTTATGTTGTGTTCAGGTTTGTTATTTATAAGTTTATTTGCTATTCTAATATTTTTTATTCATTTATCTTAAAACTCGGTTTTTTTGGTGAAAAGAAAATATTTTTGTTCAGTTTTTTGTCTATCTATTTGTTTACTTATTATCTATATCTTGATATTAGGAACTTATTTTTATGCAGACATATTTGTATGTTGTCTGTACGGTGATTTAACAATGAGCTTTTATCAGATGTTAGTATTTTGTAGGATTCTAGTAAACATAAGGAACATTTGCCTGATTTTGATGGATGATAACTTTTTGCCCTACCTATCACGGACCATTTCAAAGTGTACTCTATGTTTTTGCTTTTTAACTCACGTATCCATTCCCCAAGTGCAGTGTCATTATTATTTTTCTTTCTATTTGTTTCCCTCCCACTATGGTTGTTATTAGTATTATTAGTGTTTGCTGTGTTATTTATTATATTTTTGCTACTATTATTGTTTTTGTTAAATGATGAAATATGATTGTTTAGCCGGGTTTTAAACTGAGTGCTCGTACTACCAATGTATGCTTTTATACCTCTATTAGTTTTAACTTCACATTTATATACAACATCTGATACGAGGCAATTTCCTTCTAGCGGGCATTCTATAGCTACACGGCAGTTGCATCCACGGTTTTCATTCCTATTATTTTCTAAGTTATTATTATTTGCTTTTTCTATTTTGGCTCTGTTCGTTCCTATTATATTTCTAATTAAATTTGGTGAGGTTGAGTAAGAAATTTTTACAGTGTTTTTGTTTATGATTTTACTTAATTTATTGCTTGGTGGAAAGTTATTATCTATTATTTCATAGAATTCTTTTGGAATATTATTTTTAATATGTATAGAGTATGGGATGTTGAACCATGTTTGTTGCTTCCTCCTATTCTTTCTATTTGTGTTAGTGTTGTTCTCCATTCTTATTGTTTTTTCACGAGTGCTGGTACTTATGTTGTTATCAGTTCTGTTATTTGTTTCTATTTTATTTCTATTTCTATTCATTACTCTATTATATGATATTATATTTACATTTGTCCTAAAGTTAGTGTGTTCAACATTATGGTTCTTTATGTACTGTATTTTTTTATTGTAACCTGATTTTTTTATTGCTTCGTTATAATACTCCCTATTTTTGTTAAATTTGTCTTCATTAATTGATATTTTAGATAGTCTTTTAGATATGTTTGGTATTATTGCAGCTTTCATGGATGGTGGGTGATTAGATCTATTATCAATGTAGTACAATGTCTGGTTAGGTTTGTGGTAAGGTTCATATGTTTTATTTATTATATCTAGGGTAAGGTCCAGAAAGTTAACGGTTTTGTAGTTTTCATTGAAGGTTATTGTTAGCCCTAAATCATTAAATATTTTCTTTATCTTAGTTTTGGTGTTCTTAACTATTCTTATACTACCATTTATGTAAAACAGAGCATCATCACGATATAGCCCACCTTTTAGCTCTGGAATCTCTTCACTTAGTTTTTGCAATATGTATAGGCCTACTACATCAGTTGCCTGACTTGAGTCAGCCGATCCCATCGTGATGTCGAAGTTTAGGTCCCTGTTATTCCTAGTCCAAAGTTTATTATCATATTTTATTATTGATCGTCTCGCTAAGTTAACTATATCTGTTTCTATTTTGGTTATGCTAGTGAGAGTTTTTGCAAATGATATTGCATCTTTAAAGAGTTGTGGTGTTATGGAGGGATAATATGCGTCTATATCGAAGCTAATTAACATACTGTTACTTCTAATACTTATATTTTTGAACCAATCTATTACTTCATCTGAGGATATCCATAGGTGGTTTGTTATTTTCTGTTTAATCTTAGGTATAATGCTATCAAGAATTTTTTTACTTATATTTCCTATGTCAGATATACATGGGGATATAAGCCTAATGCTAGGGTTTATATTAAAGGTTTCTTTGTGGTCTTTAAAAGTAAATCTTGGGGTTAATGGGGTAAATACCTCTATTTTATTGCTAATGCCTATTTCTTCACATATTTCTTTAATGGATGTGTTTATGCTATCTAACTCACTTTTTTCTGCAATTCTATATTTTTTCCTCAGTTCTGTTAGGATCAAGTCATTATATTTATTATAGTCTATGGAGTAAATGTTCATAGTTTTGTCTGCAGGTACCTTCAGCATGTCATCATCTTTGATCTTTTTAAATGTTTCATTTATTTTTTGTAGTCTGGGATTCATGTATTTTTGTTTTTTCTTCTTTTTTAAGCCTTTTACCATGTTTAGCATATCAAGTTCGAAATTGTCAAGAGCAGGGATGTTTGGTGGGCTTTTTCTCGTTTTGATTCCATATTTTTTATCAAATTTTGTTGGTTCTCTATTGTTTTCTTCATTTCTTGTGTTACTGTTGCGATCCTGTTGGTTTGTTTTGTTTTCCCCATTTTGGCACCTCATGTTGTGATGGTATACCTTCCATCTAATCCTTTTTATGAATTTTTGAACAGACTGCAGCATGTCCATTGTGTACTTTTTATGGTCCGGTATTGCTACGTTCTTCGGGGAAAATGGTATTTCTTCCTTTGGGAACATTTTGGTCAATTTAAAGGTTCTTATTTAGCAGCTCAAACTTTTGGAGCAGATTTATATGTATTTTTTTAACAATCAATTTTAATACCTTTTAAATGGTATTTTATTGATAATTGTACCAATATTAACTTCGGTTTAGCTCGATGAGAATTCAGAGCAATATAATTTATATAATCAGATAAACAACACCTTTTATTTATTAGTACACAATTTTTGTTTTTATTATTTTTTAAGACATGTTATTATATATTTTTTTTTTTTTTCCTCCTTAGTCTGACAGCTGTTTCGAAGGGTAAAAAGACAAACGGTTGTTTTAATTATAGCATACCGAATCTTCATTATTTACCGTTCTCTTCAGAGACAATTAAAATCAAATTAATTACAGTCACAATTTGTTTTTAAAAACTCACATGGGGATGGAATTTTTTTATCGAGGTTGCCATCTTTAAAAATTTTTCCATGGGATTTTTATATATCTATATTTTCTTTTTATTAGCCTTATTTTCGTATTTTTTTGGTTTTTTAATTTCTTTCCAATTTATGTATCTAATATCCATTATGTTAATTCTGCATTCTTATTTTGTTTCTTCTTTTATTACGTTTGATTTATTATTTACGAAATTATTTAATTAATTTTTTTAACTTCTTCTTAAGCTAGTAATTTTTTCTTATTTTTAATTACGTTTGATTTATTATTTACGAAATTATTTAATTAATTTTTTAACTTCTTCTATATATATATAGCTTCTTCTATATATATATAACTTCTTCTTATATATATATATATATATATATATATATATATATATATATATATATATATATATATATATATGTATATAATATTGCCTCCAAGACATTCAAATAGAAAAATGGTTGACCATATTTTACATTTTTAAAGGAATTATCTGTGTAAAGATAAGCTCACAGTGAAGAATCAAATAAATGTAGCATTTTATAGCATGACCTCAGACAAAGTTTTTAAACCAAGTTTTAATTGGCTTACATTAAGACAATAAAACATAAGATTTACTGACAGAAAATGGAATTAAATTTTGGAAATTTATAATAAAAAGAATATGTGAAATAATCTTTAATAATTGCATTTTAAAATAAATTTGATTTAATGTAATAAATAATTTAATGAATCATATACGCTTTGAGTAATGAATAACATTTTTCTATTTTAAACGAATAAACATTGGATTATAATTCAACTTGATGTAGTTCTAAGCCATCCAATTTTGAATTTCTTGAAATTCTATTTTTCATAAGTAGAAATAATTTCTCATAAAAAAATAACAGCAAAATTTTAGTGGCTTTAAGTACATTTAACGCAATTCTCATAATGCCCATTAATTTTTTGGCAAATAATATAGTCTGTAAAATGTTTTAACTGAAAGGTGATTGATTAGGAACCAATATTTGAAAATGAAATAGTCAATGCAGGAATGAACACAATATTTTGCCATGAATAAGGTGGGTAATTATCAGCTTATATAGAATAATCGATTTTTTGGTGGTTCTTGGGAGATATAGAGATAAATGTTACTTACTTGTCCATAAGAACACCGTTTTAATGTTAGCAGATTTTGTGGTCATACATGTAAAAAACATGATTATATATGCATTTAAGAAAATGACATAAAGAAAACTAAAAGCAATAGTGACAGGAGATAAATATTTCGAAATGTATGATAAAAACAATATGCAAAATAATCTTTAAATAATTTTTTTAAAATATTATTTTAATTTAATGCAACCAATAATTTAATGAATCTTGAAGTAACAATTTAAACAAATAAACATAAAACTGCAGTTCCAAAGTCATGACATTTTGAATGTTTAAATCCTATTTTTCACAAACACAAATAATTTCTCATCAGAAAAAATAATGTCAGAATTTAAGAACCTCTGAAAAAAATACATTTAAGGCAATCCTATATAGCGTTTATCTATCTTTTGATAAATATAGTCTGTAAAACTTTTAAATGGAAAGGCGACTGATCATGAATCAATATTTGAAATTGAAATAGTCAATGGAGCACTGAACAGAATATTTTACCATGAATAAGGTAGTTATCAGCTTACAGAGAATAATCGATTATTTAATGTAGAGATCAATGTAATTTGATGTAGAGATCAATGTAAAACGTAAACTGAAAGGTTATAAAGATCAATGGGTCTTTCTGAGTGTGACTTGTTCATAAGAACACAGCTACTAATAAATGTTAACATAGCTGTTGGAATACATGAGTAAATAAAAAATATAAATGTGAGGATTGATAAAAATGGATGTTGAAAAAGAATTACAAGTGAGATCTTTGCATTATTTGTCATGAAGAAAAAATCTCTAAATACTTTTCATATAATAAAAAAAGTTTATTCACAAAAGCTGAGTGAAACATGTAATAGAAATTTAAAATTTTTACCAACTGTAATTTATATTCTGACATTTTTAGCAGATTTATGTAAGATATTTTGATGTTTTACCTTTAAGATTTAGAAGAACTTCGACATCTTCATTAGAAGATGAAGAATGTTAGTGATAATGCACAAATTATTATTCTTGAGTTTCATTAAAAGATGAAGATAATGATTTGTGCATAAGATGATACTGATTCACATGGGAATGAAGAAGGAGGAAGAATAATGATCAATGTAGAAGATTGTGTGTAAAGCATGAAAGAGATTTTAAAAACTCGAATTAACAAAGATTGATCCAAAATTTATTTATTATTTATTGTCAAAATTAACCATAGAAGAAGTGAAGAAAGAAGACAAGATAAAATAGGAAACAAAAACAATGACAAAAAAAGTAAACAATGAAAACACCTGGACATTAGTAAGAAAAAGATACATGAACAGACAAATAGCATTTCTACTGACAGTTGTATCGAACAATGCGATTAGAACTAACCATATTAAAACTATTTAAAGAAAAACAATAAAACAACTAGATGCAATGAATTAGCCCAAAATATAAGACATAATTTTGTAGAGAAAGCAGTACACTAGGCACCGCCAAAAATGGCCGAAAAATGAAGTTGTTGTTGTTTTTTTAAAACGAAATTACATTTATTAAAAACCATGATTTCTGAGTAACTTTTTTTTTCCAGAAAGATAAAACCCTGAATTTTATCATATAGAAAGCTGAATAATGTAAAACTTTTTCTACTATTTTTAATTAAATTTTAAATGTTAAAATTTCCCCAAAAGTTAACAATTGACATTTTTTGTCTTGCACAAAAAGCATATATAAATATTTAAAAAAAAAAGGTTTTTTAAAAAATTAAGTTGTTTATTTTTAGTCTAACTAAGATTTAGGGTGATTTTCTATGAATATATGCAAAAATATTATAATATAAGTACCTGGATTTCAAATAATTCCACTTATTAATATAGGCAACCAGTTACTTCGCATCAATCTAGAGTCCAGATCGAGAATATTTACGTTTGTGTTTAATAAAAAGCAAACTATGGAGGACCAAACAGGCCAAAAAAAACTTATTTTTCAGTGACGAAAATTTCAATGTATTATTAATGCTGAGGCTGGCCAGTACCAGATGGGTGACCATTTTGATGAGCTTGGTTTTTAATGTGTATGTGTGGGGGTAGGCTCCCAAAAATGGGGGGGGGGTAAAGCAGAATAAAAATTAAAATTGACCCAGTCTAGAAAGATTTCTCCTTCATTGAACGAGGAAGAACTGTAGGGTTTTTTGACTACATAAGCAACCCCGAGGCTGGCCAGTACCAGATGGGTGACCATTTTGATGAGCTTGGTTTTTATGTGTATGTGTGTGGGGGGTCAGGCTCCCCCAAATGGGGTGGGACTGGGGGGTGGAATTCAAAGCAGAATAAAAATTAAACTAAACTACATAAGCAACCTTGATGAGTTTGCTTTTTAATGTGTACGCGTGTGGGGGGCTCAGGCTCCCCAAAATGGGGGGGCTTCTTTCTGACAGGTTTTTCAAGAGATTCACGCATAATTCACAATTTTAAGTGTGATATTCAGTCATAACACACCCGAAAACCAATTTAAATCAACTTTAGAAAAACAAGTGTTCCGTTGGACAACATCGGCAATTTGACAAGAATTTATTCTAAGTTTCCTTTTGTGTAATTTTGACACTGCAAGTGTACGGGCCATACTAAAATAATAACTTTATTTAGAATGCCATTCTTAACATGGGGGGGTGTTCAACTATTCTGCACTTTCACCTAAGGTTTAACCATTTTTTTACGGTGCGTATTTTTCGCAGTATAAAAAAAGTACTGTTTCTAGTTTAAAATTAATTTTTCACTATAAAGTTTCGTTTATGGCAGACGGACGAAAAAATGTCCGCTATAGTTTCGGTAAAATAAAAATAAACACGTGTAATAATAAAAATAAATTTTTATTTACCATCCATAATTTTGTCTCGCAATGAAAAGAGAAACGTCTCGTTTCTATGTGAGTGTTGACCAACATAAATTGTACTGATTCACGCTTGCACCGGTTTTGGCAGTCATGGAGATTCAACAAAATTATTTCAGCACATATGGTCCACCGTAGTCGAAAGGCGGCAAACGTTATCAAATGGGATCGAAAAACTGATGATATTTTTTAACACAAAGGGCACAATATTTATCGATTTTTTTTTTGTATCGATTCTTCAAAGAATTCCCTGTTTAATAATGGTCATGCATTATTCGGCTCGCTAAAAAAAAAATTATTAATTTATTTATCGAAGATTTTAAAATGGCTTTTTTCGTATAAATATTTAAAAAAATTTTTTTTTTTTTGCTTAACTTAAATTAATTATTTTACTTAACATATTCACCGAATTTCACACTCCAAAAGTCAAAAGCGGAATAATTAAACACAATCAAAGTTCTGATATTCAGACGTCAAAATAAGGTATGTAAACAAGTGTTTTTTTTGGGGTTTTTTTTAATCTATAATCCTGTCCCTTACAACAACGGAATATGTTTTGTTTAGTTTCAGATGATTATTTTAAGCATATTTGTTCCCACTTCAAAACAAGGGGAGGTTTTGTAAGCAAAAAAAATATATATATATAAATATCGTTTATGAAAAATAAGTACACTGTTATAAAGTTTATTCTGCTCTTAATAATCGCTGAAAATTTCGTATTGATTGGATAATTACCTGATGTTTGGTAGATTTTTAAAAAGACGGTCCGTCAAAAAGTACTTGCCTGCCCCCCCCCCAGTTTTGGCGGTGCCTACAGTACACTAAAAACACTGCAAAGAACTTGGAACATGGAAACAAATTCTACAGGCTCAAACCAGATACAGTACTGGTAAAAGAAAATCAAAAATTCCCTTAAGACATGAAGATACAAACAAAATGAACTACTACAAACAAGGCGACTGAACATCATAATAATCAACAAGAAGAAAAATCAAATTGTACATTGTCTCAGCAGAAAAAAAACCCGGATAAATGAAGCAAATACGCCAAACTTGACAGAGAACTGAAAGGAATATGGCACATGAAACTAATCAATATAATACAAATAATTGTAAAAGCACTAATAACAGTCTTGAAGAACTTAGAGAGTTTGGAATTGAGAGGAAGTCTGGGACTATACAGGAGAGAGTAATCCTAAAAAATCTGAAATTTTAAAGAAAAACTTTGCAGACTGAAATTAATCCACATTAACTATAAGAATATATGAAGTAAAAAAAAAAAAATGGAAAGAACCCTAGATGAACAAAAAACTTAAACTGCAAAATTATATGTTAACTCCGGTGTCTGCATTGACTAGTATTACAAAATATATATGTAAAACGCAAAAAGAAGTGAAAGACCATGGAAAGCAAGGAAATATCTTCAGCATAAGTGCACAGAAAACTGGGACCTTGGGGAGGATTATTACGACAAAAATTAAAGTGAAGGCTTTGTTTTGCAGTAACAATAAGTAATTTGCAAAAATTATCAAAAGAGATTGAGTATTAGAAATATGGGGAGATTTGCTATCACTCAGACTCCAGGGAACATCACCAGTTGTCAATGTATAACCTCTAATGATAACTTGTACTCGTCAATACAAATGTTATTAGTTGTTAAGTACTGCGACTACTACAGTAAGTACTACTTATGCAGGCAATACTCGTGATATAAAACTGTCTATCTAATTGTCTATCTATCTAGTAAAGTAAACAAAGACAATAGGTTGAGCGAGTATTGTGAATATAAAGGGTCAAAGAGTAATGTTGTGACAGATATCAAACTGGGTGACCGATCAAGTTGCACCAAAAAGTATCCAGATGGGGTCCGGAAGTAACAGGAGTTCTGCTATAAATAAGCAAAGTTAATTTTAGTGAGTTGGATGCAAGAAGCCGAGTAGACAAGATGGGTTAAACAGGTCTCCCTATAAAGAAGCGACAAACTTAAAATGGAGACAGAAAAAGATTGTCATTCACTCCAGCTCTGCTGTGAGGAAATGTCTGAGAGTGAATAAAGATTATATAAATAAAAACATACATCATCCTGTGTCTGCTTTAAGTATATCATTCAAACCGAATCAAGCTCCCCAAAGATGTTGGCGAATCCCTTAGAAGGATATGCAGAAGACAGGTATGTCGTCATGTTTTGTGTATTAGAAATGTCCTGCGAACTATATGTTCTGACACACACACTCAGATTAGATGAGACATGGCCAGTTACAAAAGAGTTCAAAAACAAACAGTTCAATACACAAATAACACACAGATAAGACGTAAATGAGACATGTATAACACTACTACTATAAATGTTATTGATAAAATAGAAACTGATAACATTTTACTTTTAAGTTGTCGTATTTGCTGAAGATCTAAGTACTAGAATTATTACTACTACAAGAGGCAGGGGATTAAAATCTGCTGCTATGAAGTGGTATGGAGATGCCATAAAGCAAAGGTATGAGAAGGAGATTACCCTTATCTAAAAGCAAAGAAGTTGATCTTAAGTTCAATATGATACAAATCGTAGAAATTATGTCTAATATGTAATTAGACGTAATTTCTATGATTTGTATCATATTAATATGAACTGATAGAAATCAATATAATGTGTGATATTTATGTGTATTGCAGATGGTATGTGACTTTTGTGCAAATTGATTATGCAAACATTCGGCAAATATAATCCAGTATTTCTGAACAGCCAATCAAATTGTATGGAAGATAAGGATTGAAGTGTAAGGGGAAATTTATTATTTACTAAGGGAAGTTGTAATTGGTGAAAGACATCAGCAAAGATTAAATGAAACTATAACAAGTTTTTTAGAAAAATAGTTTTGATAAAATGGAACTCTTGGTAAATGTTAGGGGAATATTAACAGATAGTCCCAACTGGGTGAAAAATACTGCTACCTCTTCTATAAATTATTTATTTGGGACAGTCAGTTTAGTCAGAATTAATATAGGAAATTGTAAAATTGAATGAAAAGGACTGATAATTTCCATAAACATGCATCAGGTACTGGCAGGAAGCAGGAGAATATTGGAATTATGTATAGGTATTGATGTTAGACATAGGATGCTTTTTCTTTATTAATGGATGAAAATGTTATTTTGAGCTCAACCATCTTAAATGTTGTTGAATGTTACATAATATCAAATAAGATTTTGTCGATTTCTTTTCTATTCTAAAACATATGTAAAATAGACAAATAAAATGAATACAAATATTATAAATTCTTTATTTTAGTGTTGTTTTTTCTAGATATACTATCCATTGTTTTGCTGTTAAGTCAATCCTGAAGACATGCAACTCTCTCTTGATCAAATAATCTTAATAGCATACTGTCCATTTTATGAATACACTTTTACAAAACATGTCTTCCATACAAATAAAACAGTAGAGGAATATGTGCGTGCTTCTTTGAAAATATTTAACCAATAAACTCTTAAACTACTGATTTCATATAAATGAAATAAAAAGGATGCAGTAATCATACACTATGGATTTATTTAAAACAAATGGTCTAATGTTTGGTAGAAAGATTGAGTTATTGAGAATTAATACCAATATTTCTTTGGTCAAAGGGAAGGGAAAAATTTTTTTATAGCTACCAAATGTCCAGTTTTTATTTGAGAGTTGTTTGCAATTGATTTTTTTTTGATAAGATTCCTTTTGACCGGATTTGGATCCCAGGAAATATTGGCTAAGTGACTAAAGAGTTGATGCTATTAGTGTTCTTTAATAGCTTTGATGAATGTGAAGTTCCAGAAAAATTGACCAGCACGACTTGAAACTCTAAAGAAAATAACAATTTTATAATGTAATTTTAATGTAATGTTTTTAATTGTAATAATTATATATTTTTAATTACTTGAATTAGAAATTGTAGTACCTTAATGATTTTTATGAGGAAAATGTCCTCTCATGACAGTAACACAAAACAAAATCAATAACTGCAATCACATAACAAAAGACTATCACTAATACTACTGTAATAGTAAAATAAACAAAATAGTTTATTACTGCATCAGTAATTAATCTGATATTAAAAGAATATTTGATTCATTTTTACAATTTTTAAGTGCTCAAGAATGGTGTGTCAATATTCGATTCATCTTTGCAATGTCGAGGTTGCTCTAGTTTGGTGTCAGTTCAACAGAGTTGTTTAGGATCATGTCAGGTTATTTTGATTGGGTTGTTCAGGAAAATGTCAGGATGTGTCGACGGATTTCTTAAGGACCATGCTGAATTGTGTGGACAAAATTGTTTGGAACTGTGCCGGGTTTTGTCTACAAAATTTGTTGTGTTGAGTTGTGTAGACAGAAACCATTGGTTTATGTTTATTTTCCAGTTGACTTGATGGTTGTCTAAGTCTATTGACACAGGTGAAAATTTTTTTCCCTTCTCTCTTCCCTCGACACAAGCTATTTGGGCCATAATGGCCTTCGAGCTAAAGCTTATATCAGTGTTTGATGGCAGTCAATAGTGGAATGACTGGAGAAAGCTGAGCTGATGTCAAATGAGTGAAGTGTATCGAGTGCGTCATCTCGATGCACTTGTCATGTGGCATATTTATGCTGTGTACCAGCAATTAAGTGAGGAAATGTGTACAGTTTGATTGTGTGAAGAAAACACTGTACACAGCCTTTATCTTGGATTCCTTAACTGCATAGAAGTAGTTTACAGCATGCCGCCTTAAGCCAGGTGAAATGGTTGATGTATTTTTGGCAGAACTAATGTTTAGCGGCATATCAGATCAGTGCCTTTAATGTGCAGTTACTGCTGGATTTCTTAAACATGCAGAACTCCTATTACGAGCATCCTCTCAGATGGAGCACCTAGTGTTATAAATGTAATGAACCCAACCATAGAGCAAGTGATTGACAGGCAGAGGTGCTGGTATCAAGCCCTGAAGAAATATTATGTGTTATTGTTGTCAGCAGTGTGGGCATTTTGTCTAATTTTATCCAGGAAATGAGCAGGGGGGGGGGAATTCAGCACCAAACTCTTGTAAATGTTGCATTACTGGTTGTAACTATTCACATCAATTGAATAGCACGTACAACTCTGGTGGATACCAGATGCATGCAGTGATTAGTCTGCAGGACATGCTGTTATTAATGGGCGAGAAATTAGTGCTCACAGCAAACAGAAGCACACTTAATTGCTGTGGAATAGAAGTGGTGCAAGTTTACATTGGTGCAAAGCTGAGCATCAACATAGAAGATATAGCTGTGGATGAATATTTACTTGGGTTTGATTTGATGCAATCAAGCGGTTGGTGATGTAGAATTTCTACAATTCAGCCAAATTTTCATTACTAAGCCTGATTTCACCACAAAGAACACTTAGAAATTAATTGCATCTTGGAAATAAGCTGGTGACCAACCTCCAATTATGTTGAAAAGTAGCTTTGCAAATATCCAGCCTCAGCACAAATTCGTGAGGAATACAATCAAATGTTGTCGATAATGGCTACTACCATATCCATTGGACAAACTCAGTAACTCAAAGAGTCTAATCTTCTTTGTGGCTGTGGTGCAGGAAAACAAACAAAAGCTGAATGAATATGTTAATTGAATTGAGGGAATGGCAACAGCAAGGATCAAATGTTGCAGTGCTAGACTTACACTGAACCAGAATGTGCTGCTGCTATTGTGCACAGAAATCACTTTTCCCATTGCTTCTAACATAACTGCCAGCAACCACTGTAAAAGAATAATAGTTTCAAGTATGCTCAGTCCGTCAAGTCAAAAGTAGCTTGGTTCCCATCAGTTTTGGCAAATCCTGAACACCTCTATCTCAACTATCATCAATGGACCTGAGGTAATCTTATCAGCATCAGAAAAAGCCAAACTCTTTGCCAATAACTTTGCAGCTAATTCTACACTATGCGACCAAAGCCGCCAACCCCAGTATTTTCTCCTGTATCAGAAAACACGCTATGTGACATACAAATATCTGTGCATGATGTTGCCAAGCTAATCAAAAACCTTGATTCCAGTAAAGCAACTGACCCTGATATTATAGTGCTAAAAAATCTTTAACCAGAACTAGCTCCCATACTTACAAAGCTGTTTAAGCATTGTCTTCAGGAAATTGCTTCTCAACACCCTGAAAAACCTTGTTAGTATGCCCAATATTTAAGAATTCAGGTGATCAATCATCCCCTTCTCAGTATAGACCTATGAGTCTCCTGTGCATCATGAGTAAGTTGCTAGAATCTGTGTTGAATATAAACTTCTTAGTGACATATAATATGGTTTCTGTTCTGCTAGATCTATAGCAGATATCCTTAGTTATATCTCATAGGATTTGCAAATCTCTTGATGGAGGCTTTTTTTCTAGGGCAATTGCTCTTGACATATCAAAAGCCTTTCATAGAGGATGGCATAAAGGTTTACTTCACAAGATCTCCAGTTACGGTATAACTGGAAATGTATTCTCAATTATTAAATCATGTCTCTCTGATAGGTTCATAAGAGTAGTGGTTTATGGGCAGAAATCAAAAGCTCACAGTATTAGTGTTGGAGTCCCTCAGGGTTCCATCTTAGGCCCAGCTCTCTTCCTAATCTACATCAATGATCTTCCAAATCATATCCTTAGATCATTTGTAGATATTTATGCTGACGACACTACCATCTATAGCAGTACATCGAAGAGCATAAACGACCAAGTTCTCTCTGATCCTCTCTCTTCTGATCTTGAGCATGTGGTACAATGGGGAAAGAAGTGGCCGGTTACTTTTAATGCATCTAAAACCAAGCTTTTGTCTTTACATTATCAACGCTCTGATTCCCATCTGGCATCAATTGAAATGAATAGCTCTTGTCTTGGAGATGGTCCATGTTTTGACAAGCTCCTGGGCTTGACCATTACTCCTGATATGAAATGGAACATGTACATCAAATCTGTTGCCAAGGTCACTGGGAAAATGGTGGGATCCTTCTATCGATCCAGTAGATATCTCACTGCTGATGCAATTTTCTTCCGATATAAGAGCCAGGTATGTCCAAAGATGGAGTACTGTTGCCACATCTGTGCAGGAGCTGCTAGAAAGGACTTATCCTGCCTTGACAGAGTTCAAAATAGACTTTGTAGCCTAGTAGGGGATGCCATTTTCTCTTCCCTGCAAACTCTCCCACAGAAGAGACATTGCAAGCCTGTCTCTGCTTTCTCATTATTTTCATGGCAAGTGCTCATCTGAGCTCCAACCTATGGTCCCCCTCGCCAAACTTTCATGAGAAACACTCGTCTAGCTGAAACCACTGTCAATAATTTACTTCACTCTTTATCCGTGCCTAAACCTAAACATAGATTCCATGAACAAAGCTTTTTTCTTAGAACTGTGCACCTGTGGAACTCTCTTCCGTTTTTCTGCGTTCTGGCTGATTACAATATGGCCGTCTTCACATCCGACGTAAACAAGTTCTTGCTGAACTGTTCTCTTAAGTAATCCAATTTACCAAATTTTCATTACTAACAATTACTAAATCACTGTCCCATTGACCACTGTACACTTATTAACGCTTATCCTCGAGTGGCCTCTGGGCCTTGATAAGTGGTGACTCCTCTGTAAAAAAAAATTTACAAGTACATATCAACAAATCTCTTTGGCTGTTCAAAACAATAGAGATCAAGAGACAACAAAATTGTCTTATGCGCCCCCCTTGAATGTCACTCCTTTAATAATGTGGGCCATTGTTAATGCCGTCCTCAGCCAGGATGAGATCAGAAACACAGTTATGTCTTCTTATATTGACAACATGTTTGTGAATGAGCATATGTTTTCTGCAACCCATGCTTGGCAAGCAACATGTTGAGATTACATGTCTAGGAGGAGCAATGAAAACTGTTATGGCAGCATGAAAGTGACCTTCTAGTAGTCACTGACAGATTTATTCATCAAATTGCATCTTTAGTATGGGGGAAATTGACTGGCTAAATTCTTGTGTGTACTGTTACGTGTCACCATGGCATTTGTCAAACAAAGTGCAAACACTGCAACAACTGGATGGAATGACAAAGTGAAAAACCGTTTTCTAACATTGATGATTGAAGATATTTGTTTGAGAGTAGCCGAAGATGGTTCAGTATATACAGCATAATCACGTTGATACACCAGTTCCTGTCAGATCACCGAAGTTAAGCAACGTTGATCCTGGTCATTATTAAAATGGGTGACCAATTTGGGAAGTTCAGGTGCTGTATGTAGGAGGACGTCGACACCTCCCTGCAAAAAGTTGCAAAACTTTAATGTCGTCATCTCCCCTAACGGGGATATACATACAACTGGGGACCACTTGTGAATTTCATACTCCCATGTAACTTCTTCCTACAGAGGAAGCCGGTTAAACCATGAATAGGGTTGGTGCTGACTGCACACAGGATGGTTCAGTGAAAGTGTATCTGTGGACAAGATGTCACAATGTGGGCAGATGCTAGTTCCGTTGGCACCATTGTGGTTATGGAAAGCAATAATTTTATGGTGGAAAACACAGTCTAGCTCTGAGCATTTCATGAGGTCAAGTATAACATTAGCTGAGCTTGCTGAGTGCTGTGGGGTGTCAACCTTAAATTGCAGTGGAAAGTCAAAACAATTTATTTACGAATGGACTCTGCATATGTAATATCAGTGGATAGTGTACACGTTGTCTGGACAGACAAAAGTACACACGAACGCAACATCTGAAATGTTAATTAGACACTGCCTCTCCATGTTTTGAGAGTTGGTCTCGGTATATGGTAATGTTAAAAGAATAGTTTTGCAGTTAATCTAGATTGGTATGCTAAACTTGGAGTTGATTATTTTTTGAAGAACTCTTTCTGATATCAATTGTTTTTATCGAAATACAAATATTAGTCTAACCATATTTTGGAGAATTTAAAAAAAAACAAAAAAAACATTTCATGTGAAATAAAAAATAAACTTCCAACAATTATGTACAGCAAAACCATCAAATTGAACTAAAAATCGCTTAGTTTCTTTTTCATGAAAAGAAAATTTTAAAAAGGAATAATTCTCTTTGCTTTTAGCATGGAAAAAACCAAAAAATGTTATTATTCGATGTTCCCATGTTTGAAAGTTGTTTCTTGACAACAGTTTTAAAAGACTGTTTCACGCATAATATGAACTAATTATATTTAGAAAAAACTTTAGAAAATCTATGTAATAGCCAGACATTAAATTGAACACATTTAGATGCAATGTTTTCTAAAGAAGTCTAATTAATACTTACATTTTATAATTGCTTTCAAATGAACCATTGATAAAGAAACAACTACTGAATTTATAAATTTACCCGTTATTGTTAATAATGAACAATAATCAATATTTATTTTCCATATTTCATTATTTTAATTTAAGAAAATAATGTGAGACACCATCTTACATTGAATTGGTATTATTTAACATAATGCAGAAGTTAATGCAACAACATCTTGCCAGAAGCTGGCTTCCATTTAGAACTAACATTTGAAAGTGCACTTTTAAATTCTTTAATCAATCTTTTTAAATGTGATTTATTTGAAGGTAAGTAATGGTCTTTTATTAATAGACTTCAGATTTTGAAAATGTTGGCCATCGGAATTTCAGATTAAAAAAACACTAGATTCCATCAAGTTGATTGGAAAATAGTTTATACTGTCGCTTTAATAAAACAGCACATACACATAATTAGGCACTTCTCTGTTTTAGCGAAAGCTAGAAAAGAAATAATGAAAATAGTTTTCAAAAAAATTCAAGTTTCTACATAATTTAACAGCATAAAATCAGGGGAAGTAACTCAATCCATTTTGTTACAATTAATGGTGGATGTCATGTAATCATCTGTTTGTCAAAGTACATGTTTTATGTAATAATGCAGTATTATTTAACTAATTGCGACATTAAAATTAGGTAAATAACATTGCTTTTAGTTGAAATTGACATAAAGGTGATAACGTAAGTAGATACCATTGCTTTTCTGTGTTTTTTTTAAATTGAAAATTCATTTTTTTTTTTTACTTTCATATTTCGTTATTATAACAAAGAACGCACAAGTATATGATCTGGCTTCACACACAAAAACTTCAAATAATGTCACTTATTTTTAATACTTCATAAACAATTACTCAAAGTAAAAGTCAAACAATATTTGATGGACCTAAATGAGCTTTCACTCTGCCATAAAATTAATTCCTTTTTACATTTTCTTAGGTTTTCTGCGTATTATCATCGATAGCAAGCTTAACATTCATATTAGATGGGGGAAAAATAAAAAGGTTTATTTAAGGACTTTTAACATTGGGGATCACTTTTCAATTATAACGTTCTATTAAATTGATACCCCACTTTTCAGTCAATCAGCAAAATTCTCCTTATTAAATTATTTTTGTGGTGTAAAAGAAAAATTTAACATAATGCTATCATTTAAAAGTGATCCCTCACGGTAAAGTTTTTTTATAAAATATTTTTATAAATTTTTCTGTTATCGGCGATAATAATTTTACGGCGAGAAGGGGGGGGTCGTCCAAGTCCGTACAATATTTAAGTTGTCTTTTTTTTTTTTTCATTCCAAATATAAAGACCTAACTAATAAATAATAACGTTATTATTTCAGCATGGATCACTTTCTGCATGAGTACCAAAAAATGTATATAAAGAAATTATGGTTACACATTTTTTTAACACTAGGTTTTCGGAAATGTGTGGTGGCTTAAAACGTAATTCCAATTACTAAAATCTGAAATATTTGGTTAAAAAAAAAATAAGGCGAATTTAAAAAGTTGTCTTGTAAAAAAATCTTTTAAAAAAATTAAAATAAACGTTGTTTTGTTTTTGTCGATATCAGAGTTGAAAAATGAGAAAGGTATATATTTTTTTAATTCAACAAAAAAGGAAAATCGTTGTTTCCGATTCCATTTAATATCACATATTTGGCTTTTTACTTAAAAAACGATTTCAAAAAGAATTTTCAAGATATTATTCATCATCTAATAGACTTTAGTTGCATTAATTTATGTCAAATGACAAAACTTGAATATAATTTAATGCAAAGTTTCCCAAAGAAATTCAAGTAATAATTACTAAAATAACAAATCCAGATGCTAATGCAGAGTGATCCGCGCTATTTTTAAATCGTATTTTCACGTCTAATTAAAGTTTTATGATATATTTTTTTTATTATTCAATTGTAAGGTTAACGTACAGAATATGTACAAAACACCCTCCCCTCCCCATGTTAAAAATGGCTTTTTAAATAATAACGTTATTATTTCAGTACGGATAACTTTCTGCATGAGTATCCAAACCCTAAATTGAATACTTACTTTTTTTTATAATCTGCTTTCGAATCACTTATTAGCTTCAAAGAAACAAACGGGTTGAAATGTAAATAAAACGCTACGACATATAAAAAAAAAAGGTGGGTGATGATCACCGAAAAGCAGGTTCGCAGAAAATAAAAAAGTAGATAAAGCGAATCGAATGATTTCACAAACCTGCAATTTGGAATAACAATTCATTGTTTTAAGAGAAGTAATTCTATTTTATTAAATGTTTTAAGAAAAAAGATTTTTTTAAACAACTTAATTGAATGTAACAAAGTGACGTAACGGAAAAAGAATCGTCCCGGTGTAGTGTGAAAATCTCACATCGTCCTAAAAATGTTCCGCCATTGAATCACGACGAGACTGGGTTGCATGTTTTAGTTAAAAATAACTAATAATAGAAAGGTTTCGATCAAATCTTGATTTAGAAAAAATATATTTAATAAAACTAAGGGTGCTAGTGCAGAGAGTGATCCGCGCTATTTTTTAAATCGTATTTCCAAGTTTAATTAAAGTTTTATTATATATTTTTTATTCAATTGTATAGAATAGGTACAAAACACCCTCCCCTCCTCATGTTAAGAATGGCTTTTTAAATAATAACGTTATTATTTACGTCCGGATCACTCTCTGCACAAGTACCAAAATAAGGGACCAAAAACCCCCACCCCACAAAACACGGTACATAAAAATCAATCTTGGTCGCAAAAGTCCGAAACAGAAAGAGACACCCGTTTATTTAAATATCTTTTATTTAAATACGTTCGTTTTGTTACTTATTTAAAAAAAATGTTTTGTAAATATATACTTTTTCTTTTAAATCTTCAAAAGTTTTGTAAATATATTTAAAAAAAAAATGCTGGTGAATATTTGAGCATGTTTGCTATTTGACGTGTTTAAAAATAACAAACGCCATGTGCTTGTGCCAATGTCAAGGTCGAATAACCAGTGTTAGTTGAAATGTGCGCCTGGCACCGCCAGGCGGCGTCGTCTTCTACGGAGTATCTATTCTTTACTTGGTCCAAAATAAGTAATAATAAATGAAATATTATTGTTTAACAGTTCTGTTTTCACTGTTTTCAATTTTGTTTTATAAAAATATATTTATGAAATATTTATTGGTTTCTTTATTTAAAAAAAAAAAAAGAAAAATTGTTTTTGCTATTGTTTCAGTTTTTTTTTACGGTTTTGATTTTACAAAAATAGGCAATACGTGATTATTTTTTCGCATAAAATAATAAATAAAATGTTTACACTTTTTCGCTGTTTTGAATTTTGTTTTAGTTTTATAAAAATATATTTATGCAATATTTATTGATGTCTTTATTTTAAAAAAATAGAGATGCTTCTACAGTTTCTCGGCGAAAATTGAGACGCCATTTTTCGGGCACCTGTCATGAGAATCAGAGGGAGAAATCAGTATTTTAAACTATGGCCAAAGTAGGAGATAAATAACAAAAATTAAGCTAGATATTAATTACTTAGGGAAAGAACTATGGAAAAAAGTAAATAAAGAAAGTGAAAGAGAACATATATCCGTAATTGTTTGATTGGAAATGTTTCGATTTAATTAATGAAAACGGTAAAAGCTTTTGATGGAACGTATATATTTTTCATTATTAAAACAGAAAATGAAACTGACATATTCATAATTGTTTAAACTGGACGACGAGCGAGCGCCATTTGAAAACCAAAAACCACATTGTATTTTTTTAGTTTACCAACTCCTCGGCATTCACTAAGAATTTGTCGACTTATATGGTTTTCGGATACGCTAAGAACGAATATCGCATTTATTTTTTGCGCAAATGCGCAGTTATCAATATTTGAAGACATTCAGTATCCAACGTAATCACTATTGTTTTTATGCTGGCGGCCATCTTATTTCCCATTTAGGAAAAAAAAAAAAAAAAAAAAAAAATGCCAAAAACAGCCAAACGGAACCAAAAGAGCCAAACCATGGCCCCCAAAACATTTTTCAGCTTCAATGCCGAAATGACCCCCCCCCCATCCACCCTTCCGGATATTTTTCCGCTTCCCGATAACGAAACGGACAATCTTTTTTTCACTTTCTTAATTACATTGATTTTTTTCACTTTCTTACTAAACTGTACGCACGCGCGTAGTCACTTGACGTTTCACAAGGTGCATGAATACATGGCGGACATTTTAAATGACGAGAAATATTTTTCATAAAATAAAAAGTTTTCACCCCATTTAAAAATAAAAATATTGCTGCCAGTAAGTTTTCACGAACTGTTTACAAAAGCATATTTTATGTTTTTCGTTTTTTTTGGGGGGAGGGGGTATTCAAATATAGAACTTGTGTAGTTTAATAGGTGCTTCTGCAGTTTAATTAGCCGGTTTTCCATGGAGGGCCGGGGGCGGGTATGTTGTGGCGACATCGAATACCCCCCCCCCCAAAAAAAACAAAAAGAAAAAAAAAAAAATTAATGGTCAGTGTTCTGTTGTAGCAAAAGGTAATATTTACCTTTTTATTTATTTTGATAAATATTATTCGAAATACTGTTTTTGATTTGTGGTTTTTTACTCGAAATACTGTTTTTGATTTGTGTTTTTTTTTACTCGAAATACTGTTTTTGATTTGTGTTTTTTACTCGAAATACTGTTTTTGATTTGTGTTTTTTTTTACTCGAAATACTGTTTTTGATTTGTGGTTTTTTACTCGAAATACTGTTTTTGATTTGTGTTTTTTTTACTCGAAATACTGTTTTTGATTTGTGGTTTTTTACTCGAAATACTGTTTTTGATTTGTGTTTTTTACTCGAAATACTGTTTTTGATTTGTGTTTTTTTTTACTCGAAATACTGTTTTTGATTTGTGTTTTTTTTACTCGAAATACTGTTTTTGATTTGTGTTTTTTTTACTCGAAATACTGTTTTTGATTTGTGTTTTTTTTACTCTAAATACTGTTTTTAATTTGTGGTCTTGTCTTTATGTTCTTTCCTTTCGCTCAAGATTTCTTGGAATTTACCACACCCCCCTCCAATAAACCTTACTTTCTTTTGTGCCAACGCCGGTGGTGGTGAGGGGGGGATTCCAGTTATATGTGGCATATTTAGCTTCTTTTGGCGTGTTTTCGCTATTGGAAAACAAGATGGCCGCAATTAAAAATGATAAGGATTGCGTTGGATAGTGAAGGTCTTCAAATATGGATAACTGCCAGTTTACACAAAAAATAAATGCAATATTCGTTCTCAGCGTATCCGGAAACCGGTAGAAATCGAAAATTAGAGGGGAATGCCGAGGGGTCAGTAAACTAAAAATTTACCAAAACATTTATGGTATAAAAATGTATGTAAAAACATTTATAGTATAAAAATGTATGTAAAAACATTTATAGTATAAAAATGTATGTAAAAACATTTAAAGTATAAAAATGTATGTAAAAACATTTATAGTATAAAAATGTATGTAAAAACATTTATAGTATAAAAATGTATGTAAAAACATTCATGGTATAAAAATGTATGTAAAAACATTTATGGTATAAAAATGTATGTAAAAACATTTATGGTATAAAAATGTATGTAAAAACATTTATAGTATAAAATGTATGTAAAACATTTATAGTATAAAAATGTATGTAAAAACATTTATAGTATAAAAATGTATGTAAAAACATTTATAGTATAAAATGTATGTAAAAACATTTATTGAAAAGTCTGTAATAAAATATAATTTGAATAAAACAATTTTGTAAGTTTTTTGTTATTTATTTCATATTTCGGTCAATGTTTTAAATACTGATTTCTCCCTCTGATTTTAACAACAGGTGCCCTAAAAATGGTGTCTCCATTTTCGGCGATATACTGTAAAAGTACCTATTTACCCTGCCTCCCCACGTGACAGAGTTAGACACCAGGGTCGTTTTTTAACGTGGAGAAAAGGTACAAAAATAAAAAATTGTCTCAGTCGTGAACGATTTCTCCTCCACTGAAAGAGAACGAGAAATGGAAGTGCCGCATCTGAAGAACAGATACTACACTTTGATCTTGGCCAAAGTACCAAAATAGAAAAACATGTTTTTTTTATGGTTTCCCAGTTTTTTTTTGGGGGGGGGGTTCAGTTTGGAATTTGATTTTAGAATATGTTCTTTTTCATTCTTAAAATATATTTTTGAAAAAAAAAAAAAAAAAAACCTCTAACAAGGATAATACACGATAATTTCATATAAATAATTTCGAATGTTGCTGAAGTAATTTTTTTCTCTGTGACGCCATATATTTTATCAAATTTGTACATACACAGAAATTTATTATATTTCATTTTAGTCTAAATATTACTTATTTTTGTAAAATATATCTTCTAAAAATAAAAAATTTGATCCAAACATTTCTATTATTACTTATTTTAAACTAAAACAAAACAATTACGTCGTGGTCAAAAATGGTGGAACAGTTTTTAGCCAATGTAAGATTTTTTCATTACACCGTTTGTCGTGACTCGGTCTTTCTTTCTTGCCCTCACCCTTCCCTTTCTTTGGAGGGGACAACTTGTGACCTTTCAGCTTCACTGCTAACACCGGGAACTGGCTTTTCTCGCTTTTCCATGGGTTGACCGTTGACAGCCTTGAGGGCGTAACTGCTATTCGCCTCCACATTTCTGTCCTCGACGTCAGACCTTTATTTTTACAGTACATGGACTTTGATTAATTTCTTACTTTCGTTAGTATTTTGGACTTATTCGATTTCGACGTATTTTTAAGCATGTTCTGCTTCCCCTCCCACACTGAACTTCACGCTAATTCTGTTTTATTCTTTCTTTCTGTTTTCAGTTTTTACCTTCTTCATTGTTAATAAACCTGCTGATTCAACGACAAAATGTCTTCAGAGTATTTATTTTGGAGAAGTGTTTATACTTTCCGTCGTAAGACTTAAAACACTCTAGACACTGGAGCACTGGAGCAGGAGCACGGTTGTTACTTGCACCAGGATGATTCTTCTTCTTTTTTATATGATTTAAATAAAAAATATTAACTGCAACTATATTATAATTTTTCTTAAACAAAATATTCCTGTAGATTTTTTTATATCTACTGCAGTAAAATAGAGTTACCTCCTTTAGAACAATGAGTTATTATTCCGAATGGCCAAATTATTAATATTTTATTTGTTTGGTATTTTTTACGGCCTAATCCAGCTTAGTGTTTTCCCCTAAAAAGAAATTAAAATCTACTGTTTTTTTTAGCTAATATGTTTTAATGGCCTTTAGGAGA
This sequence comes from Euprymna scolopes, assembly GCF_053919585.1. Taxonomy (NCBI): domain Eukaryota; kingdom Metazoa; phylum Mollusca; class Cephalopoda; order Sepiida; family Sepiolidae; genus Euprymna; species Euprymna scolopes. The sequence goes on from NC_136526.1 coordinate 30,161,595, forward strand.
AGGAATTAAAAAAAATAGTAATAATAATAATAATAATAATAATAATAATAATAATAATAATGTAATATTTTCGAGTGAGGGTCAATTTCCTACATAAATTTAACATAAAATTATGTTACGAAGTTGAGTGCGAGATTTCATTTCCATTTATGAAGCTTTCTCGCAAAGAAAACAACAAATTAGCAGGAGCAGCAAATACATTATGGAACTAGAAGGGACAGCCCCAATCGTGACAAATAATAGCAGCAGCAGCTAAAAACAACAATATTTACAAAATACCAAAATACTCAACTCTGATTGGTTACTTTCCAAGAATTTGATTGGCTGTTAAAATTGAACTTTGACAATCAGAAACGACTTGCCGTGGGAGCCGGGCACCTGCTAAATTTATGTTTAAATAGAGAGGAGCCAAGCTGATCAGGATTGGCTCGATAGAGCCTAGCGCATGCTGTACGAATCCCTGTCAATTGAGAATCCAACTCCAAACCCAAGGAGAGCAACTAACTTTAACCCTGGCCAGTTTGACCACGGGTCTTGACTGACCCCGAGAGATGAGAAGTACTACAACTTCACCGGTCTACCACTGGCTAATACTTACTTCCACGCCAGACCACTGGTCAAATCCACAGCCTAAGGATCAACAGATCCATCGGAAGCACTACTGCTAGATGCTGCTACTACGTACACCAGGAGACTTGACAGCTTGCCCGAGAGAAGAGATGGCTGCAGATAAAGTCGATATCACTGACTGGTAGACAAAAAACCTGTACCATGTTAGGAACAACAAAGCCATGAAGCATAACTGAATAACCGCCCCATCTAAACGTGAGAGGAACAACATTTTCGTAACAAGTTGACCACAAATCTGCTAAGTTGCTTCCTTTAACGTTTCTCATTGAAAAAAAAAAACAAACAAACTCTTATTCTCCGACATTGTTATGAAAACCACCCAGCACAAAGAATAACAAATATTGACATATTTTATCCACAAAATTATTATTTATGCTGAGTTGTCGTCCTTGAAAATTTTTCATTGAAAAGCAAGCTCTTATTCTTCAGTATTGTTATCAAAACACCACAAGGAATAATCGCCCCTTTTAAACGTGAGAGGAACAACATTTTCATAACAAGTAGACAACAAATCTGCTGTGTTTTGTTGCTCACCTTAGACATTTCTTATTGAAAAACAAATGTTTATCCTTCGATATTTTTAATCAAAAACTGGTATTTAGTCACGAGGGATATATATATATTATAAAACGTATCATATGTTGTATGTGAATATATTCCATAACGACATACACGTTAAATTGTTGGGTTTTATATTTTATCTGTATATTCATGTACGTTAAATGCGCGTATGTATATACGTTGTATGATTTAGTTAATCGCCTAATGTGTATATTTTAACATTTATGCAACAGTTCTAACAGGAAACGATTGACGTGGACGTATAAAAACAGTTGTAGACAAACTGTTCTTTTAACAAATGTAAATAACACAACACATACCTGAATTATTTATTAACATTTATTCTCATGATCTGGCTGGCATTTTCAGAGATTACACGTTCTTTACATCTTAGCTGCTCGAAGTGATGCCGCTTCACACATCATCTTGGTTGTCCGTTCTCTCCAATGTCCAGCTAACGACTCTTAGAATCTCCCCAAATCTACATACATCACGTGTTTCTTTACGTCACATCATTACGTGTCTCAGACCAACCTAATGTCCCCAATCTAGTTATTTGTTTATGCAAACCCCAAAATAATGTTTACATCTATTTTCTATTTTCACATTCGTTTTGCGATTTATATGTCAATCATCTTTTCCCCAATTTAATTGTTTATTCTTCTAATCATAATTGATCCAGCGACCAGTCGTCGCTCAAATCAATTATTATTATTATTATTATTATTATTATTATTATTAATAATAATAATAATAATAATGTTTTGACACTTGGCCCTGCTTGCCATAGTTAACACAGATACTATGCTATGATCACAGCCTAAGGGGTTATAACATTACAAACAACACCATAAGGAATAACAAATATTGACATATTTTATCAACGAAGAAGGATGTGAATCGCCGATAAAGACTATGCTAAAATGAATAACCTTAACAGCAGGAGTAAACTGTTGTTTGATCATCTGTAAAAAATTAAACATCCAATGTAGCAGTAAGTCCTGGGAACATCAACCTGAAAGAACAGTTGGAAATGACTTATATACCATACATTACGACCAGGTAATCCCTACAGTCACCTACCTTGAAAATGCTGCTGTCAAACGTGACATAGTTATATGGAATAAGTCAGAGAGCATAGTAATCTTGGTTGAAGTGAGTGTTCCTGATGATGGACGTCTGAACAGTGCTGAAAGAGAGAAACAGACCAAATATCAAGATCTCATGTATGATATGAAAAGAAACTGGAATCTTGGGAGATATTAATCATACCAGTTATTATATGCTCCACAGGGCTTATGAAGAAAAACCTGAAATCCTATCTAACTAATATTATTGGTGAACCAAGTGCAAAAGAGATCAATACAATTGCACTTAAGGGAACAGCAAGGATACTAAAAAGATCTCTCAGCTGGCTTCAATAAAAAGCAGGGCAATGTCGGCAGCTGATTTGCCTGCCGCACACCCAATGTTACAATCTTCAAAGAAAGAAAATTTAAAATAAAAAAGAGAGAGAAACCATTTAGTTGTGAAATATGCGGATCTTTTATTTTTTGTAAAATCAAGATTGAATCAACACATGCGTAGAGAATGGCTTGCAGGAATAATTGCAGATGCAAAATCTACTGCCATATGGCTGATGGCGAGTGCCTCAAAAATGGAAAAAAAAATGATGGCGGGTGGCTCAAAAATGAAAGAAAGGCTGTACCAGAAATGAACTTGGTATAAAGGACCAACTCCTAATTTATAAAACAATCCTTGAGGACTGCAAAAAGCGTCAAAGGAATGGCTTGGATTCACTATAATTGTCATTTGATAGTGTTCCTCACTCCTGGACACTGCGATGTGTGGAGATATGCAATGTCCATGAGAGCATAAAGACAAAAAAATAAATAAATAAAAATAACTACGTGGTAACATCAATTGCTCTACTCCACATGGAAGGGACAATACAAACTTCAAATCGCAGTGTCCAGCGAGGTATATTTCAAGGTGATAGTCTGTCACCATTGGTCTTCTGCCTTACAATAGACTCACTCAGCAAGCTTCCTAAAAACTGCGATGATGGATACAGTCTTACTAGAGGCAGGAAAAAAGAAAAAAAAGTACAAGAGTAAACCATTTACTCTTTATGGACGATCTCAAACTCTTTGCAAAGACAGAAAAACAGTTTGTCTCTCTTTCACTGTTTCAACTTGCACAGAGGATGTCTTCGTGAAGTTTGGATTTGACAAGTGTGCAAAATGCACAATAAAAAAAGGAAAAAAAAAACGACATCCGAACATCTTTAGTTCAATGACGACTTTATTGAAGATCTACGTGAAGATGCCACATAGAAGTACCTCGCTTTGGAGGATAACCTAACTGTGGAGCATGAAAAAATGAGACATAAGGTGGAACAAGAATACACATCACGCCTTAAAAAGATCCCCAAATCCGAATTAAGCCCCCAAAACAAACTGCCATAAATCATCTTGCAATCCCTGTCATCACATATGGGTTTGGTATTATTGACTGGCCTCAATGCAATATCAATAGGTTAGATACAAAGATCAGGAAACTCCTAACCTTACATAAAATAATATATCGAAACCAATGTATTGACAGTATATACTTATCACGAAAAGAGGGTGGCCTCGGTCTCACTGAAATACACCATGCATATCGAGCCACCATAGTAAACATGGGGCAGTATATTAAAAGCTCAACAGATATGACAATAGAAATAGTGAAGGACCACCATGAACGTCTACCCCCAACAAACCTCAATCACAAAGTTTGCTGAACACTTTAGGGTGTCATAATTGGAAAATATTACCGAGGTATATGATGAACCAGCAATACAGATGACAAGAAAAAAAAAGTACACGGAAATCGAAATAGACACAAGAAAACACGGAAGGAAACAACATAAAAGAGCAAGAAAGCTCCTGGAGTAGCTTAACCAGGAGTATGTAGACAAGGATGCTTCACTCCAATGGCTCAAAAGCGGGAGACTTCCATTTGATGAAGAAAGACTCATTTTAGCCAGTCAAGATCAGGGTTTACTCACAAATGGATTTCAAAAAATAGCTGGCCTACAAGCAAATAGTCAATGCAGGTTTTCCACTCAGCGATTGAGAGCCCAAGCCACCTAATATCTGCATGCCCGATCTTATTGGCAGATGGTCTTTACACTGTTCGCTACAACAAAGTATGTAAATACATCCATTGGAAGATTTGTGGAGAGATGGAACTTGACAGATCTACGAATATCTGGGAACATGAACCACCGCCGATTGCATCAAACAGAAAAGTGGCCATGCTCTATGAGAAAGACATACAGACGGGCAGATACATAAAAAACAAGGCCATCAAACTAGATATTGTAATATGGAACAAGCCCGAAAGAACTGCGCTCATTATCAATGTTACTGTCCCAAATGATTTTGGTCTTAATAGAGCTGCACGGGAAAGATAACAAAATATCACGACCTAAAACATGATCTCAAAACGACATGGTCTCTGAACGAAATAAACATTATACCTGTTGTGATAGGAGCAATTGGCTTAATAAGAAAGAATCTTCAGAAATACTTAGAAGCAATTCCTGGAAGACGAAGCTGTAATGAAATAAAAATAACAGCCATAAAAGGAAACAGCATCTTTTCTTAAAAGAGCACTCGGACATAAATTTAAATCGTAACAGAATCAAGTGTTAGCTCCAGGAAGAATTAACCTCTTGATTTCTTGAAACTAACTGAAGTAAAATATTAAAAAAAAGCAAAAAAAAAAAACAAAACAAAAACAAACAAACAGACAAACAAAGCAACCCTTAAGCCAGATAAAGTGATTTGGGACAGAGCGAATAAAAAAGTAACCATAATAGAGGTCAGTGTACCTAATGATACAGTCCTGGAATCCAGTAAGACCAAGAGACCAAAACGAAAGATATACTACAACAAATGAAAATGGTTAATTGGGAAGAGGAAAATTATGCTCTCAATTTTTTTTACTAACTCAGTGTTTGAGAGATTAAGAATTTTAATGGAACACTCTAATATCTGTGTATCTCATATAGAATTCAAGTGTTACCGGGCTCATCCTCAGAAGTGGAAACCCACCATATCATTAAATCACAATGGAGGAAAGACCACCATAGTAAAATCAAGAGGGGGATATTCAAAGGTGACAGCTTATCTCCCTTACTCTTCTGTATGGCAATAGACCCAAAAAATCCAAGCGCCTACAATTTGAGTTAGGGATACCATCGAGATCCAAGCAACAGAGTAAACCATCTGCTCTTCATGGATGATCTTAAGCTGTATGCTAGCTCTGACACAGATCTGCACCAGTTTCTGCAGGTAGTACACACCTTCTCCAATGACATCGGAATGAAGTTTGGCCTGGATAAATGTGTCAAGTGTACACTCAGAGTTGAGAAGAAGATCCATACAGAAGATCTGCAGCTTAATGAAGTCATCAACATTAGTGATGTAGAAGAGCACGAGTCTTATAAGTACCTTGGCGTTGAGGAAAACGAGAATATACAACATGCCAAGATGAGGGAGAAGATTAGTAAAGAATATGTACGTCGTGTAAGGAAGATATGCAAAACACAGCTCACCAATAAAAATAAAATTACTGCCATCAACCAGCTTGCTATGCCAGTAATAACATACAGCTTTGTTATCATTGACTGGCCACAAAAATACATCAACCGGCTAGATGTAAAGACACAGAACCTACTAACGCTTCATGAAATAATATATAGAAATCAGTGTCTACCAAAACTGTATTTTCCCAGGGGAGAAGGGGGTCTGAGAGATCAATCATCAACATAGGGCAACTATTGTGAGCACAGGCTAGTATCTGAGAAGCTCCCAGAACCACACCCTCTTAATAGTATACGAACATCAAGAGACAAGAGGCAGCAGAACAACATCAGCCACTCAGCGGGCCAAATATTTTAGGCAAGACTGATGAAGCACCAAACAAACCTGCCACAGAAATAGCAAGAAAGAGCCGGCAGAAATATACCGAGACCTTCCAAAGGAAGAGCTTTGAAGAGTGGGACCAACATCAGTGTGTAAAGTATTTAGGGGGGGACTCTCTCAGGAATACATAGACAAAGAAGGTTCCTTGAACTGGCTCAAGAGGGGAACCCTCCACCACGATCAAGAAAGGGTCATAATGGCTGCTCAAGACCAGGGATTGGTGACCAATGCATTCAAGAAGATGACAGGTATTAGTAATGACAACAAATGCAGGTTCTGCCATACAGAATTGGAAAGTGTGGGTCATCTGATATCAAGTTGCAAAGTCCTTTTGGAGGACGGCAACTATACAGCAAGACATGATGGAGTATGTAACTACATCCACTGGATCATCTGTAAAAAAATTAAACATCTGGTGTAGCAGTAAGTCCTGGGAACATCAACCTGGAAGAACAGTTGGAAATGACTTATATACCATACATTACGACCATGTAATCCCTACAGTCACTAACCTTGAAAATGCTGTTGCCAAACCTGACATAGTTATAAGTCAGAGAGCGTGGCAACCTTGGTTGAAGTGAGTGTCCCTAATGATGGAGGTCTGAACAGTGCTGAAAGGGAGAAACAGACCAAATATCAAGGTCTCATGTATGATATGAAAAGAAACTGGAATCTTAGGGAGATATCAATCATACCAGTTATTATAGTTGCTACAGGGCTTATGAAGAAGAACCTGAAGTCCTACCTTACTAATATTATTGGTGAACCAAGTGCAAAAGAGATCCAGACAATTGCACTTAAGGAAACAGCAAGGATACTAAAAAGAGCTCTTGGTTAGTTTCAATAAAACCAGGGCAATGTTGGCAGCTGGTTTGACTGCCCCATACCCAGCATTACAATCTTCAGAGAAAGAAAAAGAAAAAAAAAGACAAAACCATTTTCCTGTGAGATATGTGCATCTTCGTTTACTTACAAATCAGCTTTGACAAAACACAAGCTTAGACACGCTTTCTCAACAATCCTCAATCACAAAGCTTTCTAAAAACTTTGGAGGAGTCATACCAAACACTGTCGAGGTACACGATAAACCAGAAACAACGAAATGGAGATAGAAACTAGAAAACAGGGATGGATTCAATATAAGCGAGCAGTAAAGTTTAAAAATATGGCTGGCCTACAAACAAATGGCCAGTGTAGGTTTTGCCACTCAGCGATTGAGAGCCCAAGTCACCTAATGTCGGGATGCTCGAAACGAGCTGCATCTCTCCACAGATCTTCCAATGCAGGTATTTACCTTCCAATAGAGGTATCGACCTACGATATGGAGGTATTTACCTCCCAATAGAGGTAGTTGCCTTCCAATGGAGGTATGAACCTGCAAACATATGGGAACATGAACCACCACCTATAACAACAAATGGAAAGGTGACTGTGTTGTATGATCTATAGACGGACAGATACATAAAAGACAATGCCATCAAGCCAGACATTGTGATATGGAACAAGCCTGAAAGAACTGCACTCATTATTGATGTCACCGTCGCAAATGACTATGGCTTTAATAGAGCTGAACGGGAAAAGATAACCAAACATCAGAACCTCAAGAATGATTTAAAGATTACATGGCCTCTGAAAGAGATAGACAGTTGTGATTGGAGCAACTGGTCCAGTGAAGAAGAATCTTAAGAAGTACCTGGAAACAATCCCTGGAAGACCAAGCTGTAATGAAATACAGATTGCAGCCATAAAGGGAACAACATCTATCCTTAAAAGAGCCCTCGGATTGATTGAGAGTGGCCGCTATAGCAGTATCTGAGGCATCAGTTTCATCCACTAAGGGAAGATCTTCATTTATTGAATGGAGCAGAGCCTTTCCGATTTTGTCTGATGTTATTGAAGGCCTTCTTAGATTCTGTGTTGATGGGAAAAGAGTCATTGTTAACAAGAGATTTTATTTTCTTGGAGAATTTAGATATCCATTGCGAATAATATGAAATAATCTAATGACTCGGCGCATAGCAGCCTTATCTTTCGGAAAAGGTAGTTCCTTGAGTGGTCGTAGTCGTTCACCATCTGGTTTAATTGTTCCGTGAGTTATTGTGTAACCAATGAAATCTATTGAGGTAGTTGACAATGTAGACTTTGCTTCATTGAAAGTCACGTTATGGACCTGAACAACTTTCCGAAATTTTGCAAGATTTTCATCATGCTCCTTTTGGGTATTCCCGACTATAACTATATTGTCAACATATGCATGAACTCCCTGCAACTTATGTTGTTTGATGATGCTGTCCATCATTCTTTGGAAACAAGTGACACCATTAGTAATGCCAAACGGAACTCTACAAAACTGATATAATTTTCCATTTGCCTTAAATGCAATGTAGATTTTCTCTTCCTCTTGAAGGTGTATCTGGTGATACGCACTCTTTAAATCCAGGCAGCTGGAAATTTCAGCAGCAAGATCATCCATCCTTGGTAGAGGGTAAGCGTCTAATGATGTGAATCTATTGATTGTTCGACTGTAATCAACAACCAATCTTTTTTCTGTGAGGCACCCCAGTAACTATTAAAACTTGGGCTCTCCAAGGTGAGGCACTTTCTTCAATTACTCCTTCCCGGAGCATTTTCTCAATTTCTTACCGTATAAATTGTTCATGTTGATTTCCAAACCTCCTAGATTTAGTGGTTTACAGTCCGGAGAAAGGTTTGCGAAAAGAGATGGTGTTTCTATTAAATAAGACTGTACCCCGCAGGAAACAGAGCTAAGGATTTGGACACTTCCCTTATGACCACCAAAGTTATGATTTCTCGGCCGAGAATGACATCACTGCAAAGATCCGGTAAAATTTCAAATTTTGTGTAAGCATACCACTCACCTTGTAAATTGATGTTGACGGTACACTGTCCTTTCACTGCATTAAGTGACGAGGAGGCCATATGTACCCTTCCAGTAGCTGGTTGTACTTTCAATTTATTTTTCTTAAAGTCTTCCGAGATGAAGGATCCAGAGCTTCCAGTGTCTATCATAGCTGTTGTTTCAGTTTTTCCGATTAGAATGTATACAAAAGTTGGTTCTAAACTACCCGAAGATGAAGCAGATGTATTTTCCAAAAAATTGTTTTTCTTTGTTGAAGCATCAGACAATAAGCTTGTGTGATCTGACCTGGCTTGAGATTAAATGGAAGCAGATGTAAATTTCTGAGAATTTTAACACACCCTCGCGAAATGACGTTTAACATGACATTTTTTTACAAATGGCAGACCTCGCTGGACAAAATTTCCGATCGTGTCTGGAATGCCCGCAAAAATAGTAATTAGGTTTAGTTTTTATGAAAGCAGAAGTATCCCAGAATTCATCCTCAGATTTATTATGATAGTTTTGTTTGTCGTTAACAATAGCCACAGTGTCATAAGAACGAGTGTAGGATTCAGAATTTTTCTGTGCTGAGTGAAGAGCTCTAGCTTGGTTGACGGCCGTATTTAAATCAAGTATTCAATTCTCAAGCAATCTCTGCCGGATAGAGTTGGAACATAAACCAGTAATGAAGGTGTCTCTGACACAAGCGTCTCTGACACAAGCGGTTCTGATTTCAATAGCATTTACTGCATGAAAATCACAATCTTTAGCTAACAACAGTAGCGATTCTACGTATTCATCAATGTTTTCATCGTCTTTTTGTCTTCGAGTTGACAACGTATGTCTAGCGAAAATTTCGTTAGTGGATTTTATATATAAATCACTGAGACAATTCAGAGCAGATGCATACGTCATATGTTCTGCGATGTATTCATATACGTCAGGAGAAACATTAGTTATCAAAATGTCTAACCTGTCAATATCAGTTGTGTTCTTCGTATGAGAGACGATATAGTCCAAAGTCAATGTTTAAATGTTTTGTTTGCACCAGTAGAGCTAGCTGAGATATCCAGACGATTAGGAGTTAAAAACGTGTCCATATTTTTGTTAATTTTTTAAAAACTTTTTATTAGTTCATTAACTTGTAAAGTGAGAACAAAAGACATGTTTACCTAGAATAAATGCTTTAATGAACGAATAGAAAATACTAGAGAGTACACAGCAAGGGGAGATAATTAGGCAGCACAGTAAACACAAAATATGAGAGTATTAACATTACAACAGTGTCCATAACGATTCTGAGTTAAACAGAACAGAGAAGGAACACATAATACCTATGTTTTATGTACGACTTGAAAAGAAACTGTAATCTTAGGAAGACTTTCATCATTCCAGTAATTATAAGAGCCACTTAATCATCATTACACATTTAGCATTTTATGTCAATATCTACATTATTCCTGTTTTCATTGTTAAATTTACCTACAAACGCACTTTATTATGCATTAAATATTTATTTATCAAATATTTACATTATACCTTTCCAATTGTTGACATGCTAACCCATAAATTTTATTATACATTTAACATTTATTTTATATCAAATATCTAAATTTTGCCTTTCTCAGTTGTTGACACATCAATTTTGTTATACATTTAATATTTATTTTATATCAAATATCAACACTCTGCCTTTTAAATTGTTGACTCACCAAGCCATTAACGACATTAAACATGTTATAGTTAATACCTACAGTATGGCTTTTCAAATTTCGACCCACAAACTTCATTAAATCATTTAATGTCCGTTCCTTGCAAATTCAAAAATTATATTCTGACTGTTGGTAGATGAACCATTATTTGATTTACCGTTAAGAAAGAAACAAAGCCAGCATCAAATACAATGAGAAAAATAGAATACAATAATAAACTGTAAATGTGACAATATAATCTGCTTTCTATGTGACTATGTATACAGGCAATATTTAGAAAGATGAAAAAGTAATTTAAAAGAAATTACAATGTGACAATGTAAATCTGTTGGTGAAAAATAAACTAAAATGTGTTTTTCTACTTTAAAAATACTTGTAAATTTAGTCATTACCAAATAGCATATACAGAGTGTTTGGGGCAAGTTTGACATTATTTGGAAAAAAGACGTTACATCTTGTAAAATAATTTGTGTTCCTAAACGTGAAAGTGTGTCGCTAAAATACAGCTTCTTTGAAGAAACCAATCTTAGCTTAACATGAAAACCTGCCAAAAAACGTTTTGTACATTTTTTTTATTCTTCTGACTACTATTCTCATCTTTACTGTTATTTTCAAAACGTTTTAGTTGATGTAACAAAAGGAGGGTGGACCTGGAAATTCACCCCCTGTCTGTTCGTCAATTTGCACTTTTTTCAATAACTACGCCTTGAAATGTTGTATGAAATTTTCCACAAACATTAAACATGATAGGAGTAAAAAAGTAACAGAACGTATTTTCCGGGGAAACTCTGGTTGCCCCCCCCCCTCCACAGGGGTGCCTTTCGGGTTAAAATGGCTAAAACTGACACTTTTGTGCTTATTAAAAAAAAATTGATGCGTTGGATTTTTATAAAACTTTCTGAAAAGTTGTAACTAACTGATTTCTATATAATTTGGTTTGTCTATACTTCGCGATAACTCTTGGGTGTTCCCCAAAGGCTAATTCTGTTAATGAAAATATTTTATATTTTTATAACATTGTAATATATCGCAGTCTTTTGTTATTTCTTTGCTTTCTCGAGTTTTGTTACTTGAATTCTCATTTTTGCTTGTTTCGGTCTTGTCCACCACTTATTTTGCAACAAAAAAAATTAGTGAAAAAAATAAATAATTTACTCTTTCTCCATGAATACACACCTTTTTTTAAATGAAAGCAACATTTTCAAAGCATAACGCAATGACAAGTTGAAAAAAGATATACACAGACAAAAATAAGTAACCCATTAAGCTAAGATAACGATTTACCTGAATTTTATTGCATTTTATAAAATTATACGAAATATATTTTAAAGAAATAATATTAAAATGTTAACATAAAAACCTCACACTTCAATCCATTATTTCTAAAAAAATAATCATTTTCAACTAAACCATTCACCATTAATGTCGGCAGTAAATGATGATTAAATTTTCATGTTTCATTTATGAGGATTTTCAAATTACGCAATTTCTTTTCAAAACTCATCAGTGCAAACAATTTTCTCATCAAATTAAGAAATACAATTTACAAAGCTGTTAGTCGTAACTATATACTGACTTATCACCTCATTTTTTAGTCTCTAAAAACTAAAAACATACCATTTACAATTAAAGAAATGGTACTTGTGTTAAAAGCATTACATATATTTTGAAAGTTAGAATTACGTATATCACATGTTTTTTAAACAACGCATATATATTTTATAAATAAATTGGTTTATTCAGATATTTCGATGATACACATTCTTGTCAATGAAAATCTTTTTTTTCTTTTTTCTGGTCCGCATAATGGAATTCCCATGCAATAGCGTTAGTTCATAGGTCCTATAATGGTATGATTTTCAAAAACAGTAATCAGCAGGGTGTCACGTTAGCCGGGCAAAATGTATTATAAAAATGTTACCTGCATTAAAAGTGCTGCATATATTTTGAAATTAAGAATTACGTATATAAAATGTTGGGAAGGCTAGAAAACAACGCATACTTTTTATAAAAAAATTATTTCTTTATTCAGATATTTTATCCTTGTCTAGCCTGTTTTCATACTATAAAACTCAGCACAGTGAATGAAACATGCAGCAGTCTATCGATGTAATCTTTTGTTTACAAGAAGTTGCTTGTTTGTCCGAAGTCTTTTTTGTTACTTTCATTTTTATCAGTTTCAGTTGGCAAAATATTCATGTTTGAATTTACTGACAGTTTTTTCTGCAGACAATTTTTGGCTTCTTTCACACTCAAATGTGTAACTTCATGTGTTTTTTTAAATTGGAATTGTCTGAAAATGCCGAGTCACATACTTCACAAGAATAAGGTTTTTCGCCTGTGTGTGTTCGTATGTGAAGTTTTAGTTTAGATGTTTCTGAGAATGATGAGTTGCACACTTCACACACATATGGTTTTTCACCAGTGTGTGTCCGCATGTGGATTTTAACATATGATTTCTGTGCAAATGATTTGGAACACACTTCACAAGCATGAGGTTTTTCTCCAGTGTGTACTCGAATGTGCGTTTTCAAATCCGATTTTGTTGTAAAAGCTGAACCACACAAGTCACATGAATATGGTTTTTCTCCAGTGTGTACTCGCATATGTATTTTTAAAGTGAATTTTTCTAAAAAAGCTGATCCACACACTTCACAAACATGAGGCTTTTCACCAGTATGTATTCGCATATGTGATTTTACATCAGATTTGCGTGCAAAAGCTGAACCACACACATCACATGAATAAGGTTTTTCTCCAGTGTGTGTTTGCATGTGCCTTTTTACCTGTGATTGATATGAAAATGCTAAGCCACATATGTTACATGCACAAGGCTTAAGTTTTTTGCCTACTTGCATTATCAATAAATATCCTCACAAATTATTTTGTATTTGCTTTAAAAAAACAAAGGTTTATTCCATATAAATTAATAAAATACTTTGTCTTCTCTGTACTCCTGTAAATAAAAAAGGAGATTTTACTTAATAGTAAATATAATATCGTAAATAGAGATTTTTAGTTTATCAAATATATGATAACATTTTATATATATATATATATATATATATATATATATATATATATATATATATATATATATACCACTGTGTGCTTTAATCTGTGGCATAAATAAAAACAGTACTTTTTAAACAATAAAATATAAGGCATTGATGTTGATGGAGCATTATATATATATATATATATATATATATATGCGTATGTATATATATATATATATATATATATATATATATATATATACGAGTCAACAGTTAATAAAACATGTTAAAAACACTTTGAAAAAGAGTTAAAAACATATTTAATCTGAAAAGGAAACACTTGATAAGTGGATAGTCCTTAAGCCACGGAGTTTCAAAGAAATACTTTCCTTCTCATCAGAGGGTAGGAATTAGCAAAATGCAGAATCGGATTTTGCATGCAAAAGTATTTGATAACACAACAAGTAAGTCAAATATCTTAGTTGATAACAAAAAAGTGAAGCAGAGGGAATATGGTGAAGAAAAAGGTGATTACACGTGAATGGATAGTCTGGTATATATATATATATATATATATATATATATATATATATATATATATATATATATAGCGCCTCCAAGATATTCAAATAAATAAATGGTTTAGTATATTTGACGGTTTTAAAGGAATTATTTGTGTAACGATCGGCTCACAGTGAAAAATCAAATGCATGTTGCATCTTATAACATGACCTCAGACAGAGTTTTTAAACCAAGTTTTAATCCTCTTACATTAAGACAATAAAACATAAAATGTAGTTTCATTATAGTGACAGAAAATGGAATTTAATTTTGGAAATGTATAATAAAAAATTAAATTTTAGAAAAACTATGTGAAATAATCTTTAAATTATTAAAAGTATTTTAAAACGAATCATTTTGATTGAATGTGATCAATAATTTAATGAATCACATACTCTTAGAGTAATGAATAACATTTTTCTATTTTGAACAAATAAATATTGGATTATGATTCAACTTCATATAATTGCATGCAGTTCTAAGTCATCCAAATTTTGAATTTCTTGAGATTCTATTTTTCACAAAGAAATAATTTATAATCAGAAAAATAGCATCAGAATTTACATAGCTCTGAAAAAAAACAACAAAAGTACATATAAGGCGATTCTCATAATGTTCATAAATCTTTTGACAAATCATATAGTGTGTAAAACGTTTAACTGAAATATGATTGATTATAGAGATTAATGGACCATTTACTTGTTCATCATTGTTAACATAGCTGTTGGCATACATGAGTAAATAAATGTGAGGATCGATAAAAATGATGTTGAAAAAGAATTAAAGAAAACATCTTTGCATTATTTGTCTTGAAAAAGAAATCTTTAAATACTTTTCATATAAAAAAGTTTATTCAGAAAATCTGAGTAAAACATGCAAATAGAAATTTTAAATGTTTTAATTTTTACCAACTGTAATTTATATTCTGACATTTTTAGCAGATTTATGTAAGATATTTTGAGTTTTTTTACCTTTAAGATCTAGAAGAACTTAGATATCTTCATCAGAAGACAAAGAATGATAATAATAATGCACAAAGCAGTACACTCTATAAATGATACTAATTCACTTTCCTCTTGTATCATGGCATAACCATCAAACTTAAAACTTTTAAAACACATAACTCAGGAAACAGAAAAATTGATCACCATCAAAATTAAAACTATAAAAACACATAACTCAGGAAACAGAAAAATTGATCACCATCAAAATTAAAACTTTTAAAACACATAACTCAGGAAACAGAAAAATTGATCACCATCAAATTAAAACTTTAAAAACACAAAACTCAGTAAACAGAAAAACTGATCACCATCAAAGTTAAAACTTTAAAAACACATAACTCAGGAAACAGAACGATTGATCACCATCAAAATAAAAATTTTAAAAACACATAACTCAGTAAAAAGAAAAAACTGATCACCATCAAAATTAAAATTTTAAAAACACATAACTCAGGAAACAGAAAAACTGATCACCATCAAAATTAAAACTTTAAAAACACATAACTCAGGAAACAGAACGATTGATCACCATCAAATTAAAACTTTAAAAACACATAACTCAGTAAACAGAAAAACTGATCACCATCAAAATTAAAACTTTAAAAACACATAACTCAGGAAACAGAACGATTGATCAACATCAAAATTAAAACTTTAAAAACACATAACTCAGGAAACAGAAAAACTGATCACCATCAAAATTAAAACTTTTAAAACACATAACTCAGGAAACAGAAAAACTGATCACCATCAAAATTAAAACTTTTAAAACACATAACTCAGGAAACAGAAAAACTGATCACCATCAAAATTAAAACATTAAAAACACATAACTCAGGAAACAGAACGATTGATCACCATCAAAATTAAAATTTTAAAAACACATAACTCAGGAAAAAGAAAAAACTGATCACCATCAAAATTAAAATTTTAAAACACATAACTCAGGAAACAGAAAAACTGATCACCATCAAAATTAAAACTTTAAAAACACATAACTCAGGAAACAGAAAAACTGATCACCATCAAAATTAAAACTTTTAAAACACATAACTCAGGAAACAGAAAAACTGATCACCATAAAAACTAAAACTTTAAAAACACATAACTCAGGAAAAAGAAAAAACTGATCACCATCAAAATTAAAATTTTAAAAACACATAACTCAGGAAACAGAAAAACTGATCACCATCAAAATTAAAACTTTTAAAACACATAACTCAGGAAACAGAAAAACTGATCACCATCAAAATTAAAACTTTTAAAACACATAACTCAGGAAACAGAACGATTGATCAACATCAAAATTAAAACTTTTAAAACACATAACTCAGGAAACAGAAAAATTGATCACTATCAAAATTAAAACTTTAAAAACACATAACTCAGGAAACAGAAAAACTGATCACTATCAAAATTAAAACTTTAAAAACACATAACTCAGGAAACAGAAAAACTGATCACCATCAAAATTAAAACTTTTAAAACACAACTCAGGAAACAGAAAAACTGATCACCATCAAAATTAAAACTTTTAAAACACATAACTCAGGAAACAGAAAAACTGATCACCATCAAAATTAAAACTTTTAAAACACATAACTCAGGAAACAGAAAAACTGATCACCATCAAAATTAAAACTTTTAAAACACATAACTCAGGAAACAGAAAAACTGATCACCATCAAAATTAAAACTTTTAAAACACATAACTCAGGAAACAGAACGATTGATCACCATCAAATTAAAACTTTAAAAACACATAACTCAGTAAACAGAAAAACTGATCACCATCAAAATTAAAACTTTAAAAACACATAACTCAGGAAACAGAACGATTGATCAACATCAAAATTAAAACTTTAAAAACACATAACTCAGGAAACAGAAAAACTGATCACCATCAAAATTAAAACTTTTAAAACACATAACTCAGGAAACAGAAAAACTGATCACCATCAAAATTAAAACTTTTAAAACACATAACTCAGGAAACAGAAAAACTGATCACCATCAAAATAAAAACTTTAAAAACACATAACTCAGGAAACAGAACGATTGATCACCATCAAAATTAAAATTTTAAAAACACATAACTCAGGAAAAAGAAAAAACTGATCACCATCAAAATTAAAATTTTAAAACACATAACTCAGGAAACAGAAAAACTGATCACCGTCAAAATTAAAACTTTAAAAACACATAACTCAGGAAACAGAAAAACTGATCACCATCAAAATTAAAACTTTTAAAACACATAACTCAGGAAACAGAAAAACTGATCACCATAAAAACTAAAACTTTAAAAACACATAACTCAGGAAAAAGAAAAAACTGATCACCATCAAAATTAAAATTTTAAAAACACATAACTCAGGAAACAGAAAAACTGATCACCATCAAAATTAAAACTTTTAAAACACATAACTCAGGAAACAGAAAAACTGATCACCATCAAAATTAAAACTTTTAAAACACATAACTCAGGAAACAGAACGATTGATCAACATCAAAATTAAAACTTTTAAAACACATAACTCAGGAAACAGAAAAATTGATCACTATCAAAATTAAAACTTTAAAAACACATAACTCAGGAAACAGAAAAACTGATCACCATAAAAACTAAAACTTTAAAAACACATAACTCAGGAAAAAGAAAAAACTGATCACCATCAAAATTAAAATTTTAAAAACACATAACTCAGGAAACAGAAAAACTGATCACCATCAAAATTAAAACTTTTAAAACACATAACTCAGGAAACAGAAAAACTGATCACCATCAAAATTAAAACTTTTAAAACACATAACTCAGGAAACAGAACGATTGATCAACATCAAAATTAAAACTTTTAAAACACATAACTCAGGAAACAGAAAAATTGATCACTATCAAAATTAAAACTTTAAAAACACATAACTCAGGAAACAGAAAAACTGATCACTATCAAAATTAAAACTTTAAAAACACATAACTCAGGAAACAGAAAAACTGATCACCATCAAAATTAAAACTTTTAAAACACATAACTCAGGAAACAGAAAAACTGATCACCATCAAAATTAAAACTTTTAAAACACATAACTCAGGAAACAGAAAAACTGATCACCATCAAAATTAAAACTTTAAAAACACATAACTCAGGAAACAGAAAAACTGATTACCATCAAAATTAAAACTTTTAAAACACATAACTCAGGAAACAGAAAAACTGATCACCATCAAAATTAAAACTTTAAAAACACATAACTCAGGAAACAGAAAAACTGATTACCATCAAAATTAAAACTTTTAAAACACATAACTCAGGAAACAGAAAAACTGATCACCATCAAAATTAAAACTTTTAAAACACATAACTCAGGAAACAGAAAAACTGATCACCATCAAAATTAAAACTGTAAAAACACATAACTCAGGAAACAGAACGATTGATCACCATCAAAATTAAAACTTTAAAAACACATAACTCAGGAAACAGAAAAACTGATCACCATCAAAATTAAAACTTTTAAAACACATAACTCAGGAAACAGAAAAACTGATCACCATCAAAATTAAAACTGTAAAAACACATAACTCAGGAAACAGAACGATTGATCAACATCAAAATTAAAACTTTAAAAACACATAACTCAGGAAACAGAACGATTGATCACCATCAAAATTAAAACTTCAAAAACACATAACTCAGGAAACAGAAAAATTGATCACCATCAAAATTAAAACTTTTAAAACACATAACTCAGGAAACAGAAAAACTGATCACCATCAAAATTAAAACTGTAAAAACACATAACTCAGGAAACAGAACGATTGATCACCATCAAAATTAAAACTTTAAAAACACATAACTCAGGAAACAGAACGATAGATCACCATCAAAATTAAAACTTTAAAAACACATAACTCAGGAAGCAGAAAAATTGATCACCATCAAAATTAAAACTTTAAAAACACATAACTCAGGAAACAGAAAAATTGATCACCATCAAAATTAAAACTTTAAAAACACATAACTCAGGAAACAGAACGATTGATCACCATCAAAATTAAAACTTTAAAAACACATAACTGAGGAAACAGAACGATTAATCACCATCAAAATTAAAACTTTAAAAACAAATAACTAAGGAAACAGAAAAACTGACCACCATCAAAATTAACAACCGATGGAACAAGACAAGATAAAATGTGAAGGGAATAAGATATATTTATAAGTTTTATTTATAATTTACCATGAAAACACCTGAACATAACTATGAAAAAGATACATGCACCGACAAATACAATTTTTATTTATAGTTGCATCAAACAATGCGATTAGAACTAACCACATTATTATTTAAAGAAAACAGTAAATGTAGACTATGGAAAAGAGATGAAACAGTAAAACATAAAACAACTAAATGCAATAAATTAGCCCAAAATATGACACAATTTTATAGAGAAAGCTGTACACTAAAAACACTGCAAATAACTTTGAACATGGAGAAAAATTCTACAGGCACAAACCAGATACAGTACTGGCAAAAGAAAACCAAAATTTCCTTTAAGAAAATGAACTCGACTGAACATCATAATAATCAACAAAAAGAAACGGATAAATGAAGCAAATACCCCACAGTTGACAGAGGATTGAAAAGAGTATGGCACATGAAAAAAAATCAACATAATACTAATAATTGTAAAAACAATAGTAACCATCCTAAATGTTGCTGAATGTTACATAATATCAAATAAAATGTCGATTTCTTTTCTAAAACATATGTAAAATAGACAAATAAAAAATTACTAAAATATTACTAACACAAATATATTATAATTCTTTTGTAAATGTATTATCAAAATGTTTTGCTGTTAAGTCATCCCTCAGACTCGCAACTCTACCTGATATATATATGTGTGTGTGATTCTGAAAATATTTAACCTACAAACTCTTAAACTACTGATCACATAACATTGAAATTAATAGGAAGTAGTAGTCATACGCCATGAATCGTTTAAAACGAGCAAACATTGTTTTGATGGTTAAATAATGTATAAAGAAATATGTGGGAAAGTTTAAATGCAACTTGCCAACATATTTCTATTATTTTTGCGCATGTGTAAGTCATTCCTAGCGTGAAGTGATTTAATAATTAGGAATTCGACTGAAACACTAAATATTTTAGTTTCAATTCTAGCTGATAACATCCAAATCATCTTTTTAAACTTTTGAAGTCAGCATTATATAATACACCATAATATAACATTCAATAGAGGATTGTACAAGTGTGAGGGCAACAGTAACTGGTTGTTATGAGGAAAATGTTGTCAATTGCAACGATCAATAAATGAGCTCTCTTGTTCATATTTATCCAACATTCACATCAATAATTATTTTACAACATAGAACATATTCATCTTTAAATGAGTTTAATGATTTACGTGTGACGAGCATCTGTGTGAAGTGTTCAAAAATGGTGTGTCAATGTCTTAGTCTAGCCTACCTTTGGCGAAAATGTGTTCATCTAAAGACTATAAAAAGCTGATGCCAGGGTTGTTCAGCGAGTGACTGTCGAGGTTGCTCTAGTACTGTGTCGGTTCAACAGAGTTGTTTCGGATTATGTTGGGCCATTTTGATAGAGTTGTTTGGGTAGTGTCATGTTGTTTCAATGGAGTTTTCAACAGAATCATTAAGTGTTGTGTTAGATCATTTCAAAGGACGTGTTTGGGATCATTTCAATGGAGTTGTTAAGGATAGTGTCAGGTTGTGTCGACAGAATTTTTCAGGACCATGACAGATCGTGTGGACAAAATTGTTTGGAACTGTGCTGGGTCGTGTTGATGCTAATTTCTGTGTTGTGTGGATATAAGCATTTGGTTTGTTTATTGTTAAGTTGATTTGATGTCTGTCTACTGTCACAGATCATAATTTTCTTTCTTTCTCTCTTCCCTTGTGAAGACACAAACTATTTGGACCATAATAGCCTTCGAGCTAAAGCTTATATCAGTGTTTGATGGCAATGACTCTAGACAGTCAATAGTAGAATGGCTGGAGAAAGCTGAGCTGATGTCAAATGAGTGAAGTGAAGTGTATCGAGTGCGTCATCTCGATGCACTTGTCGTGGCATATTTATGCTGTGTACCAGCAATTAAGTGAGGAAATGTGTACAGTTTGATTGTGTGAAGAAAACACTGTACACAGCTTTTACCTTGGATTTCTTAACTGCATAGAAGCAGTTTGCAGCATGTTGTTCTAAGCCAGGTGAAATAATATATTTTTGGCAGAACTACTGTTTGTCAACGTATCAGATCAATGTGTAGTCATTGCTGGATTACCTAAACATACAGAAGAACTATTACGAGCATCCTCTCAAATGGAGAACCTAGACGTAGCACACATTTGTGCTATTTTAAAGAACTGCACTGGAGTTACAGAGCAAGCTGTAGTAGCTGCATGGTCAGCATACATATAAGGAGATGGATATTTCCCCAATGTGTTTGAAATATAATGGACCCAACCATAAGGCAAGCGATTGTCTACAGGATAGTGAGATAGAGGTGCTGGTATCAAGCCCTGGAGAAATATCATATGCTGTTGATTGTCAGCAGTGTGAGCATATCACTTGATTTTGCCTGGAAAATGAGTGGGGTGGGGTGAGGAATTCAATACCAATCTCATCCTCAAACTATTGTAAATGATGCATTGCTGGTTGTAACTGTTTGAATCAATGGAATAGCACGTACAACTCTGGTGGATACCAGATGCATGCAGTCACTAGTCTGCAAGATGTGTTCTTAGAAATGGATGAGGAAATTAACCCTAGTGCTTACAGAAGAGGAGTGGTGCAAGTTTACATTGGTGCAAAGCTGAGCATTAACATAGAAGTGATAGCTGTGGATGAATATTTACTTAGATTTGATTTGTTGCTTGGACTGGATGCAACTAAAAATTGCCTAGTTTGTACTTCATGAAAATAAAATGTTAAAAATGGAATATCTTTTTTTTTCACTTTTAACATGGAATAAAACAGAAAAATTGTTATTATTCAATGTTATTAGGTTTGAGAGTTGCTTCTTGGCAATAGTTTTAAAAGGTTGTTTTACGCATAATATAAACTAAGTATATTTAGAAAATCTTTATAAAATCCATGTAATAGACAAGCATTGAATTGAATACATTTAGATGCAATGTTTTCTAAAGTCTAATTAATACTTACATTTTATAATTGCTTCCAAATGAACCACTGATAAAGAAACAACTGCTGAATTTGTAAATTTAAATGATACAATGTAGACGTGTTAGGAAGTATAAATTAAATATGATGCCCGAGGAAAAAAAAAGTAAAAAATAGAAATTTCAAAGAAAATGTTTTTGCAATATTGTTCATCTTATTAATGATAACAGTAACCCGTTATCATCAAAAAGTTGGACAATAATCAATATTTATTTTTTATTCAATATTTCATTAAGAAAATAATGTGGGACACCATCTTACATTCCATTAATATTTTTTAATATAATGTACAAATTAATGCAACACCAAGAAGCCGGCTTCCATTTAGAACTAATGTTTGAAATTGCACTTTCAACAATTATTTCAATAATTATATAGAACAAAATCAACAAAATGAACTAAAATCGCCTAGTTTCATGAAAAGATAATTTTAAAAAAGGTATAACTTTTTTACTTTTAACATTTTCATATTTCATTATTTTAATTTAAGAAAATAATGTGAGACACCATCTTACATTGAATTGGTATTATTTAACATCATGCAGAAGTTAATGCAACATAATCTTGCCAGAAGCTGGCTTCCATTTAGAACTAATATTTGAAAGTGCACTTTTAAATTCTTTAATCAATCTTTTTAAATGTGATTTATTTGAAGGTAAGTAACGTTTTTTTATTAATAGCCTTCACATTCTGAAAATGTTGGCCATCGGAATTTCAGATAAAAAAAACACTAGATTCCATCGAGTTGAGTGGAAAATAGATTTTTTGTTTGTTTTAATAAAACACCGCATACACACACGTAGGCGCTTCTTCGTTATAATAGCAAAATTCGAAATCAAGATATTGAATTTCAAATGAAACCAATGACATCTACTTAATTGTTGTGTCGAATTTAGTAACATATCCAAAAAAATACAAAAAAGTATAAGATAGAAAAGTAATAATGAAAATGGTTTTAAAAAAATCAAGTTTTTACATAATTTAACAGCATAAAATCAGGGGAAGTAACTCAGTCCATTTTGTTACAATTAATGGTGGATGTCATGTAATCATCTGTTTGTCAAAGTACATGTTTTATGTAATAATGCAGAAGAACCTACAAGTATGTGATCTGGCTTCACACACAAAAACTTCAAATAATGTCACTTATTTTTAATATTTTATCAACAATTAATCAAAGTAAAAGTTAAACAATATTTAAGTCATATTGTCTTATTTTTTATTCCAACTATAAAGACCTGTTCAACTTTTTTCTAATAAAAAAAAAGTAAATGTATAGTGAATTATTTTACGTTTTCATGTTTTTGGTCGTATTTATTTTTTTATTTTGTAATAAAAGAGCGTAAAAAGGGTCAGATTTGGCCTTTTTAAGGCCAATCTGTCAAACCCTAGAAAAGCCAACTTTTAAAAGTAATACGGCAGCCTCGAATGTCGTACATTTAGGCTAATAACAATGATGAAAAAAATAATAAAAATTAATTTTTTTCTGGTTCTATTTTAGCCTTAGGGTCTAATAATGTGTTTTATATAAAAATGGTGCTAATGCACTTATTGATCCGCGCTATTTTTTAAAATCGTATTTCCAAGTTTAATTTAAGTTTTATGATTTTTTTTAATCAATTGTAAGGTTAAAGTACAGAATAGGTACAAAACACCCTCCCCTCCCATGTTAAGAATGGCTTTTTAAATAATAACGTTATTATTTCAGCAAGGATCAATAAGTGCACTAGTACCATTAAATAAATAGATTTTATAAATGTTTGTCTGTCAAATAATTCACTATACATTTACTTTTTTTATTAGAAAAAAGGTGAATAGGTTTTTATAGCCTCCTTATGTTAAGAACGGCTTTCGAAATAAACACCCCAGCCTCCCCATGTTAAGAACGGCTTCCGAGGAAGGGGGTGTTTATTCCGAAAGCTGTTCTTAACATGGGGAGGTTGTTGGGGTGTTTCTGGGGTAGGTCGTAAAAAATTGACCGAAAAATCGTTGTGTCCGATTCTATATTGATTAGCGTTATTTTTTTAAAATGTATTTTCAAGTTTAATTAAAGTTTTAGGATATCTGTTTTTATTAAATTGTAATTGTACAGGATATGTACAAAACACCCTTCTCATTTTAAGAATGGCTTTCCAAATAATAACGAAGCATTAGTATCAATATCACTTATTTGGTTCTTTTACTTAAATAAATAAATAAATAAATAAAAATGATTTCAAAAAGAATTTTCAAGATATTATTCATCATCTAATAGACTTTAGTTGCATTAATTTATGTCAAATGACAAAACTTGAATACAATTTAATGCAAAGTTTCCCAAAGAAATTCAAGTAATAATTACTAAAATAACACACCCTAAATTGAATACTTACTTTTTTATAATCTGCTTTCGAATCACTTATTAGCTTCAAAGAAAGAAACGGATTTAAATGTAAATAATAGGATATGATAAATAAATGAGGGGGGAGGGGAGAGCCGATGATGGACCGAGAAACAGGTTCGCAGAAAATAAAAAAGTAGATAAATCAAATCGAATGATTTCACAAATCTGCAATTTGGAATAACAATTCATTGTTCTAAGGGAGGTAATTCTATTTAATTAAATTCAAAATTTTTTTTTTTTTTTTTGTAAAACAACTTTATTTAATTTAAACAAGTTTTGGTAATCTGGAAGAAAGAGAAAGCCTGTTTCCTCCGTTTGACTATAGGTGGCGTTACTGTCTGTCCACCCAGTTACGGAAGCACAAAATGGTACCTTTGAAATAAAAATAAATGTTTTTGTTATATTTTAATTTTAAACATGTTTTTTTTTGTTTTGTTTTTTTTTAAACATATTTTTTGGGGGGTTTTGCAAACATATTTAAGTTTTATTTTTCCAAACATTTACGTTTTGTTGCTTGTTTATTTTCAAACATTTACGTTTTGTTGTTGTTGTTGTTTTTACGTTTCTAAGACAACATTCTTTAAGGAATACTCAAAAAAACACATGTCACTTAGAGGTAAAATGTTATCAACAATTGCATCCATTATGTGGTTTGGCAAGGGTTAATTGGTGGCAAAGATCGTTGCGCATGTTTACAAAATAAAAATTTTTTTAAAAAAAACTATATTTGAAAAACAAAAAAAAAAATATGTTTGCAAAAAAGAAAAAACGTAAATGTTTTTGGAGAAACAAAAAAGAAACGTAAATGTTTCTAAAACAAACAACAACAAAAAATAAATATGAAAAACAATTAAAAAAAACCCGTAAATGTTTGAAAATAAACAAGCAACAAAACGTAAATGTTTTGAAAAATAAAACTTAAATATGTTTGCAAAAACAAAAAAAAACTAAATATGTTTTTTAAAAAAAAAAACTTAAATATGTTTGCACAAAAAAAAACATGTTTATTTCAAGGGTGCCAGTGCTTCCATAACTGAGTGGCGGACATTAACGCCTCCTACAGTTAAACGGAAGAAACAGACTCTCTTTCTTCCAGATTCCCAAAGCTTTATAACATTTAAATTAAAAAAAATGTAAACTGCAACTATATTACAATTTTTCTTAAAATATTCAAGTAGTTGTAAG
Source organism: Euprymna scolopes (assembly GCF_053919585.1). Taxonomy (NCBI): domain Eukaryota; kingdom Metazoa; phylum Mollusca; class Cephalopoda; order Sepiida; family Sepiolidae; genus Euprymna; species Euprymna scolopes. The sequence continues at coordinate 30,187,693 of NC_136526.1, forward strand.
CATTTTTCCAACTACTGCAATAAAATAGAGTTACCTGCCTTAGAACAATGAGTTACTATTCCGAATTGCCAAATTATTAATATTTTAATTCTTTATTTTTTTACGACCTAATCCAGCGAAGTGATTTCCCCTAAAAATAAAATAAAATCTACCCTTTTTTTTTTAGGTAATATGTTTCAATGGCATTTAAGAAAGAGGGGAATGATGATGATGATGATGATGATGATGATGATGATGATGATGATGATGATGTAGTAGTAGTAGTAGTAGTAGTAGTAGCAGTTATTTTATTTTTATTTTTATTTTTTTTAATATTTGCAAGTGGAAATCTAGTTGTATCAGAATTTTGGGGGTATTTTGGACACCCCTAACAGAAAACTGCGAATAAAATATAAAAAACTTATAATTTCTCTTTTAAAAGTCGGTTGTTTATTTTCTTTATGGAATATATTTCCGAAATAAACTATTCAAGTCGTTTAAAAAATAATAGAAATATTATTTTTTATTTAAACAAAAACAAAAAAAAAAAAACAGTGTTTACAAAGTGCCGGTGCGCGTTCAACCAGCCATTTTGAAAGTATGAAATCAATTGAGTGAATTTTTTTTTTAATTTAAAAAATTTAAAAATCTATCAAAATTTTTCTATTGGTTCAATTTTTACGATATTTTCAGGGTTAATATGAAATTGAATGCTCTTTCCAATAAACCGAATATGATATTTTAAACAAACGTTTTTTTCTAAACCCCCTCCCCATTTTGACACGTCTATTAAAATTTAATTTTCTAATTTAAAACAACAAAAAAAACAAGAAATGTTTTTTGAAAATTTACCTGTAAAGTCTAAAGTGTAAAACCTTTTTTTAAAACCACGTTGATTTTTTTTAATGAAAGCTCATGTTATGCTTATATCGTCAAGTAAATACCACATGCTGACAGCAATTTTTTCTATTTCATTCAATGTTTTCTTTTTTTAGATATTTCCAAAAAAAAAATCACTCGATAAAGTAGAAATAAAACATTATAATCAAAAACTCGTGTACTCCATTAAGAGAATTAAAAAAAAAAATGGCTGGCTGGGTTTTTCGTTTAACGGCAAAAACTAATAAGTGTTTAGGAAGTTGAGTTAGTGCTTTTCGGGCACTCCCTAATAAAATAAATAATTTAACACAAGCTACTGAATAAACGAACAAACAACTTCGTAAAACTTAACAAGGAAAAGGTTTATTGAAGCAAGTCAGGGTAAGATGCCAAAAAGATATAACTAGGATGAAACTCGTCTGCCTTTGCCCCGTAGTTATTCCCAAGTGGGAATCGTCGATACCGGTGTAGGCAGAGAGGGCGAGTGAGGAAACAGGTCCGCTCTCTTTGGCGTCTAGCTGGAAAAGGAGGAGTTTTTCTCATCAGAGCGGAAGCAGTTAGAGTTCCTTAGGGGGTAAGGAAGGTCCCTGTGCTATGCCTCTGATTGGTCAGTATGTGCCATATTGCACAGTCAGGGGAGGCACTGATGCACAAGAAAAGAGTTCTATTTGTTTCTGCTACAAGTGAATGTGTGCTTTTCTTCAGCTACGGAGTCCCCAAAATACTAATTTTGGTTAACAGTATGCAATAAAAAGAGATATTAATTATGGCGTTTATAAGTCACCATAATTGCGAAAAAAACATCAGAGATTTGTCTCCCTTTATTTGAACAGTCAAAAAATGAGTTCGCGTTTTTTAAAAAGTATTTTATTTTAAATAAAAGGACATGGAATATAAGTATAAATATGGATAAATTCTTAACAATGAGCAATGGAAGTACACATTGAATAGAATTTTGTATAGGTAAGTGATTTTTGGGAATTTATATATATTTTTTGTAATCAAATTAAGTAAAATTTTGTTGATTTTCTTTAAATCTTTTTTAAAGAAAACCGGTTTAAAAAAAAACAAATATTGCATAATTTGCTATTAAACTCGTTTTTTTTTTTTTTTTTAATTTGGTCTTTACTCCTTTAATTGAAAAAAAAATAGGGTTTGAATTAAATTCTCCAAGTAGTTATAAGCTTCAAAAGATAGTAAGTTGATTTATTCAAGTTCATATGCGGCATTTTTAATGGCCGATCTTGATACACCTAGGGAATCACTTACCTATATAAATTTAATGTAAAATGAGAGCCCACTTCTTGAATACACAGCGGTCAACGAGACATGTAACCGTTAGCATTTTTTCAAGTTTGGTGGCAGGTGGCTAGGAACGGGGTGGGGGGCGCATAAATTCCAAGAATTTAAAAAATATGTAGAAACATTTCAAAGATTAAGAGAAAGATAAAATTTATAACTACACAATTTCCTTTTTTTTTTTAAAAAAAAAAATAAGATTTGCCTTGAAAAAGTATCACGGTTAAATATTACCTACGTAATTATTATTTCCTGATATTTTCTAAGGCGGTTAACACACACACACACACACACACACACACACACACACACACACACACACACATACACACACACACACACACACACACAAAACAAAACAAAAAAAAAACATGCCATACTCCATATACCTCCGGTATTTTTCTTTCATTTGGTCTTTTTTCGGGTTTTTTTCTACGGATTTTCGATTGGACATTAATGTACCATATTATATATTTAAAAAAAAAATAACTAAAATTTCCAGATATAAATATTTGTAAGGTGTGCTCAGTTTCTAATCCAACGTTTTGGTAAGTCGATCCCCCATATAGGAACCACTCGACGAGAACACGCACATCCACATCTGTCTCATATAAATTATTTTTTTTATTTATTAATCTAAGGGCAATGATATTAATACTTTTATTATCCAAATGTATTCCATATTGTTTCATTGGTCGCCACGTTTATTTTCGTGCGCGCAAACAAATATTTGAACTTTTTTTCTGATAATATGGTAGATTAGTGTACAATCGATTATCCGTTGAACAAAAAATACAAGGGCGTGTGCATTGTATAGGTACAGTAGTAGTACACCCTATTCTTAATTTAAAAAAAAAATTTATTGTGTTCTAACACGTCAGGAAATAATTAATATTTAATTCAAGGCCAATCTTATAAAGAAAAAAGTGGAAACTGTGGAGATAAATTTTAAGCCCCCCCCCCATGTTTGACGTGTTACTGTATTTTAAAAATATTTGGAACTTATGACACGCCCCTCCATTTCCTCCCTTACATCAAACTTGAAAAAAATGCTAACGATTACATGTCTCGTTTACTGCTAAAAATTGCCCAGACGTGAGTACTCATTTTACGTTGTTTATATAGGAAAGTGATCCCTCACTAAAAAAAAATGTTAATTTTTAACAAATATTTTTCTAAATTCTTTTTCTCGTATTATCTTGAAAAACCGTTGAAAAGTATTACACCCCGCCCCCCCCCCAAAAAAAAATTTTTTTATGCGCTTTTACACTATTGGGCAGAAATTTCGGAAATCGTAAAACTGAATTTCACATGAAAACAAAACAATGTTATCTACGTATTCCTCGTATTTTTAAGATGATTATGTCCAAAAATCACGAAAATCGATAAGGTAGAAAATTATTTATTAAAGAAAATAAAAATAGAAATTGATGAAAACGATCGTAAGACACAGGAGAGTTTAAATGGGGTGGGGCAATTTTCCGTTTCGATTTAAATAAGATAGTGGAAAATTTTCACCTACCACCACGATTAAAGTTGTTTTGTTTAATAGTTCAGTAATATTCAGGCATAATTTGGAACAAAAAATCAGTTGAAACCATTGTTTTTTTTTTTTTTTTATCTTAAAACTCCATTTATCGACTACAAAATTTCGTCCGAACAGTGTAGAAGCGCCAATTTTGGCCCTTGTAGAGTTTAATCAAGACATTAAAAAAATGAAAATATCGAAAAAAGGATATATTATACGTGTCCGTTTTGAACTGAAGATCTCCGAAAAAAAACTTCACTTAATTTGATCGATTTTTTTTTTTTTTTTTTTTTTACAGCGAAAAAACACGTTTTCATGAGAGCGTGTTGAAGGCAGATTTCTTGGAATTTTCCTTAATTTTTGTTTGGAGTTTAGAATCGCCACGGGAGATAACTCCAGTTAAAAGCGCACACACTCCCTCCCCGTCTTTAATACTAGTCTTCCTTCCTAAAAATCGAACCTTTTGCTCGGTATCATAACAAATTGTTTTTTTCGCTGTAAAAAAAACAAAAAAAAAACTACTTGATGAAATTAAGTGAATTTTTTTTTTGGGGGGGGGGGCTTCATTCCATAACGGATAGGTACAATTTAAACTTTTTCCGATATTTTCATTTTTTAATGTCTTGATTAAACTGTACAAGTACTCCGACTTTTATTTCTTTTAAGGGCATTCTGTAGGACAATTACGTGAGGCGAATGTATATATTTAAGTTTCAAGAACGGCCGATAGATGGCGTTTGTCAGGGGTCGATAACTTGTACTTTTCTAAAAGTTCGTGTACAAGCGCAATAATATTGAAAAATTGAAAGTAAATTTCGATACATTTTTAAACTTTACAAGTTTATTTTGATATATTTGTATACAATTTCTTCATGTACAAAAAAATATTCTTTTTTTTTTACATGAAGGTCGTCATCACTTATCAAGGCCCGGAAGCCACTCGGGGATAAGGGTTATTGCGTGTACAGTAATCAATGGGATAATATCGTAGTAATCGTTAGTAACGGAGATTTGATAAAGTGTCTTACTTAAGGGGGGCGGTTCATCAGGAATTTGTTTATGTTGGACTTGAAGACATCCAAGTTGTAGTCAGGCGGGAAACAGGTAAACGGAAGAGAGTTCCACAGGCGTGCACTTCTAAGAAAGAAGCTTTGTTCATAGAATCTACGTTTTGATTTAGGCCCTGATAAAGAGTGGCGGGAAAATTATTGACAGTGGTTTCAACTAGACGGGTGTTTTCGTGAAAGATTGGCGAGGGGAGGGGGGCAGACTTAAACCTCTATAGGTGTTTCATGTTTTTAAAATTATATTTTGCTACATTGACAAATTAAAATTATATTTTGATATATTTTTATAGAATCTTATTGTGAAAGAAAAAATAACAAAACAAAACAAACAAACCAAATAATTCAAAATACAAAATATTTTATTTAAATAATCATTTATGTAAACTTCAAGTTTTAAGGTAAAACTTGTGGAGAATGTGCTATTTTACGGTTGTTGTAAAAATGGAACGGAAATTTAAATTTCGTTCTATTTTAATCTTTCTTTTTTTTAAATTGTGCCCTCACCCCTCACAAAAAACAACAAAAAAAAACGAAAGTAATCGCAAGGATAACGCTCAATAATCGTACTTTTATATATAAAATAAAAATGACACAATTTTTTTTATATATAAAAATAAAATTTTATTAACAAAAACGAAATAATTTAATTTTTAAACGAAAAAAGTCAATCTGGTATAACTTTTTGGTGTTTTTTTTTTTTTTTTAAATAAGCTCAATTTACTGTTCACATTGGAAATATCGACTTTTGTTGGAATTAAATATCCCAACCTCCCCCATGTTAAGAACGGCTTTCGGAATAGACACCTCTAATCTTGTCAGCATATCCGAAACCCATAAAAGTTGACATGTTAAATGTGAACGATGAGTTGGACGTAATGTAAAAATGTAATTTAAAATGGAATGAAATTTAAATTTACATTCCATTTTTACAACAACCGTAGCAACAAGGGAGAGTCGCTAGGTAAAGGAAAATACGAGTTATTAAGAAAGTCCCGGCCCGGCGCCTAACTCCATTGTGAGCGGATCTCCTCCTTCAACCATCCCATTCATTTCCCAAGAAGATTCGAAGCGATACCCACCACTAGTTCCCAATAAAGACTCTTCTTAGGCTGTTCAAGGACTCTGACAAAGCTCTAAGTATGGCTCCACATTCGGCAAAGAACTTTTGTTCCCCCGTTGGTTTACGCTGACCTTCAACCAAAGGATGGGATTTGAGGTTAGGAAAGGCACTTCCAACTGCAGGGACCCACAGAACGTCTCCTCTTGCGAACAACCCAGGAATGCCAACCTCTCAGCATGTTTTTGACACATGAGATGAGGCAGTCCCAGTCCTCACTCACTTGGACTTTGAATGCAGACCTCCCTGCAAACATAATGCTTATGCTCATCCCATAGAAGCGAGGAGAGCTGCCCCTGTAAAGCAGTAAGGCGTTTTGCAGGAAGAGGAATTACAGACAACCAGTAAAGGATGAGTGGAAAGACGTAAGTAGCATACGCCTCTGCCAAGTCTTTACTGATGATTTGACCTTTCCACTTCCGACCAGTTTTTCTCCAGCTGAAGACGTGGTCTAAACCAGACACTGGGAACGCGGATCAGGCTATTGGTCCAGCTGAAGATGCCCGAGAGTGTAGTGTCTCTGTTCCAGGTGCCCAACCGCAGTATGTACAGTGCTAGAAAAAAGAAAGTCCACTCTTTTAATTTTTTCAAAAAGTACAAATTTAAGCTAAATTTAATGTGATGTTTAAACAAACTATACCTCATTTGATTTACCTTTTATTCTTCTATAATTTTACTTGTTCATATTTGACTTTGAAGAGACATTCCTGGGGAGTACAATTAGTGGAGATGGAAAGCAATGAGTGAATGCTCTAGAGAACTACATCTGGTACTCTTTCCCAATTTGAATGTGAAGGTTTCTCGACCGCAGAGCCAGACTCACCATTTGCCAGATGATACCGTTATATCTTTCCACTTGTCCGTTACCTTGAGGGTCGAAAGCAGTCGTTCAACTAGTAGCAATGCCTCGAGAAAGCAAGAATTCCTTTAGTTCCTCCGACATGAAAGCAGTTCCGCAATCAGAATGTATGAAAGAAGGATTTCCAAATATGGAGAATAAGTTAAGTGTTTCCAGACAGTTGCAGCTGAAACATCGGCACAGGGGAAAGCGAAAGGAAAGTGCGAGTATTCATCAATGACTGTCAGTATGTATCTGTTGCAAGAAGTTGAAGGTAAAGGTTTTTGAAGTCCACACTTATTCTTTCAAAAGGTTTACTTGCTTTTACGAGAGTCTGAGGTGCCATCTTAAGAACAGACCAGGCAGGCTTTTGTAACTGCTCCCCCATCTTCCACAGAGTATGGCAGATTTTTGGTTCTGACGAAATATAGCATCCGGGTTACTCCTGGATGGCATAAGTCTGTGTGCAAGGAGTGTAATTTGTCAAAAGTAGTAAAAAAACAAATTTCAGACAAGGCGTCTGCAGCAACATTTTGCTTCCCTGGACGATAAGCAATATCATAAGCAATATCATAAGCAATATCATAAGCAATATCATAAGCAATATCATAAGCAATATCATAGCTAAAACAGGCGAGTTCTAGCTTTCATCTCGTAATCTTCTCATTTTTTTTATTTCGCTCTTTCCTTTGAAGTCGAACATAAAAGAGACAGATTTTTAGTCAGTGATCAATTTGAAATGCTTCCCGAGCAGTAAATGTTGCCATTTTCGGATCGCCTCTACGATTGCATAGGCTTCATTTTCAACCACAGAATGCTTCTGCTCGGTGGAGGTTTAAGTTCTTGAAAAGAAAGTCACTGGCCGAGAGTTGTGGGTTAGAGAGGCAGCGATAGCATGCTCAGAAGCATCATTCCTTTGGGAGAGAAGAGTCTATGGCTACTAGGGACAATTTAACAATTTCTTTCTTCAGTTCTCAAAAGGCGTCGGTTTGTTCCTTTGTGAGGGGAAACTTGAGAATTTTGGTCAGGGGTGTCAGAGAAGTTAGATATTCACTTTGAATAGTGAGAAAACATTTCCATAGCTCAACAAAGAGAAAGGAGGTCTTGAGGGACAGGTAAGTTCGTCAATCCTTTGAGCCTGTCAGAGTCTGGTTTTACCGAACCTTTGCTTATAGTGTACCCAAGCAAGTCTTCAGAAGCAAGAGAGTAGTGACACTTGCTTTTGTTCAGTGTTAGTCCATACTTTGCCACTGCCTTCATAAAACTTTTTAAGTTAGTATCATACTCAGCCTAATTTTCTCCACAAACTGTAATTGTCGATATAGGCGACTTATTGGAAGCTTGCTAGTCCATTGGTTATTCCAAACGAAATTTGACGAAACTGGTAGAGGAATCCAGAAGCTTCGAAGGCTGTGTATTTTCATTCTTCTGGTCTGATGGCAACTTGATCAAGAGTGCTAAACACTTGGTAAATGGCAATCTAATTTACTATGTCATCCATTCGAGGGAAAGGTTAAGCATCTGGGAGAGTAAAACGGTTCATCGTTTGAGAATAATTGACAACAAGTCTCTTTTTGTGATTCTCAGGACAAACTACAAGTGTCTCGGCTCACCATGGAGATTGAGAGGGCTCTATAATATCTTCCTTTAGTATATGAATTATTTCTGATTTAATAAATTCAGCATCAGATAGGGTATATCTCCGGGATTTAACTGCTGTTGGGCAACAGTCTGTGGTTAGGTTTGTAAAGAGAGACAAGTAAGAGACATTTTCAATAGTCCACAAACAGTGAGAGAGAAAGGGGTCCCCCAAAAGGTATTTCTACGGACGAATATCGGTTAGAAATTTATGCCCGAGAATAATGTCACTGCATAGATCTGACATGATCAACAGCTTGATATTATCGTACTCTCTTCCATTCAGACTGAGAGATACAACACAATGCTCAAGAATAGTGGACATATAAGAACTGTTGGCCATTAAGATTCTCTCAGAAATTGGCGAGACTGCTAACCCGAGCTTTATCAGTGTGGATGAAATTTTCAGAGCTCCCAGCATCAGCAAGTATCCTCATAGGTTCACCTCTGATTTTTCCCCATAAGGACAAACGAGATACTTTCCAAGAAATTTAAAAAAGGAACTGATGAAGCAAGAAGAGACTCACCATAATTCATAGAAGCTGCCGTTGGAGATCTGCAGACCTGTGTGAAAGGTCATTTCTTCTTGCAGTTTTTACATATTGAGTTTCTGGCGGGGCACCTCGCCCGGTCATGTCTTGAGTTTCTATACAAGAAGCACTTCTATCCCGGGAATGCCACTGCTCTGGATTGCTCCTCGCGCCCAGACTGGTCGTTCTCTTCCTCTTCAGTTTCAGCTGTGGATATAGATGCAGTTATGGAGTCCAACTGAGCATATCTTGATAATTGTTTTGAGGCAGACTCCAACGTGATGAGAGTTTGGTCATATGCATTGGTCTCTTGTTTTTGAGAAATCTTTATCTGATGTGGATGATGAAATCCCGTTTACGAATGCCTCACTGATGTACTCGTCCGTCGCTTGTATAGACGTCACAGCTTGGAAATCACAGTCCTTGGCCAATTCTTTTAAGGACTGTAGATATTGGTCTACGCTTTCGTTTGTTTGTTTACAACAAGTAGCTAATAAATGCCAGCAGAAGATTCTGTCTTTAGGTTGAACAAAAACCTCCTCGAGGGTGTTCATGACCATCTGGTAGTCATTAATATCGGAAATGTGTTTAAATCATGCTGGAGACACCAGATTAATTAACAAATTTAGTTTTAACTCGTCGGTTAGTTGTGAACCACTAACCACTTCAAAGAATATAGTGAATGAGTCTTCCAGTGTCTCCACGTGTCAGTAGCGTCCATTTTTGTAGGATCCAAATTCAGGTTTTAAGTATTTCTCAATTCTCAGTAAAATAATTTGTGATGAAAAAGTCTAAGAATGAGGAAGCTTGAAAGAAGCTTTATTTTACTCATAACTAAGCAGGAAACGAGTCACTGTGTGTCTGCTGTTTATTTAAAAGAAAGAAGAAAAAGAAAAAAACTCAAGGGAAGTGACACACACACACACACACACACACACACACATATATATATATATATATATATATATATATATATATATATATATATATATATATATACATATATATATTATATATGTTGCCTATATAACCCCTGAAGTTAAGCTGCGATGAGGCTGGCCAGTGTTATGTGTGTAAACATTGGTATAAAATAGACAAACGACACAGAGTTAAGTAGAAATCAAATATACTTTATTGCCGGTCATGCCGGAAGTCGCACTCTCCTCTTCAAGATGAGTTACCCCAACTAGGGGAAGTGTACCTCTACAAGGAGAATTACGCAGACAAGGGGCAGTGTATGGTTTATACACGTAACATCTCCCTCTTTATGAGGTATAGGGAAAGTGAAATTTATTATTATTTCTTTTTGTAGGGAGGAGGGGATGTGCGCTTTGCTAAAATTGGTATAGATCATTGGATTCAGGCTTTTTATGACTCTGCCCGATCTTTTTTGTATTGGTGATACTGGTCCTTCATTTGGCTCTCGTTGTTCTGCTGCTGCTGCATCGCATTGTGTCTGCTTGTTTCATTGTCTAGGGTGAGACTTTTTATCTCAGAATTTTTGTAGATGGTGCCTCTTGGTTGTTGTAGTGGGAAAGAGTGTTTTCATTGTAATGTTTAGCATCTAAAACAACAGTCGCGGCGATATCATTGTCAGCTTGCATTTTTCATTTTGTACAACCGATCAATCAACCTTTTCCTTACAATGGCTTCCTCCCATTCTCTTGCATGAGGTCTTAGAGGTTGGACCCAGACATTGCTGCCCACGTGAAGTTCTCTCAGTTCTCTGCCTTTGCCATGTTGCCTCAGATTCTTATCTTCTTTTGAGCCTCACAATGCGAGTAAGCGTAGCTGGGCTTCAGCAAGACCTTTGTGGTTGGCTTCCATGGTTGGTACTGTTGTCTTTGTCTGTCGTCCTAGTAGCCTTTGTGCTGGGCTAGTATTGAGACTCTCAGTTGGTATATTTTGTATGTTTAGTAACCCAAGTTGTAAGTCCTCTACTGAGGCCTTACACTTCTGTAGTAGACGCTTCATTATTTTCACAGCCGCCTCAACAACCTTGTTTGCTTGACTGTTACTGAGGGATATTGTTTCATGAGTAAACGCCCAATCTTTTGCAAACTTTCGAAATATGTTAGATGAGAATTGGGGTCAATAGTCAGAACTGATAATGTCTGGTACAACACCTGGCAAAATGGCCTCTAAGACGACTGATCGCTACATCTGAATTTGAACTTTCCAGCTTATCTACTTAAAAAAAAACTGCTATGTTGGTCCATCGTGACTAGACATTCACTTCCAGCCAATGAGAAAATTCAAAATGGCGCCCGACTGTCTCTTTAACACGGTAAGTTTGGGAAAAGATGTTATAAATAATAAACTATACAAAATACTATTAAAAAACAACCGAATATATATCAACTTATGTCACGGTAACATATATTGAGCGAATTTCTAACAGTATTTTGTCTAGTTTATTATTTATAATACATTTTCTCAAACTTACCCTCTCCGAGAGAGAGTCGGCCGCCATTTTAAATTTTCCAATACATCGGTAAACACTGCATGTTTTTCGAGCTGAATAAACATGTTACACTGAATAAAAACACAAAAAATATATCCAGTTAGGTAGAAAAGTAACTTATCTTGCCTTTGATAACATTTATTTGTTATATATTTGTTTTTTGACAACTTTTTCCAATCTATGTGTACAGTAATACAAACCCGAAAATTTAAATGTATTATAAGATAATATTTATTTCTAACTAATTTTAACATGCTAACATAGATAGTTTTAAAACTTTGTATATAACCTTTTTTTTTTATTTATCTTTTAATAGACTTATTTTCCATGACTCAATTAACTCTATGACGCGCGTATAATCTTCATTTTCTTTCCCTTCTCTTTCTCAGAGATTCTAGACTAATTAAACCATATGACAGGCAGCGGATGGTCACTCTCTTCTTTTTTTCTTTCTTCTTCTCTTTCCCTTACGCGCAGTTTATTTCCTTCTCTCTATATCCGTATATTTCTCCCTGTTAGTAAACGCGTGTCAAGGCATTTACGTGTAAGAACGTGCATATTTAGGGGCGTGTGTATGTGTGTGTATTTCTGTTGTTACGTCGGGCTACCGGACAGCCGTTATAAGTGTCATAATGTTCTTGTTGTTGTTTTTTTTTTTTAATCCTTCCCACCCTCTCTATAAAATGTATTAAGTGGATTACTACTACCACCCCCTCTGGTTTTTGACGGTCGGGGCCCGATTCTTTTTCTTTCTTTATTTCAGTATCAAAAATGTAATTGTCTAGTTTAGATGCTTGAAAATACCACAAGGTTGAAATAAATTATTGCATCGACAATTATGTAATTTCCGTGTTATATTTTTATATTATATATATATATATATATATATATATATATATATATATATATATATATATATATATATATATATATATATTGCTAATCTGAAAGATAATGATTATTATTATTATCATCTTCAACGAATTTCATACTTCAAAGCACAAAAGATGAAAATTAAAACACATTAAAAGTTCGGGTTTTAAGCCTTGAAATCTGATACATTAGAAATCAATCCAATATATGTCACGTTGACATATAATGGGCGGATTTCTAACAGCATTTTGTATAATTTTTAAATTTTAACTAATTTCTCAAACTTTAAATATTTAGGGGATTTTCGTGTCACCATTTGCCCTGTTCGCGTCTATCCGAAAACACTGAAAGCTGTCCGAACCGATTAAACGTTTTAAAGTGAGCAAAACCACTAACTTTTCAAGATAGGTAAAAGAGTAACTTATCTTGCCTTTGATAACATTTATTGGTTATCCTTATTTGACTCAGATAAAGCGGTAAAATGACTAAGAAATGTTTATATTAAAGTTCTAATGTATTATAAAGTTCAGAATAGTTTTTTTTTAAAAAAAGCTCTCCCTATAATAAGATTGGCTTTCTAAATAATAATATTCGTAAACTGCACAAATACCGTTAATTCCTTTAACTGTAAACTAGTTTCGAAGAGTTCGAGTGTCGTGTTTATTAATGGTTTCTGTAAACCACCGCGTGCAGAGAATGTATTTATTTATTTGCTTTCATTGTTCAATTCTCCGTTTTTAAAAAATGTCGATCTTTTTATTATTTTAATTATATTCATTTTTTAGAATTAGTTTTCCCATATATATATATATATATATATATATATATATATATATATATATATATATATATATATATATATATATATATTTATTTATTTATTTATTTACTTTTTCGTCATTTTATTATTTTTGTATAATGAAATACGAACTCTCCTGTAAAAGGAAATGAGGAAATTACGGACGTTATTATTTAGAAAGCCTTTAGGGGAAGAAATGCAGGTACATTACTCTCCAAATAATTATTTGATTAATAATCACAAAAACAACAAAACACCTCCTGCAAATACCAACAAAAGGGGGTGTATTGCAGAAGAAAGACGAGATTGTTTCTCGAACTGAAAAGAAAGAAAGGGCAAAGGAATCTGCCTGGCTGGGTGTCGTTTGCTGATGATCGGGTAGGTGAGCGACGGATGTCAGTGAGTTTAGCGGTGTTAGGAGTGCTGTGAGAGAGATCTGTTCTGGTCGCTGGCTGGTGTCTCTCTGCCCAAATCTGCTAAGTTTCCAAAGGGCTAAAAATAGTCCTTTAGGCGACAGCTAAAATCAATGCGCTCTGCCAACCGATTGGTCAGTCTTGCTGAATCACGTTGGCAAAGGGCATTCATCCGCATATATAAAATAGTTCGTTAACCACTATATCATAGGGAGGGCTTTTGAAAAACTATTCTGAACTTAATAATACATTAGAACTTTAATATAAACATTTCTTATTCATTTTACCGCTTTATTTGAGTGAAATAAAGTCAGTTTTTATTTTGAAAATTTTTTTTTATTTTACGAAAGACTATCAATTTATTTGTTTTTAGACACGTTTTCGTACCTCTGTGGATTGTTACATTGTAATACAAATCCAAAAATGTTTATGAAATTTTTTGTTTTTTGTAATATTTATGAACTGTTATTTTTTTAACAATAAAATTTTGTTTAAAAAACATTCTGAGATTTTCTTCTTTTTTTTTTTTTTCATATATATAACAACTTTTAATGGGAGTTCCAATCAAAGAAATTTTAGAAACATCCTTATTGGATACGTTTTTTTTAATATGATTTCTTATTTAAACTGCTAACATTTCTGTTGTTTGCAAAACAGTTCATAATATATTTACTATAGCAGTTCTATTTTTATGTTTGAGGTAAAACAAAAATATTACCAACACTTTTAATATTTACAAAACAGGCCATAATATATTTTTATTATAAAAGTAAAAAAAAAAAATAGTTCATAAACATATTCTTATTATGAAGATTATAATTTTTTATATAAAAATTCAAACAAAAACTGTTTAAATAAAACATATCTTTATATTTGCATTAAAAAATACATTATATACAGTGTTGGTCATATAAAAATTTGTCTGACGTCACTTCCGTCTAATGGCTTTGTAAACAGAAGTGCCAATCTTGACTAAAGCCAAAATAAGCAATCTGAGTTATGTCCCTTGTTGCTGTAATTTTAAATCAAAATCAATTTGTCGCCTTTCTTTGTACAAGCATGAAAGTTTGCAACAATTAAATACAAATGCTAATTAAAAACCGTTGCTGGTTCAATCTTACCCCCAAGATCGTCATGGGCATGGAATATGTACCTATATAAAAGATGGCTTTCCATGTGGTAGGGACATCTCCAGAGAAGATCCTTACTTACCATGCTTGCTCAAACTACTACATTTATATTTGCACTCTATCGCCCCCACAACAGCAGAGTTACTATCTTTAAAAGCGTATCTGAGAAAATTGACCACACCCTATCTGCTTATCCTTTCAGCTAATATTCATGTCTGCGGAGACTTCAATATTCACAACGTGGAATGGTTAACTCACTCAACCAAGACCGATGATGAGGGGGAGGTTCTGTCATGATTTCTCCATTGCTTGTGACCTCACTCAGATTGTTCATGAACCCACCCGTGTTCTCGACACTGACGGCCAGTATGCAAGTCTCCTAGACCTCTTTCTCACAACTTGCTCTGAACTGTGTTCAGCTTCTGTTCTATCTCCACTTGGATCTTCCGACCACTCAGTTTTATCAGTTAAGATAAAAATGAAATGTAATAAGTCTTCAGACGTACCTCTTCATCGTACAGTATATCGATACTCTATGGCAGACTTGGATAGCTTCCGTACATTTATATCAAATCTACCTCTGCATTCCATGTTTAAAAAGGATGTGTCCTCTATAGTATCAGACTTGACAGAATGCTTTATTGTAGGTATAGACCGTTTCATACCCTCATTCCAGCAAAACCCTAAAAGCCAGCCGTGGTTCTTGTTAATGTAGACATTGGTTACCTCCCTTGCTTCAGTTACATGGTTACCTCCCTTGCTTGTGGAACAAGAGCAGTCGAAAGCTGTAATGGATGCCAAGCATAAAGAAATAGGTAATCCACATCATAAAGATGTTTTTGATGATCTCCTCCTTCTTCTTTGTTTTGATCAATGTTGCCGCTGAATACCTGGTAGCGGCATCAATGAGATGTAGTATCCACACCTCATTGTGGATGAACTCTTTCAAATCCATGCAAACTGTGTGATTAAATCTATTGCCAAGAGGCAATCCCACAACCGGTCGCAGTGGAGCTTTTTTAAATCTAAGGCAAATTTGACAGTTTTCACAAACCTCCTCAATCGCCTTTATAAATTCCTTGTCATTGAATTTGCCACTTTTTTTAACCAAGGAAACAAGTTTTTCCTTCGAGGCATGAGCAAACTGTCGATGAAGTTTTTCTGCTTTTTTTTTTTTTTCTGTGAAAGAACACTGACCAAAATTCTGAACATGTAATACAATGTTCTTAGTACCACTATGATCCAACAACTTATTTGTTAAGGGGAGACAATAGTGCCCTGAAGTTGTGGTCTTTAGTTCAATACATTTATCAAAAATCCAGCACATATCTTTCCGGAAATCTAGCACTATTCCTGCTGTCTTCATTGATTTGTGACTTAATAGAAGAGGCAAGTCGTTTTTCACAATATCTGCTTCGATATAAACTCTTATACCTCCGAGTGTAACCGGAAATTTAGCAACTTTAATTGCTGTGACAGCCACTCCATCACCAAAACAAAAACTCCGGTCTGAGTTCGTATACTTCACTAGTTGCAGGTCACTTTCATTTAAAGTATCTAAATAAACATCAAGCCACACTTCGCCAGCCAGTGTGCGAGTACAAGCAGAATCCAAGACTGCCATTCCAAATGTTTCCTTTACAAGATTTGAGATTTTTTCATTTGTATAAATATTTTCTTGAATGAACAACGTAATGTGTATTTGTTCTGTCGCTTCCGTAAACCTGGGCGTATTTCTAGGACACTCTCTAATTAGATGGTTCGGAGACTGACATTTGTAACACAACAACACGTTTCCACTTCGGTCACATGGATTAGATTGTCCTCGACGAAAACGCCTTTTGTTGTTACCCGGTTTAAAATAATTATAGTTGACGATTTCGGGCTCTGATTTCACTGCCGGTACATTTTCATCACGATAAATGTCACCAAATACTTTCTTTATCGATTCCTTCATGTTTTGATACGTCAAAACAGAACACGTTGTCCGCGCTAATTTTTCGTTCTCTTCCGATATGTTAACCGCGTTCAAAACAAGAAAAGCTTGCACTCCTTCCGGTAGAATAATGTAGAATTTTTTTAATCTTTGGTACAAAAACTCATAACAAACAAGAAAGTCATTTATACTGGTACCTGACGATCTTTTATAAGTGTAAAATTCCTTAAAAGTCATGTAAGCGCGCGTGTGTTCATCCTTTAAATATATGTCATCCAGTTTCTTTATTAAGATCTTCAAGCCATCTCGTCCGCCGATGTCACTTGTTGGCAATTCACGAACACATTCTCTAATATTCGGTGGTAGCGTCAAAAACACTGCTGGCCCTTTTTTTTCCTCAGAAAGATCCGTGAACAACGACCACATTTCAACGTCTTGTTTCCAGTTCTCGTAAACATCCTCCCCCTCCAACAATGGAGGTTCTTTGTTCGAAGTTGCCATATCCGATATCCGATCTGTCTAGTGCTACAGACAAGCTGTACAAAAAAAAAAAAAAATTTTTTTTTTTTTTTTTTTCGTTTTGTCGCACACAGAGGGATATCTCTGCTACCATTTGTCAGTTCGTTCGTACAGTTTAGACAGACTACAAGTGTCTCAACAAATGGTAGCAGAGATATCCCTCTGTGTGCGACAAAACGAAAAAAAAAAAAAAAAAAAAATTTTTTTTTTTTTTTTGTACAGCTTGTCTGTAGCACTAGACAGATCGGATATCGTATATGGCAACTTCGAACAAACAACCTCCATTGTTGGAGGGGGAGGATGTTTACGAGAACTGGAAACAAGACGTTGAAATGTGGTCGTTGTTCACGGATCTTTCTGAGGAAAAAAAAAGGGCCAGCAGTGTTTTTGACGCTACCACCGAATATTAGGGAATGTGTCCGTGAATTGCCAACAAGTGACATCGGCGGACGAGATGGCTTGAAGGTCTTAATAAAGAAACTGGATGACATATATTTAAAGGATGAACACACGCGCGCTTACATGACTTTTAAGGAATTTTACACTTATAAAAGATCGTCAGGTACCAGTATAAATGACTTTCTTGTTCGTTATGAGTTTTTGTACCAAAGATTAAAAAAATTCTACATTATTCTACCGGAAGGAGTGCAAGCTTTTCTTGTTTTGAACGCGGTTAACATATCGGAAGAGAACGAAAAATTAGCGCGGACAACGTGTTCTGTTTTGACGTATCAAAACATGAAGGAATCGATAAAGAAAGTATTTGGTGACATTTATCGTGATGAAAATGTACCGGCAGTGAAATCAGAGCCCGAAATCGTCAACTATAATTATTCTAAACCGGGTAACAACAAAAGGCGTTTTTCTCGAGGACAATCTAATCCATGTGACCGAAGTGGAAACGTGTTGTTGTGTTACAAATGTCAGTCTCCGAACCATCTAATTAGAGAGTGTCCTAGAAATACGCCCAGGTTTACGGAAGCGACAGAACAAATACACATTATGTTGTTCATTCAAGAAAATATTTATTTGAACAGTACAAATGAAAAAATCTCAAATCTTGTAAAGGAAACATTTGGAATGGCAGTCTTGGATTCTGCTTGTACTCGCACACTGGCTGGCGAAGTGTGGCTTGATGTTTATTTAGATACTTTAAATGAAAGTGACCTGCAACTAGTGAAGTATACGAACTCAGACCGGAGTTTTTGTTTTGGTGATGGAGTGGCAGTGGCTGTCACAGCAATTAAAGTTGCTAAATTTCCGGTTACACTCGGAGGTATAAGAGTTTATATCGAAGCAGATATTGTGAAAAACGACTTGCCTCTTCTATTAAGTCACAAATCAATGAAGACAGCAGGAATAGTGCTAGATTTCCGGAAAGATATGTGCTGGATTTTTGATAAATGTATTTGTTATATTCCTAAATACTTAGGAAATAAAGACAAACGTGAGTTACACCGAGTGGTATGTGTAATGGGGTTTATTTATAATACAGAAACGTAAGGCTGCTCGCCTAAGGTAAATAGAAGTACATAGTAACAAGTATGGGGAAGAAAGTCTGATAATCAACACGTAAGACTATCCGTCTTACTGCGACTGCTTGTCTGCCCCTGTCTGCCAAACAGTCCAATATATATATACAGTTTGTAACCGGTGTATAGCCAGTTATGTTCCTTCACAACACCTCCCCCTGAAGCTGAAATCTTCCTGATTTTAGCTTAAATACCTCTTCCTTTTAGGGTCAGGGCTTAATCTCCTGGTAACTTTTCTCTTTCTTGCGCTTTTCCTTCTGGTCAGCGTTACCCGGGGTAAAGGTTTCTGTCCAGCCCGTATGGTCGGTTCAGGCGAAATATTCATTGTTTGCGGTACACACGCTGGTTTTGGTATATCAAAAATATCGCACAATGTTTCCATTGGTGTCTCTTCCACATTTGGAGACAGTCTGGGACGTATTTGATTTCTGTGTCTTTTGCAGACAAAACTTAATCCTTGGATGGTATAGACCATGCTCCCAATCCTTTTTTTGATAATACCTTCAACCCACTGATTTCGTCCATTTTGAAAATTTTTGAAATATACATTTTCACCTGGGGAGAAGCACTTGGTATTAAGGTTTTCTTTTTTTGAAAACTTTCTTTTTCTCTGGTAGCAGCCTATCGAAGACAGATCTTATCTTTCTTGCAAACATTAGCTCAGCCGGGGAAGAATTGACATTATTATTAGGATTTGGTGTCACCCTGTAAATTGCTAAAAATGTTTGAATACATTGTTCGTCTGTGTCCGTAGTAAGATTTTTCTTAAGTGCCCTTTTAAACGTATCTACAAATTTTTCGGCCAACCCATTCGATCGTGGATGGTACACAGGTGTTGTCATATGTAGAATATTTAGTGAGTCACAGAATTCTTTGAATTCATGAGCAGTAAATGCTGTTCCATTATCGCTCACTAAGGTTTTTGGCACTCCAAAACGGCTAAAAATTTCATTAAGCGCACTCACAGTGTTTTTTGCTGTTGGATGTCTAAACTTAAATATTTCTGGCCATTTTGAAAAAGAATCTACAATAATCAAGTAAAAATAACCATTTATAGGTCCCGCATAATCAATATGCAGACGTGACCAGGGTAGGTCCGTCTTTGGCCATGGCGTCGTTTTTACTGGAGGATCTCGAGCTGCTAATTGACATCCTCTGCATGTCTTGACACATTTTTCAACTTCCTTGTCCATACCAGGCCAGTACACATATCCTCTCATAAGGGATTTCATTCTCGAAATGCCCGGATGACCTGTATGAAATTCCTTCAGAATTTTCCTCTGTAACGTTAGTGGAATTACGATCCTCTCACCATACATGAGCACATCTTCACAGATGGAAAAAGGCGTTGTTTGATCTACCTTTTTATTTTTTTTTATCCATCCCAATTGATTTTTCATTTTCTTAATGAAAATGTCATTTACTGCCTCTTTTTTTATTTTTTCGAAAGTTACCGGAAGTTCACGTATCATATTACACATTGAACTTGTACATTCACTTTCGTCTTTAAGCGCAGCAATTACCGTTTCTTCGAAACTTTCGCTTCTTTTAGGGATCAACCGTGATAATGCATCTGCGTGTCCTAACTTTTTTTGAGGATACATGTTCCATCTTAAACTGATAGTTTAAGAGGGTTACAGCCCATCGCTGTAATCGATTAGCAGTATGTGTGGGAATGCCTTTCTTTGATCCAAATATGGTAAGTAGGGGTTTATGGTCGGTTTGCAAAATAAAAGATCGTCCATGGAGAAATCGATTGTACTTTGTAATTCCAAATATTATCGACAGCGCCTCTTTTTCAATTTGGCTGTAATTTTTCTCCGCTGCAACCAACGTTCTTGAAGCATGGGCGATAGCTTTTGTCCTACCATCCTCATACTTGTGAAGTAATACAGCGCCAACACCGTAATCACTGGCGTCCGTTGCTAGTATTAGTTCCTTTTCTGGATTGAAATGTGCCAATGCTAAGTCTGACAGTAGACATCTTTTGATATTTTGGAAAGCAGATTCACATTCCTTATTCCAGTTCCATTTAACACCCTTTTTCAGTAACTCGTTAAGAGGAGCTCTTAAATTATGTATGTTAGGGATGTAAATTGCATAGTATTGAACTAATCCCAAAAACGATTTTAATTTTGTCACTGAATCTGGAGCAGGCATCTTTTCAATTGCTTCAGTCCTTTGTGGATCCGGTCTTCGACCCTCTTTGTCGATTATTTGACCTAGATATTTAATTTTTTTTCATAAAAAAATCGCATTTTTCTGGGCTCAATTTAAAACCAAATTCCTGTATTCTTTTGAATACTTCTTTTACATGCTTCTTATGATCTTGCAAATTTTCACTTTTAATTAGGATATCGTCAAGGTAGGCCATTGAAAATTCCAACCCTGCCAGCATCGTGTCCATAATTTGCTGGAAAATAGCAGGAGCAACCTTTAATCCAAAAGGAAGCCTCTTTAGCTTAAAAATGCCCTTATGAGTATTTATGCCTAAGTATTTGGAGCATTCATCGCTGATCTTAATTTGCAAGTAAGCATCTGAGAGGTCTATCTTAGAAAAAATTTTTCCTCCGTTAAGCTTAGAGAACAGATCTTCTGCGGACGGAAGGGGATAATTATGGTCCAATAGACAGTCATTTAAACCCGTTGAAAAATCTCCACAGACCCTTATTCTGTTATTTTTTTTCTTTACATACACGATTGGACTTGCCCAATCTGTGTGGTTAACTTTTTCAATGACTTCCAGTTGTTGAAGTCTATCCAACTCTTTTTCGATTGCGTCCATCGCTGAAAAAGGCATATTCCTTTTAGGTTTGAATACTGGAGTGGCATTTTTCTTTAATTCAAATTTTGCCTCTGTCTTAATACAGAGTCCTAGTCCTTCGGCAAAAACATTGGGAAATTCAGTTTTCAAATCCTTCAGGAAGTCTTCCCTTTGGTTTGCTTTTTCTGCAGTTAAAACGTTACAAAACGAATTTATGGGTTTCTCCCATAAATTAAACAGGACAATCCAATCTACCCCAAACAGGCATGTATTCTTTCCTGGTACGACGTACACTTTGGATTTATGAGTCTGGTTAGTGAATGTCACTTTGCATTTTAATTCTCCCTTGAACTCTAATCTTTTGCCGCACACACTTCTCGCCGTCTTTCTGGTTTTCGTTAATTCAGGTCGACCTATCCTTTTCCATATATCTTCATTTATAATACTAATATCTGCACCGCTATCCAGAAGCAATGTAACCAGATGTCCATTTATCCGAACATCAACATATTTCCGTCTTTCGCAGCTTTTTTCTTTATTCATGCGAAGCGTATTTACATTATCGGTCCCTTGTCTTTTCTTCTGGGCACAGTATGTTCCCTTGTGACCTCTGAGACCACATTCATAACATATTTTGTTCCTAAACCAGCAGGTCTTATTGTTGTGTCTTAAACTACCACAACATTTACACTTTAGCTTTGGGTCTTTGTATCCTTTAAGGATCCTGTGTTCCTGGAACCTGGACTTTCTTGTGGTCCCTTGCCTTTTTACTTGCTGCACCTTAAAAATATTTTTCTCTTCAATGCGAGTGTTGTCTTTCTTTATGTTAATCAGACGTTGACACTCTTCAGTGACTTTTTGCAATGTTATGTTAGGATCCGCCTCCATAATTGTTAGGATCCGTGAACGTATATCTTTGTCCCTTGGTGCTGTGAGACCTTGTACAAAGATTAAACATTTAAATTGGTCTGCGGAAATTTCATTCAATTTAAATGATTCGCATAAACAGTTCACAGTGCAAGCATATTCTAGATAGTCTTCAGCTTCTGCCTTCTGAATGTTCAAACATTTGTATCTAGAGTGAAATAGGCTATCCCTTTTATCAAATATTTTCGACAAGGTACTAATTGTTTCCTCGAACGAAACCTCCTCCGGTTTTTTTGGTAGAATTAGATTTGCATACTTGGTGTTTTCATCAGTACCCAGTTTTTGTAGTAGCAGGGTAACTTTTTCCTCATCGGTCCAGTCTAAACATCTTTTCGTAAAAATTGTTTCGTATCTTCTGTAGTATGCAGGGAAAGTAACACCAGTATCCGGGGAGTAACGAAATTCCGTTAGTGAATTTGAAATACCCTCGGCAGAAAAATTAGTCTTCTTCCCGGTCGACGTTAGAATTAGCTTTTCTAAATTCTTTTGCTGTGTCGACATTTGTCGTTGTAGTATGTTTGTTTGTTCTTGTTGTGCCTCTAAAGTTTTTTGTGTTCTTTCTTGTTGTTGTTGCAGCTGTTGCTGTAGCTGTTGTTGTTGAATTTGTTGTTGTTGTTGTTGTTGCGCTAAACATTGTTGAGTCATTTTTGTCTGTTCCTGGATGCTAAGGGCTAGAGCCTTAGTTAACTCTGCTAATTGTTCCATGTTAGCTTCTAGTACAAAAATGTCTTTTCGAATTCTACACAATAATTCCAAAGAAAAATCGTAAATTTACGTATATCGTAAATTAGTAGCAATATGCAGACACAACACGTTTCAACAAAGTTCATCCATAGTAATTCAACAGGCTTTGTAAAATAATTCTTTTTTTTTTTTTTTTTTTTTTTTTTTTTTCAACAACGTAAGTTCATACACAAAATATTTCTTACTTCCCACGACAAATAGTTCCAATTATTTATATAAAGGCAATAACAAACAATTAATTTTCCAAAAAAAAAAAAAATATATGGCTGCCGTTCCCACGTGGCATAAAATGGTACAATAGTCGTTGTATTTATATTTTTTCTTTCGAAACTCGTAATCCTTTAGTGTAGTTTCGAATTCAACTTGCGACCATTTTTTTTTTTTTTTTTTTTTTTTTACTTGTCAAAATAAATATAAATTCCACTTTACCTTGAACATGTTTCTATAATTTCTTGTGAGTTCTTTACGAAGAAAAATCCGTACTTTTCGCTACTTTAGGTAGGAAAAATTTTTAAATTCATTGACGCACGTGGTCAAAAATCCTTGTGTAGTTTGTTTTTTTCGTAAAACAAAAAATCCTTGCATTGTACACAGTCCTTGGTACGGTAATTTATCTCTGTTAAGAGAAAGAACATCCTTTCGTCGCCATTGTTATATTCCTAAATACTTAGGAAATAAAGACAAACGTGAGTTACACCGAGTGGTATGTGTAATGGGGTTTATTTATAATACAGAAACGTAAGGCTGCTCGCCTAAGGTAAATAGAAGTACATAGTAACAAGTATGGGGAAGAAAGTCTGATAATCAACACGTAAGACTATCCGTCTTACTGCGACTGCTTGTCTGCCCCTGTCTGCCAAACAGTCCAATATATATATACAGTTTGTAACCGGTGTATAGCCAGTTATGTTCCTTCACAACAGTATTGAACTAAAGACCACAACTTCAGGGCACTATTGTCTCCCCTTAACAAATAAGTTGTTGGATCATAGTGGTACTAAGAACATTGTATTACATGTTCAGAATTTTGGTCAGTGTTCTTTCACAGAAAAAAAAAAAAGCAGAAAAACTTCATCGACAGTTTGCTCATGCCTCGAAGGAAAAACTTGTTTCCTTGGTTAAAAAAAGTGGCAAATTCAATGACAAGGAATTTATAAAGGCGATTGAGGAGGTTTGTGAAAACTGTCAAATTTGCCTTAGATTTAAAAAAACTCCACTGCGACCGGTTGTGGGATTGCCTCTTGGCAATAGATTTAATCACACAGTTTGCATGGATTTGAAAGAGTTCATCCACAATGAGGTGTGGATACTACATCTCATTGATGCCGCTACCAGGTATTCAGCGGCAACATTGATCAAAACAAAGAAGAAGGAGGAGATCATCAAAAACATCTTTATGATGTGGATTACCTATTTCGGATCTCCTGTTCGTTTTCTGAGTGATAATGGGGGTGAATTCAACAACGAACACTATAGACAGATGAATGAAAAACTCAACATAGAGACCTGTACTACTGCCGCAGAAAGTCCATTCAGCAACGGTACTGTAGAACGTCATAATTTGATAGTTGCTGAGGCAATGAAAAAAACAATTGACGATGAGAAGTGTGAACCTGAAATTGCCTTGGCATGGGCTATTTGTGCAAAAAATGCCCTCCTCAATTACTCTGGACACAGTCCAAATGAACTTGTATTCGGTTTCAATGTAAATACACCCTCAATTCTGACAGACCAGTTACCTGCTATGGAGTCCTCTACTACAAGTGACATGGTGAGAAAAAATTTAAATGCTCTCCATAGTGCAAGGAGAAACTTTTTGGAAGCTGAGTCCAGTGAGAGAATTAGGAGAGCTCTCAGGTCTAATGTCAGAACTTATGCTGATGAAGATTATGCTACCGGAGACCAAATCTATTATCGGAGGCAGGGTTTTAAAGGATGGCGTGGTCCAGCAAAAGTGTTAGGCAGAGAAGGCCAGTTTGTCTTAATCAGACATGGCGGAGCATTTTATAGGATGCATCCGTGCCAATTGATGAAAGTGAATAAAAACAACGAAAAAAGAACAAAAAAAGCTGAAATGCTGGGAAACACTACAGAAGGGAAGAATGAATACCTTTCAGTTGAGGAGGAGGAGTTGCAGAATCAAGTGGTAGAAAGTGAAGATATAGACAGAGAAGAAGTTGTTGATAGTTCTACCAGTTTAAGAGATAAGACTGAAAAACCTGGCCGAAATAAGACCATAACTTATAAAATAAATGGAAGTGGGGAGTGGAAGAAAGGAAAGGTTATGTCAGTACAGCCTAAATCAACTGGCAAATATAGTCATTGGATCAATATAGAACCTGAGGATGAAAACGAGGATCAAGTTTGTATCAACTGGAATCATATTGATCATTGGAGAGAAGTGCCCCAATATACTGAACAGGAAAATGTAGTCCTGCTCACCGCTGAACAAGAGCAGTCGAAAGCTGTAATGGATGCCAAGCATAAAGAAATAAAAAACATGAACACCTATGAAGTATTTGAATGTGTGCCATACACAGGTCAAAAAACAATATCCACAAGATGGGTGATTACTGAAAAATTCAAGGATAATCAGAAAACAATGAAAGCTCGCCTTGTAGCACGAGGCTATGAAGAAAATAGTAATCTGAAAACGGACTCCCCAACATGTAGCCGTGAAGCTATGCGAATGGTCATGCTAACCGCATCAATAAAGAATTGGATGCTGCAGACCATAGATTTTACCTCAGCCTTTTTGCAAGGTGGTATTTTAGAGAGAGATGTGTACCTGAGGCCACCATCTGATGTTTGTCCTAAATCTCAAGTGTGGAAATTAAAAAGATGCATCTATGGATTGAATGATGCTCCACGGGCATGGTACAAGAGAGTTACTCAGGCTTTGATTGAATTAAAAGGAGTAGCAAGTGCTTATGATAATGCATTGTTTTTGTGGCATGATATTAAAGGAAATTTGACTGGAATTCTTGCTATGCACGTGGATGATTTTGTTTTCTGTGGAAACACAGAGTTTGAAAGGGATGTGATTGCAACATGGAAAGAAAAATTTAAGGTGGGATCTCATGAAAGTGGAACATTCAAATATGTTGGACTGAATGTTAATCAACAGGAAAATGGGATCACTGTAGAACAAGATCTATATGTATCTTCCATATCTCCAATAGAAATAAGCAAAGGGAGGATACTGAGGAAAAATGATGAACTGAATGAAGAAGAAAAGCATGAGTTGAAGAGACTTGCAGGTCAGATGATGTGGGTTTCAACTCAAACACGCCCTGATATAGCTTTTGATGTGTGTAAAATGAGCAACACTGGAAAGCATCCCAAAGTAAAAGCCTTATTTGAGGCGAATAAAGCCTTATCAAAATTGAAATCCAAGAAGGGTTCTATAACATTTCCAAAATTGGGAAAGCCCTCAGATTTACACATTTTGTGTTATACTGATGCCTCTTATGCCAGTCTGGAAGATGGATCTTCACAGGGTGGTTTTGTTGTCTTTATTGGAGGAAGTACTGACAAAATGGCCCCCATGTGTTGGGCGTCAAAGAAATTGGACAGAGTGACAAAAAGCCCATTGGCCTCAGAGACTCTTGCTCTGAATGAGGGAGCTGATGCTGGTGTTTTGACTGCGGTTATGATACAAGAGGTATTTCAGTTATCTAAATTGCCAGACGTTCTCTGCAAGACAGATAATGCATCACTTGTGGAGACATTGAATTCCAACAATCTGGTAAGCGATCGACGATTGAGAATAGATGTAGCAAGGCTGAAGGAAATGAAGAGTAGAGGAGAGATACAGATAGAATGGATCAGGGGTTGTGATCAGGTGTCTGATTGTTTGACCAAGGCAGGAGCTTCGTCTGAGCTTCTAAGGGACTTGTTAAATCAGAAATAAATTATTCACTTGAGGACAGCAGCAATGTTAATGTAGACATTGGTTACCTCCCTTGCTTCAGTTACATGGTTACCTCCCTTGCTTGTGGTGATATAAATAGGAGTCGGCCATCTTGATTTAGTCAGTTCGTTCGTACAGTTTAGACAGACTACAAGTGTCTCAACAGTTCTCTCCGGAATGTGCTGCTTTCATTGCCCATAGACATCACTTTTTCCATTGCTTCCAATGCAATAGATGTACTGAGACTAAAGCCGCTTTCAGAATTGCCAGCAACCACTGTAAAAAAGTAATAAAGAATGCAAGAGAGTTGTATGCTCAGTCCGTCAAGTCAAAAGTAGCTGAGCAGTGGCTTGGTTTCCACCAGTTTTGGCAAATAGCAAACAATCCTGAACAGAAGCGTGTGTTCTATCCCAACTATCATCAATGGACCTGAGGTAATCTCGTCAGCATCAGACAAAGCCAAACTCTTTGCCAAGAACTTTGCAGCTAATTCTACCCTTTGTGATCAAGGCTGCCAACCTTCAATATTTCCTCCTGTATCAGAAAATATGCTATGTGATATACAAATATCTGTACATGATGTTGCCAAGCTACTCAAAAACCTTGATTCCAGTAAAGCAACCAGCCCTGATGGTATTCCAATTATAGTACTCAAAAGACTGCAACCAGAACTTGCGCCCATCCTTACAAAACTGTTTAAACATTGCCTTAAGGAGAATTGCTTCCCATTACCCTGGAAAATCTCATCAGTATGCCCTGTATTTAAGAATTCAGGTGATCGCTCATTTCCCTCACAGTACAGGCCAATAAGTCTCCTGTTCATCATGAGTAAGTTGCTGGAATCTGTGTTAAATAGAGAAGTAATCAACCATCTCAGCAAAAATAACCTTCTTAGTGACACACAATATGGTTTCCGTTCTGCTAGATCTACAGCAGATGTGCTTACAGTTATATCTCATAGTATTAATGAATCTCTCGATGGAGGCTACCTTTCTAGGGCTATTGCTCTTGACATATCAAAGGACTTTGATAGAGTATGGCATAAAGGTTTACTTCACAAGATCTCGAGCTATGGTATAGTTGGAAATGTCTTCTCAATTATTAAATCATTTCTTTCTGATAGGTTCATAAGGGTAGTGGTTGATGGGCAGAAATCAGAAGCTCTTAGTATTAATGCTGGAGTTCCTCAGGGGTCCATCCTGGGCCCTACTCTCTTCCTGATCTATATTAATGATCTTCCAAATCACATCCTTACATCATTCATAGACATCTACATAAAAATGTCCGCTTCTTGTCTTCTTCATAAAATCATCTTTTAATCTGATTGGTCAACTTTTTTCTTCGAGAGTCACCTGCCCTTTCTTTCTTTTTTTTTGGGGGGGGAGGAGGAGGAGGAGGAGACGGATTTTCACTTAAACGAAAAAATTATTAAACAGAATTTGTTTTTCTCCTTCAATTGAGTGTGGGGGTGGTTGTGGAATTTTCCTTTTATTTAAAATAAAATAAAACAAACGAAAAAAATTATTGAACAAGATTTGAACAAAATAAAAAAAAAACATCATTAAACATTTATTTTAAATTTGTACGGATTCGGTAAAATAAGTTTCTAGAAAAGCGTAATATTAATGCACATTGAAAGAAAAAACTAAATCTTGTTCAATAATTTTCTCGTTTGTTTTACTTTATTTTAAATAAAGTGAAAAATCCCCCCCCCAAAAAAAAAGAAAGGGCAGGTGACTCTCGAAGAAAAAAATCGACCAATCAGATTAAAAGATGATTTTATGAAGAAGACAAGAAGCGGACATTTTTCTTTTCAATTTAGATGATGGCGATAAAGTAAATAAAATCATCGGCTTCGATATTTTGTTCTATGCTTACAATGGTTAGTTTGTTTAAACAAAAAAATACCGTTTAGCGCAAAATAATTTGTTTAGCAATAGTGCCGATCATCAAAAAATTCTCTGGAATTTGTAACGCTAAAATTGGATTCAACCAATATTTGTGCAATAATATTTTCAAATTGGTTTTAATCTGGCGCTAAACTAGCTGACAAGAGTCATGTTTATATACTTAATATTTAAAAATAATTTAAACACAATTAATTAAAAATCTATGTTGTAACGGAACATTTTGGAATAATGGAATTTTAATCGTATTAATTAATGTTTACGAAGTTTCTTTTTCTTGGCAATTCAACTGATTATAGTATATATTAGGTACGGGCAAAATGAATGGCGAGGCTCAAAATGTATAAACATTTTGACCCTTCCCTTTACTTAAAAAATCCCCAAAATCAGGAAATTAACCAATTCTAATGAAATTTTCAGTATTTATCAAATAATGATCACGGAATATAATGAACTAATTATTTTTATTTAAATCCGAGTGAAAATGTATTATTTTGTTTAAACAAAAAAATACCTTTACTAAAGTTATGGTTTTCAGTGGTAAATAAAAAAAATACCTTTACTAAAGTTATAGTTTTCAGTAGTAAATAAAAAACGCAAGACTTTATTTTTGCTTTTTTTATATAAATAAAGCATCGTAATTTGTAACAATAAAAATAAAATAAAATAATTTTTATATGAACATTACGAAAAAGGCCTCTAAACCCGTATTAATGAATTCTATATAACTCGAAGAAAAATGAATTTCTCGAACTACCGATTGGGCGTTTGTACAGTTTAGTCAAGACATTAAAAAATGAAAATCTAGAAAAAAAAAGTTATATTGTACGTACACGTTATAGTCTGAAATTCTCTGAAAAAAAAAAAAATCACTTAATTTCATCAAGTAGTTTTTTTGTTGTTTTTTACAGCGAAAAACAATTATTTATGACGGCCAAATAAAGGTAGCCATAGGAAATAATTGACGACGAAGCAAGAGGGGGGGGGGTGTACGCACCAAAGGGAGATAACTCTGCCGAAATCGCAGACCCCCCCCTCTTTTAGGCCAAATTTCGCTAAATTAGCCTTTTTTTTTTCTTTTGCAATTTTAATTACCCTCCCACAAAAAAAAAAAAAAAAAAATGCATAAATGAAAGCGGTACCCCCCTTCCCTGTATTTTTTTCAACAGAATACTATAGAATAGACACTAATCAGCCAGATTTTCAAAAAAAAAAAAAATGCAAAGAAAGTGAAAATTTAATGTTTTGACGAGATTATTAAAGTCGATGGTTTAAAAATATTTAAATATTTTATTTCTTTTTTTTTCATTATCGGACACAAAAAAAAAAAAACGAAGATTAAAAAAAACGAAGATAAAAAAAAAGTACAAAGCTTCCAATGTGCGCCTTTTTTATATAGCTGATTAATGTCCATTCCTAGTATTTTGTTGAAAAAAAAAAAAGAGGGCTATAAAAGGCTAAATTCACGAAATCTGGCCCCAAAAAAGAGTGGGGGGGGGTCACGATTTCGGCAGAGTTATCTCCCTTTGGCCGTCCACCTCCCCCCCTCTTGTTTCGTCGTCATTATTTCCATGATGGCTTCCTTTATTTGGCCGTCATAAATAATTGTTTTTCGCTGTAAAAAAAAAAAAAAAAAAACTACTTGATGAAATTAAGTGAAATTTTTTAAAGAGAACTTCAGACTATAACGGGTACGTACAATATAACTTTGTTTCTAGATTTCCATTTTTTAACGTCTTCACTAAACTGTACAAGTACCTAGCATTGAATTAAGCATTGCTTATTTAATATTTTCACACAAGAAAATTATAATTGCAAAAAATATTTCTACTTTTTTTTTTTAATTACAAATTTCGCATAACTTATATGCAAGATTTTAATAATTTCCTTGCTCGCAAGAATGTGAAACTTTCAGCGTCTGTAACATACATACATACATACATATATATATATATATATATATATATATATATATATATATATATATATATATATATATATATATATATATGTAATCTGGAAGAAAAAGAGAGCCTGTTTCCTCCGTTTGACTATAGGTGAAGATGGCGTTACTGTCTGTTCACACAGCTACGGAAGCACAAAATGTATATAATGCCACCCTTGAAATAAAAATAAATGTTTTCGTTATATTTTCATTTTAAACATTTTTTTTTTGTGTTTTTTGTTGGCAACCATATTTACGTTTTTTTTTTGTTTTTTTTGTTTTTGCAAACATATTTAAGTTTTATTTTTCCAAACATTTACGTTTTGTTGCTTGTTTATTTTAAAACATTTACATTTTTTTTTTTTTTTTTTTTTTTTTGCAAGCATAAACTAAATGTTTTTGCTATATTTTTCTTTTAAACATATTTATAGGTACAACCGTTTTTCCGCGAGTATTTTTTACGCTCTTATAAAAAAAATAAAAAATCAAGGTTTTTTTTTCTTTTATCTTTTTTTATGGAGCCCCCCTTTTTTTCTTAATTTTTCTGCACTTATTTTACCTTTTCCGCAAGTATATATATATATATATATATATATATATATATATATATATATATATATATTTATATATATATATATAATATTGAACAATAATTAAGAAAAAAAAATTAAAAATAGAAACTGTAATGATGCGAAATGTAACGGAGAACAAAGGCAGTCGTTTTCAAGTTAAGCACCAGAAGCTTTATTCCCGGAGATGTGTTTTGTACAGAGCTCTGCGTGCTTTGCACGCCGTTTCGTATTTAGTTGTAGCCGTAGCTACGTACTTAACTTCACAACATCCCCCTTATTCAATAATGTTTTATTGTTTTTTTTTATTACCCATTGCAGTCTGGGCTTATGTGTGTTTTTGTTTATTACTTTTAAGTGTGTTGTGTGTTGTTGGTGTTTTGTGTGGGTGTGTTGTCTAGTGTATAGTCTCTTAGTCGGGTAGGGAGTTTGACAACACGACTAGACTTGCGAGGTTGTTTGTCATGTGTTGACAGTTGTTGAAGTGCTGGTTTCGTCTGGTCAGCGTTATCTTCTGCTGTTTGCTGTATGGGAACATGATTAGGTATGATGGGTGTGTTGGTTGAGCGGGTGGTTGGTTGGCGAACATGTATTTGGTTTCTTCTGTAGATTTTTCCCATTTACTTGGACTTCGTAGCTGCGTGGTGCTTCTTCTTTGCTAGTGATGATGCCAGGTTTCCAATCGCTGTGAGGGATCTGCGGGTGACATTTCACCCTAACAGACTGTCCAATGGTGAGGTCCGGCAGAGGTTTACTGTGTCTATCATAGTATTTTTTGCTACCCGTCTTTTATTGATGAGTGCTTGCTGTGTATTTGTTTGCACTTGTGGTATGTAGTCTGTGGGTTTGCAAGGTAGCATGGAGCGAGTGCGCCTTGAAAAGAACCTTTGTGCCGGTGAACTATGCATGCCAGGAGTGATAGCATTGCGCCATTCAAGTATGGCTTGCCAGAAGTCTTTCCTTTCTTTTGTTGACTTTTTTATAATTCCTTTCATCAGCTTCACTGCCGCTTCAGCCTGCCCATTTGATTGGTGATGGTGAGGGCTGGCGGTTATGTGCCTGATGTCCCATGACTGTGTGAACTTGTGAAACTCGCTACTTATATAGTTGGTAGCATTGTCAGTTATCATGATAGCTGGTGTGCCATGTGTGGCAAACATAGGTTTGATCACCCTGACAAGGGAGTTTCCGCTTAGATCCGGGAGTTGGCCAACTTCCACAAAGTCTGAAAATATGTCCACCACTACCACAAAGTGTTTGCCGTTTATCTTAAAACAGTCACTGGCAACAGACTGCCACGGGTGAACTGGTATCGGGTGGGTCATCAAAGGTTGTTTTTGTTGTTGTGGTTGTGTCAGTTGGCAAATTTCACACCTTTGAACAGCTTCCGTGATCTCCGCATGCATTTGTGGCCAGAACATTATATCCCGGGCTGTGTTTAGTGTGTATTGAATGCCCAGATGGGATCTATGTGCTCTGGTGATCATGTCGGGTCTAAGTTTTGTCGGTATGATGAGGCGTGTGCCTCGATATGCCAGGCCATTTTCAGAGGACAGTTCGTCGCAGTATGGCCAGTATTCCCTGATGTTGAGTAGGCTGTCGTTTTTCTCCTCTGGCCACCCGTTTTTAGTGACTTCCATTAGTGTCCTTAATGTTGCGTCACAGTTAGTTTCCTCTTGTATCTGTGAGAGGCGGTGGTTAGTGACAAAGTGGTCGTCTTCCATATTGATGTTTTCTAACTCTTCTGCGAGTTCCTGTTCTTGCAGATGAAATATGGTAAGGTTCTCTTCCATTGTGGCTGGGGCAGTAGGTGGTGATGCCCGAGATAGTGTGTCACTAATGTACATTTGGGGTCCTGGTTTGTATCTTACATCTAGAGAGTATTTTTGGAGCCTTAATCGCATTCGCTGGAGTCGCTTTGGGCTCACATGAATGGGTTTTGCCAATATTGTCTCTAGGGGTTTGTGGTCGGAGAGTACTTTGACTTTCTCTTTGCCAAGGATGTATTGTTCAAATCGTTCTGCTGCGAAAACGATAGCAAGACACTCTTTCTCTATTTGGGCATAGTTTCGCTCAGTTTTTGTGAGTGCCCGGGATGCATATGCTATTGGGTGTCCATCTTGTGTTAAGACTGCCCCAAGGCCAACTTCTGAACTGTCACATTCAAGTGAGACCTCCTTGCTCACATCATAGTAGTGAAGAACAGGGGCTTTGGTGATGAGCTGTTTGATCTGCGTGAATGCTGTTTCATGTTGTGGTAGCCAGTCAAACACAGATTCCTTGTCAAGAAGGCGTCGCAGTGGTTCACATACTGTGCTGAGTTTTGGGGCAAACTTGGCGAGGTAGTTTAAAACTCCCAGCAATCGTTGAACACCTTGAATGTCTGTAGGGCGTTGCATCTCTGATACTGCCGTGACCTTGTCTGGATCGGGTGCTAGCCCTTGTGCGCTGAAGATATGTCCCATGTAACTAACAGAAGACTTTTAAAGGTGAGCTTGTCCGGATCTAGCTTTATTCCAACTTTGCGGCACCTTTCAAGGAGCGCTGTAAAGGCAGCATCATGACTTTTGTCTGCTTCCGCATCACTGTCACCAGACCCGTAGATTATGGTGTCATCTGCGATAACTTGGGTATTTTCAAGTCCTTCAACCAGTGGTCGAGTCGTCGCTGCCATTCTTCGGGGGCTGAGCTGATTCCGAATGGCATTCGAAGCCATCGTATTCTGCCAAATGGGGTCCAGCAGGTTGTCAAGTAGGAAGATGATTCATCTAAAACAACCTGAAGAAAGCCATCTTTAGCGTCAACAACCAAAAACAATCTGGCCTTCTTCATTTTAGTTGCTATTTCCTCAACAGTCGGTGTTGGGTAGTGGTTGCGCCTGATCGCCTTATTTAGGTGGTATGGGTCAATGCATATCCGCAGTTTGTTTGGCTTTCGGACGACAACCAGGTTGTTGATCCATGGGGTTGGTTCTGTGACCCAGGCTATTACTCCTTGATCGACCAATTCATTGAGTTTTCTTTTTAATTCCGTTTTCAGTGGCAGAGGAACCCTGCGGGGATTATTTTGTATAGGCTTGACGTTTTGGTCAATTTCGATTTTGTATTTGCCTGATAGCTTCCCCAGGCCAGAGAAAACGTCTTCATATTTTCTGAGGATGTCTTCTTTAGTAGTTGTCCTTGCCTCCTTTACTTCACTCAGTTGTTGAACACATTCTGTATTAAAAGCTATCAGCCTCAGAGTTGAGCTAGCCTGTCCGGAAAGTAGTGAAGGTGAGTTGCTGTCCATCACTTGAAAGTTGACTTTTTTTTCTTATGCCATTTATCTCACAATTAAGTATTACTGAGCCCAAGGGTTGCAGTATGGAATTGTCGTACAGCCTTAACCTTGTGTGAGAAGGCTGTAGTGGTGTTTTTTTTTAGATGTTTATAGTCGGCAAGGGCCAAGGTGCTGCAGCTTGCTCCTGTGTCAATTTGGAATCTACACGTGGTCCTTGCACTGTCTCCTGGGATGGATAGACAAATGTCTGCGTGGTACTGTTTGCGGTCTGACAGAGATCCCAGAACATAAATGCTTTCATCACTGCTGGGCACTTCTGTTTCAACATAGCACACTTTTGCAGTTCATTGCGTCATGGGTTTGTTTGGCTGTTGTGGTGGGGTAGGCTGTGTCTGTGATTGGCATACTCTGGCAATATGATTGCGCTTTAGGCAGATCGCACACGTTAGTCCATAGGCCTGACATTTCCCTTTGTCATGGCTCTGTCCACAGAATTTGCAGTCCTTTATAAATTCGCGTCTTTTTTTTGTCTGCTTTCGTGAAGTGGACATTCTCTACTGATTTGTTAAGTTTGCCGAGCTGTTGTTCAGCCTGTTCAGTGCTTCGGCAAATATCTATTGTCCGGTCTAAGTTAAGTCCAGATTCACTAAGGAGTCTGGCCCGTACATTATTATTGTTGGTACCTATCACAATTCGGTCACGTAGTAATTCATCCTCAAGTGCACCGTACTTGCAGGTTTTAACTAGGTTTCTTAATTTATTTAAGTAACTGTCAAATTTTTCGTCCTGTTCCTGTGTGCAGAAATTAAACATATACCGTTGGTATATGGTGTTTTGTTTAGGCTCAAAGTAGTCTGTGAGCCTTTCCAAAATATTTTTTGTACTCGCTTGTTCCTCTTCCGATATTGGCAGATTTTTGTATATCTGTAAACATTCTTTACCGATGACAGAAAGCAGAGTTCCTACCTGTATTTTTGCTGCTTTTTTTCCAATTTCCGTTGCAGCTGCATAATTTTCCCAGGTTAATTTGAAGAGGGCCCAGTTCTCTCGTAAATCGCCGTCCATTTCCATTTTCACTGGTGGTGGAATTGCCTATGCCATGTTGTTGCCGACGAATGTATAAAAATGACCGAATCCACGTGGTTGATAAATTCCGTGCCAGGATATGTAACCACAAAGTCCGAGTTAAAATATGTACGTTTTGCTGAACGATTATAATTATCCACAGTGTTTACGTTGTTCCGGAAAGAAGAAAAAAATGAAATCCCACTTCGTTACACCATGTAATGAGGCGAAACGTAACAGAGAACAAAGGGAGTCGTTTTCAAGTTAAGCACCAGAAGCTTTATTACCGGAGACGTGTTTTTTTGTACACTGCGTGCTTTGCACGCCGTTTTGTATTTAGTTGTAGCCGTACCTACGTACTTCACAACAGGAACATAGAAAAATAATTAAATTAAAAAATGCAAAATTAATATAAACGTTCAAAAGAGGAATGTACGGATGCGCGACTGGGGGGGGGGGGAGAAGAACTTCCTCCATTTTAATTACATGACGTAATTTTCATAGTCTTTCGACTGCCTGAAATTTTGGGCCTTCGTAATTTTCGTGTTTACAAAATTTTAGTTTGTTGCGTTTTGCGAATGCCAGAATCACTCGGATTTGGATATAATTAATTTATCTTTTGTACAAACAACGTGTTTTGTTTATTTAATTCAATATCTTAGGATTTTACTTTACTAATTATCTTTGAAATAGACCCAGAAAACTAATATTTATCTTTTAAAGGGTTTTCTACAATGAATTTATTTAGCTTAAAAATATCAGCTTTGTGTTCTCTCTACTTCTCGATACTTAACACCTCCCTTTTAAATAAATTTTTGTGTTTACAAAATTTTAGTTTGTTGCGTTTTGCGAACGCCAGAATCACTAGGTTTTTGGCAAATTAATTCATGTTTTGTACAAACAAGGTGTTTTTTTTTTCAATTTAATTAAATAACTTAGAACTTTACAAATTATCTTTGAAGTAGACCCAGAAAACTAATATTTATCTTTTAAAGGATTTTTTACAATGAATTTATTTAACTTAAAAATTTAGCTGAATTGGGGAGCTGGCCGTGAAAACATTTTCATAACTTTTTTTTTCACGTGTACAAATATTTTTTTGCTTTTGGAAATTAACTTTAGTTTCTAATCTTTCAAATGCAATAAAAAAAAGTAGTCGGAAACAAACAAAAAATTATGATAAATCAGCTTTCAAAACTAGATCCCCCAGTTTTGTCCATCCATTTTTGCCCGTACCTAGTATATATTAATTCGAAAAAACGCAAAAGACATAATAATATTAAGTTTATATCAATTTTTTAATTGAAAATTCAAGGTAAATTTTTTTCAATATGTGTATTTAAATTTTTTTAAAATAAATATTTTTTACTTATTTGAACTCTTATGTTTCATAATAAATAGAAATTTCGATAGATGCAAATACATTGTTACGTGTATAAACAATACCCCCCCCCCTTTAGGTGTAACTCTCCTAGTAGAGGTACACTTCCCCTACTTACCTCCCTTGGCCGGCATAACTCACCTTTGTGTGGGGTGTCTGTAAAATAGCCATTATGGAGAATAAACTACAATATGAATCTTGTCCCTAGCATCCGTGTCTGTTGTCCTTATTATATGCATGTCTACACACATAACATGGTGGCAGATTGTGGTAAAAACCGAAACACGTCTCCTAAACTATAAAAACAACTGCCGGTCGTCATAAAACTGAGTAAGTTGTTTTTTTATTTTTATTTATTTTTGTCTTCTCTCCTACGGACGGTGACGGTGTCTGGTCTGTTTACTGTTAACTTCTGGTGTTTACTAGCATCACTTTGTCACTGTGACTATTTATCTGTCCTGTTTACACCATCAAGATGTCTATTGATGATACGACGGCTACTACTACTACTGTCACTAATCTCTCTACTGATATGGCTGGTCTACACATGGGGGCTCCTGAAAGACTCGTATTCGGCGGGAATAAGGCTGATTCATGGAACTTGTTTTTCAAAAGATGGTCCAACTATGCACTGCTAACCCGACTTGACCGAAAACCGAGAGAAATACAAGTGGCAGTGCTAGAAAACTGTTTAGGCGATGAAGCTATGAGGATATACCAGAGTATACAGTTCGACACCCCAGATACAGACCGCACTGTACAAGATATACTACAGCCTTTAAGTGAATATGCTGTAGGAATAACGAATGAAACTTACGAGAGGTTTGTTTTTCGTCAGAGGAAGCAGGAGGAAGGTGAAGCCTTTGATGTTTTCTATAACGACTTAAGACTCCTGTCACGAAGCTGTAATTTTTGTTTCAAATGCTATGAGTCGATGCTCAGAGACCAGCTTGTGGGAGGCATCCGGGATCAAAACACAAAGCAGGACCTTCTAAAACTCCAAAACCTTACCCTGCAGAAAAGTGTAGACATTTGCAGGGCAGCTGAAAAGGCATCTATACAAAGTCAAAATATGGGAACAGAGGATGCTACTGCCCGGATAATGAGGGTCAGTGAAACCAGTAAAGCTTGAGAACCAGCTCAAAAGAAGAAATGCTCCTTCTGTGGTTACTTGCATGCAGCAAAGCGCAGCAGATGTCCAGCTTTTGGTAAACGATGTAACGCATGTATGGAGAAAGGCCATTTTGAGTCAAGGTGCCCCAACAAGTCCAGTAAAGCTATGGGACAATGGAGCAACACATCAAAGAATAAAAAGTACAGTAGGCTACGACCACATGTGCACCATGTCGACACTTCATCAGAGGATGATGAGGGAGAATATACCCACTGGGTGAATGCAGTGAAGTCAAATAGGAAGCATAGGAAAGATGCCAAGTGTCTCATGCTCCTCGACAACCAGGAAATTGTCTTCCAGATTGACACAGGGGCAACCATCAACACACTTCCTGCAAGGTTTGCAAATGAATTAACACCATACAATGGGGTTCTGACAATGTGGAACAAATCTCTTTTGAAACCACTCGGAATATGTCACAAAAATGTTAAAAACCCTAAGACGAACAAAACATATTCAGTGGAGTTTGTCGTATTCAGAGACGAATACGACTGTCAACCCTTATTGGGCCTACCTACAAGTACGCATATGGGCCTGGTTGAAATAAAACAGCAGAATTTCCACCGTGTTGCAGCAGTTAACATGGACAATAACTACCAGGAGGTGTTTGATGGAAAATTGGGAAGGCTACCAGGAGTTGTAACCCTACAACTTAAGCCAGATGCTATTCCAGCGGTGATGCCAAACAGGAGGACACCTGTGGCGGTACGACTAGAACTTAAGAAGGAACTAGACAGACTGACAAAAATGGGAGTCATCGAGCCGGTATATAAGCCTACTCCATGGGTTAGCCAACTAGTCCTCACAAGGAAGAAGAATGGAACCTTAAGAATATGCCTGGACCCGCATGAGCTCAACAAAGCACTCATGCGGGAACACTACATCATGCCTATCCTCGAGGATACCCTCCACGATATGAGGGATGCAAAGATATTCAGCAAGGCGGATCTATCTTCAGGATATTGGCATGTCGAACTTGATGAAGCCTCCAGCAACTTGACCACATTCCAAACATGTTTCGGCCGATACCGTTGGCGTCGACTACCTTTTGGTCTAAACTCGGCAGCCGAAATATTTCAAAGGAAGCTGGTAGAGCAATTCCAGGACATGAAAGGAGTCATTATCATTGCTGATGACCTGGTGGTTTATGGAACTAACCAGGAGGAACATGACAGACGACTTCACAGCCTTCTAAAAAAATGCCAGACAATAGGGATAAAATTAAACCCTGAAAAGTTAAAAATAGGCCTAGACGCTATCATTTTCATGGGGCATCGCATAACCAAGGAAGGTATAATGGCTGACCCAGAAAAAATCAGGGCCATTACTGACATGCCAGCACCAGAAACTATTGGAGACCTACGTAGATTTCTTGGCATGGTAAACTATGTTGGGAAATTTATCCCCAACCTGACGACAATCTTAAAGCCCCTCCAAGACCTAACAAAAAAAGATGTCACGTGGACGTGGTCAGAGGCACAGCAATCGGCTTTCAAGACAGTCAAAGATATGATATGCAAAGCACCAGTGCTCTCTTACTACAACCCACTTAAAGAACTCACACTTGAGAATGATGCATGTGAGTATGGGTTGGGAGCAGCCCTGATCCAAGAAGGGCAACCAGTTGCCTATGCAAGCCGTTCCCTATCGAACACCGAAGGAAGATACGCCCAAATTGAAAAAGAGATGCTTGCAGTGGTATATGGTCTGGAAAAATTTCACCATTACACGCATGGAAGGAAAGTGAATGTCCTCACTGACCATAAACCACTTGTGGCGATCTGCCAGAAGCCACTAGCGAAAGCACCTAAACGACTCCAAAACTTGCTGCTACGGGCGCAACAGTATGATTTCTCTATCAGATACAAGCCAGGGAAAGAAATCCCATTAGCAGACACTCTCTCACATGCGCCCATAGACAAACCAAAATCAGAAGAGCTCATGACTGTAAATAATTTGACGATGCATCCCATCAAAGACCGCAGACTTTCTGAGATCAGATTCAAGACACTGGAGGATCCTATCATGAAGATATTAGCCGAGGTTATTGCGACAGGCTGGCCCAGTGACAAAAAACTGTTGCCCGACTCAGTAAAACCTTTTTTTGACTACAGGGACGAGTTGACAGCACAAGATGGACTAATACTAAGAGGACAAAGAATAGTCGTACCTCAATCTATGAGAGTGGAAATGAAACAAAAATGTCATGCGGGCCACCTAGGCATAAACTCTTGTCTCAGAAGAGCTAGAGAGCTATTGTTTTGGCCAGGTATGTCCGCTGAAATACGCCAATATGTCCAAGCCTGTGCCACATGTGCAACATATGCAGACCGTCAACCAGTGGAGCCCCTCATAGTCACAGAAGTACCAAAGAGACCCTGGCAACGAGTTGCTACCGACATTTTCTCATGGGGTGGAAATGAATATTTGGTCACGGTGGACCAGCATAGCAGTTTTTTTGAGGTGGACAAGTTGAATGGCTCAACGTCAGATGCAGTGATCAGTCGTCTTAGAGGCCATTTTGCTAGATATGGCATACCAGACATCCTCATTTCTGATAATGGACCCCAATTCTCATCTAGCATGTTTCGGAAGTTCGTAAAAGATTGGGCGTTTACTCACGAAACAATATCCCCTGGGAACAGTCAAGCAAATGGTGCTGCTGAGGCAGCTTTGAAAATTATGAAGCGTCTAATGCGAAAGTGCAAAGCTTCGGGAGAGGACCTATTACTTGGGCTACTGCACATGCGAAATATACCCACTGAAGGTCTCAATACTAGTCCAGCACAGAGACTGCTAGGCCGACGGACAAAGGCAACAGTACCAACCACCGAGGCCCTACTGAGGCCCAGCTACACTTACTCACATTATGAGGCACAAAAGAAAGAAGATAAGAAGCTGAGGCGGCAGGGCAAAGGCAGAGAACTGAGCCAACTTCATGTGGGCAGCAATGTCTGGATCCAGCCTCTAAGACCTCACGCAAGAGAGTGGGAGGAAGCCACGGTAAGAAAAAGGTTGACTGGTCGGTCGTACAAAGTTGAAAATGCAAGCGGACAACGATACCGCCGCAACCGTCGTTTCATACGCCAAACAATACAACCAAAACACTCTTTCCCCATACACCAACCAAAAGGCACCATCTACAACCACTCTGACATAGAAAGACTCACCCCAGACAATGCAACAAATAGACAAAATGAGATGGAAACACCAGCAGATCAACAAGACCCAAACGAGAGACCAATATCACCAATACAGACAAGATCGGGCAGAGTCATAAGAAAGCCTATCAGATATTGTGAATGATCTACCTGAATTTTGAAAAGGACACACTTTCTCTCTTCCCCTGTAAGGAGGGAGATGTTACGTGTATAAACAATACCCCCCCCCCTTTAGGTGTAACTCTCCTAGTAGAGGTACACTTCCCCTACTTACCTCCCTTGGCCGGCATAACTCACCTTTGTGTGGGGTGTCTGTAAAATAGCCATTATGGAGAATAAACTACAATATGAATCTTGTCCCTAGCATCCGTGTCTGTTGTCCTTATTATATGCATGTCTACACACATAACATACATTTTGTTTGAATTTCAAAAAAATAAATATGGGGGGGGGGGGA
The DNA here is from genome assembly GCF_053919585.1 of Euprymna scolopes. Classification (NCBI taxonomy): domain Eukaryota; kingdom Metazoa; phylum Mollusca; class Cephalopoda; order Sepiida; family Sepiolidae; genus Euprymna; species Euprymna scolopes. Next base: position 30,229,520 of record NC_136526.1, read on the forward strand.
CACGCACTAAAAAAATATTTCCCCTTGTATATTTTACGAAAACTGCATTTTATATGTCATTTCACTCTAAAATGGATAAGTATCGAAAATTTCACGAAAATCTGACGATTAGTTGATTTTTGTTAGATTTACAGGTATGTTTTCACGTTCAAAATGCTTACTACATGAGAACGTTATTTTAAAGCGCCAATTATGTAAACACGATTTTCGTCTCGCAATTTCATTATTTTCGTTAGATGAAAAAAAAATTTTTTTTTTAATTATTACTGGTTTATTTTGCCCTTCTTTTAAATGGTACAACAGTTATACTGATAATATTAATTCATAATTAAGTCACATCGTGTTACATATAAGGTGGGGTAATTCTGTGGTGACTTTTGGGTGTCCCTAGTGAACTTAGAACAACAAGGACGTATAGCGGAAATTCTTCAGGGTTTAAATGTATTGTAGTGTTTTTATTGGGATCGAAAAACGTTTCTCAGCCGCTATATTTTGTTCTATTTATTTGCCTTCCCACAAGGGCAGAGTTAGAAACCAGGTCGGTTTTTAATGTGGAGAAATCCAGCTCCCCAAAATGGGCAACTCGGGATGGAAACTGTAAGATATTATTCTCTGCCTCTGAAAAACAATCTTTTGTCTTCAACAGGAACTGGGTACAGGTTCATCTGTCTTCCAAGATCGGTGATTACAGCCATTTGATATGATGCTTTCTGATATACAGATTCTCGTCTTGAGACGATATTATAGACGTTCATAATTAATGTTCATTTGAAGGAAAGTCCTTAATAACAGGTCGACAATTCAGAACTTAATCTCTGAGAGAGATTCATATAAAAATAACTGAGCCTAATTATTTAGGCTTGAAATTAAAATCTCAAGGAGACGAAGATTAAAAGCGCCAAATGCCTCATATAACAGTGAGTGAGTTCCATACATCCTTTTCGTATGGCTGCCTTAGTGGAACTGAAAAAAAAATGCATGCAAAAAGCCTGCCAAAGCGAATTGCCCCACGTTAAATACAATTGATGAATTTGATTGATCTAAAACAAATACAATGGGAGGCATGATGTAATTGTCCAATTTCTGACAAAACAAAAATAAAAATTGCGTTTGTATCATTACGAATTTATGTCGAGAAGGTGAGTGACACAAATAAATTCGGTGAAATCCTTTGCTGCGTTGCATGCATTTATTCTACATGAAATATTTTTCATTTTAAATTAAAACTAAATTTTACTTAAAAATAAAACTTGTTTAAAAGTTGCTTAAATTATTTGTCATTATAAAATAATATTTTTAAAAAATTTCAAAATAAAAATTGTTTAAAAGTTGTTTCAATTATATTTCATGCTTTTTTCTTGCATTTATCCAACATAATTAAAAAAAAAAATAAAAGTTGTTTTAATTGTCATAGAATCCTTCTATAGAATCTATCGATCTTTTGGATCGCAAGGTCAAGGCTGTTTTTTAGTCAACGAATTAACACCTGACTGATTTTTTCTTATTGAATGTTTACACATATTTAGTTGTGCATTGTTCAAGTTTCGATGGGTAAAACAATTATCTGGGAATCGAAGTGATTTTCTTAGGGTATGAAACGATCTATATTTGCAGTTAACCATTCCGTCAGGTTTGATACTATAGAGGACACATCCTTTCTAAACATTGAGCACAAAGGTAGAGCTGATATAAATGTACGGAAGCTATCCCAGTCAGTCATAGAGTATTGATATACTGTGTTAGAATAAATTGCTTCGACTCTTCTGGAAATAAAGGATCGTAGCTATTCCCATTGGCCGGAATTAAGGATTCCGCCATATTGATTTCTCGAAAATACATGTATACTTTTAAGTTGATAAAACCTTTACGAAAGGCATTCCTATTTACTTCTTTTATCTCTACTTATCATTTCAATTTTATCAACTCAAAAAAAAATGGACAAACTACTGCGGCTGGACAGATTTAACGTAGAACCAACTACTCCGAATTCGGAAAAACTCTATAAACACTGGAAATTTACATTCGAATATTATTTACGCATTTTAAACAACGAGGAAATAGAAAATAATCCACAAAATCTCTTCGCCTTGATTAATTCAGTCTCAGCGGTGATATTCGAAATAATAAGCGATGCTAGCGATTACAATGGTGCCATAGAAACGCTAGACGCTGTTTACATAAAACCGACAAACGTTATACTTAACCGACATCAGCTTCTGACGAATAAACAGAAACCGGCACAAACTATGTGAAGCAACATCTTGCTGCCCAAATTCCAACATAGTACACCAGTAGTTGTTGCCCCTGATAGTAGCCCCCCACACCAAAGTGACAATGTGCCTTGATTGAGGTGAAAATGTAAAAAAAAAAAAAAAAAAAATTCATGCAACAACTGGAAGTACTTTCAAAATCTTGCGAATTTTAAGCAGTAAGCGCTGAGGCAAACAAAAAGCAATATATCCGTGACACTTTCATTAGCAGCATCTCCTCTTCGTCTATTTGTCAGTATCTACGTGAAAACCCATTCTCAACTCTACAAAAGACTTTATAATGGCTAGGTCTCTAGAACAAGCAGAGAAGCATACGATAAGCTTCGATAATTACCCAAACATAGCCGCTACTGTAATTAAACCAGAAGACACTCCCTTAGCCGCTATAAAAGGAAATACCTTACCAAAAGGAATTTGTTTCTTCTGTGGGAACACATGACATTCACGGGCGATGTGTCCTGCATGTAATGCCGAGTGTAGAAAATGTAAGAAAAATGGCCATTGATCGAAGGTATGTAAATCTTCCTCCTCCACTGCTTCTGTGTTATACGACCTGGACTCCCCCCACCTAATCTCTCTTGACTAGGAACGGGTGCCAAAGACATTGCATACACGAAACACAAAATGCAAAATAAATGGGAAAGTAGTGAACGCTATGGTAGACTTCGGCAACGTGGGGACGTTTATCAGCAAAAATACAGCAAGAAAGCTGAAACTTTTTATTATTCCCAAACAGAAAACCGTAGCATTGGCGGACCCTAATCATGCCAAAATCATTGGCGAAACTATTGTTGACATCTCGCTAAACAGTAAAAACCACCACGCCATGACAGTGGAAGTAATTAAGGATCTGTTCATTGATATGATTATGGGAAAAGACCTCCTAAAACAATATAAAACTGTGACCCTGAAATTCGACGGTCCTGGGGAAGAATTTGTTATCGGAGCAATGGGTAAGAGGGACAGTTTTCCATGTATCAAAATTTCTCCTCCTCCCTTTTTCTCTCGTCTTTCTACATGGATGACCTCTATTGCCACCAAACCTCGTCGTCACTCATTCACTGACAACATATTTATTAGAACGGAAGCTGCCAGAATGTTGAGGGAAGGCATAATAGAGCCCTCTATATCTCCTTGGCGAACCCAAGTTTTAGTGACCTCTGATGAGAATCAAAAAAAAGAATGGTGGTCAACTATAGCGACACCATAAATAGATTTACAGAACTGGATGTCTATCCTATGCCTAACATAAATAAAATGGTTGATGACAGCTCGATACAACGTTTTTACAACACTCGACCTGAAGTCTGCTTACCATCAAATCCCAATTAGTCACACCGATCGGAAATACACAGCGTTTGAAGTAAATGGAAAACTTTACCAATTTACTCGTATCCCTTTTGGCGTCACTAACGGAGTAAGTGCCTTTCAAAGATGCATCGATGGCATTGTAAAAAGAGAAAAATTAACAGACACTTTTGTGTATGTAGACAATGTCACAATACGTGGAAAGTATAAAAAAGAGCATGACTACAACCTTCAAAGGTTTTATTATGTAGCAAAAAGATACAACATCACGCTTAATCAAAGTAAGAGCATCATTTCTGCTACTTCTATCACACTTCTTGGTTACACAATCCAGAACAATCAAATTGCTCTTGATTACCTGAGGCTAAAACCACTCCTTGAAATGCCACCGCCTCGAAATTTCCGGTCTCAAAAACGAATAATAATTTACTATAGTAAATCTATTCTAAAGTTTTCTGATAAGATACTGCCTCTCAACCATAACAAGGAGTTTCCACTGCCCCCGTCTATTCTAAATTCTTTTCAGACGCTGAAGATCGACTTAAGAAATGTTACCCTTATAACTGTTGATCCGGATAAAGAATTTGTAGTAGAAACTGATGCCAGTAATTACTGCATTGCTGCTACTCTAAACCAACAGGGTAGACCTGTTGCATTCTTTTCTCGGACACTAAACCCGAATGAGATTAGACATCATGCTGTCGAAAAAGAAGCTGCTACAATTGTCGAAGCTCTCCGAAAGTGGCAACATTTCCTACTCCGGAGACATTTCAAAGTTATTACAGATCAAAAGAGCATCAGTTTTATGTTTGATAATAAGAGGAAATCTAAAATTAAAAATGATAAGATATGTCGTTGGCGGATCGAACTGTCACAATTCAAATTCAGTATTGTTTACCATCCAGGAACGGAAAATACAGCTGCTGACACATTTTCTCGCATCTCTGCATTAACGCACACTTTGCAAGACCTCCGTGACTTGCAGGTTACACTATGACATCCTGGTGTCACGTGACTCAGCCACTTCATCAGGACAAGAAACCTTCCTTTCTCTTTAGAACAAATTAAAAATATAACAGACTCGTGCTCCTCCTATCAGTATCTGAAACCTAAATTTGCCAGTTGTAACAAAGGAACACTCATACAGACTATACTACCTTTCCAGCGATTAAACATCGACTTTAAAGGCCCTTTATCTACTTCTGTGCGTGGTAACAAATACTCACTATAATTGATGAATATACTCGCTTTCCCTTTGCCTTCCACTGTAAGGATATGACGAGCAAAACCGTGATCCACTGCCTAAACCAACTATTTTCAATTTTTGGTATGCCCGATATGATACACACTCATCGGTCTGCCGACTTCCTTGCCGGAGAAATCAAAGATTACTTACGTGGCAAAGGTATCGCCACCTCTAAAACAAGTAGATTCCACCCTGAGGATAATGGGCAAGTTGAGAAACTCAATGGAACTTTATGGAAGGCTATCCAAACGACCTTACACTCTAGCAACATGAAACTGCCCCATTGGGAAGATATACTACCAAACGCTCTCCATTCAATTAGGTCGTTACTATGCACTGCCATTAATATGACTCCTCATGACAGAATGTTCAAATATAGTCGAAAATCTTCCTCCGGAACTTCTTTTCCCACTTGGGTGAAACCAGGCCTAATATATGTCAGAAACCATACTAAGTCTAGTAAGCTCGGCCCTCCGGTAACCCCTGCTACCCTATTAGACATCAACCCCTACTATGCTCATGTACGACTACCCTCTAGTGCGGAAACTACTGTCAATGTGCAAGACCTGGCTCCTAACTCCTCAAATCAAGAAGCCCAACAAAATGAAAACAATCCTGCAAGCCCTGAAGCCCCTAAAACACCGCCAACTGACGAAAACAATACCTACGTGAAGGAGAAGAATCCTTTACCTGATCCTGAAAATATCCATGCTCCCCAATATGTGGATGCTGAGAAAAAAAATCCCTGTGAGTAAGTGCGGAGATCGTTCAGAATGCGACGATTTCCAAGCAAATATAAGAACTTCTTAACCTAGTACTGAACAGACTAAATTTAACTTCTGTAATTCCATACTTAATTATTGTTGAAGGGGAAAATGTTATAATAAATTACTGTAACTCTTCAGGAAATGAATCATAGTTATTCCCCTTGGCCGGAACTAAGGATTCCGCCATATTGATTTTGCCAAACACGTGTATATATTTTAAGCGGATAAAACCTTTACGAAAGGCATTCTTATTCATTCTTCTTTTATCATTTCAATCAGTGTTTGAGAAATAAAGAACTTAAATGGAACATTCGAATATCAATGTATATTGTATCCCTATGAGTCAGTGCGGAGATCGTTCAGAATGCGACGATTTCCAAGCAAATATAAGAACTTCTTAACCTAGTACTGAACAGACTAAATTTAACTTCTGTAATTCCATACTTAATTATTGTTGAAGGGGAAAATGTTATAATAAATTACTGTAACTCTTCAGGAAATGAATCATAGTTATTCCCCTTGGCCGGAACTAAGGATTCCGCCATATTGATTTTGCCAAACACGTGTATATATTTTAAGCGGATAAAACCTTTACGAAAGGCATTCTTATTCATTCTTCTTTTATCATTTCAATCAGTGTTTGAGAAATAAAGAACTTAAATGGAACATTCGAATATCAATGTATATTGTATCCCTATGAGTCAGTGCGGAGATCGTTCAGAATGCGACGATTTCCAAGCAAATATAAGAACTTCTTAACCTAGTACTGAACAGACTAAATTTAACTTCTGTAATTCCATACTTAATTATTGTTGAAGGGGAAAATGTTAGAATAAATTGCTTTGACTCTTTCGGAAATAAAGGATCATAGTTATTCCCCTTGGCCGGAATTAAGGATTCCGCCATATTGATTTCTCCAAAGCATGTGTATAATTTTAAGTTGATAAAACCTTTACAGAAGGCATTCCTGTTCTTCTTTTATCTCTACTTATCATTTTATACTGTATGATGGAGAGGTAAAGTTTAGTTTTTATCTTAACTGATACAACAGAATGGTTGGAAGATCCCAGTGGAGAGAGAACAGTAGATGAACATAGCTCAGGGCAAGTTGTGAGGAAAAGGTCTAGGAGACTTGCATACTGACCGTCAGTGTCAGGACTATGAATGAGTTTGTGAACAATCTGAGTGAGGTCATATCAATGAAGAAATCGTGATAGAACCTCCTCTCATCATCTGTCTTGTTTGAGTGGATTAACCGTTCCACATAGTGAACATTGAAGCCTCCGCAGATGTGAATGTTAGCCGAAGGATGAGAAGACAGGATGTGGTCAATTTTTTCAGATATGCTCTTAAAGATAGTAACTCTGCTGTTGTGGGGGCGATAGAGCGTATATATAAACGCAGTAGTGTGAGCAAGTGCAACCCTGAAGCACATATAGCGTGATTTAGGATCTTCTCTGAAGATGTCCCTACCATATGGAAAGCCATCTTTAATGAAGGCACATATTCCATGCCCATGCTGATCTTGGGGGTCAGATTTGGATGTTAAGTTAAAGTATCTTTTAATCACAAACTCTTCTAGGGAAATAGTCGGTTCAATGCCAGTTTCGCTTAGGAATATGTCTAGTTTAGTCTCGTCTAATTGGATTTAAACCTTTGGAAGTTTGGGATGTAAATCCCTGATGTTGGAGAAGGAGATATGGTAATGGGGGGGGGTCTATATTGGAAGTTATAGATCTGGGTTTACTTGTGTATTTTTTTCTGGAAACTTTTCATGATGGAGTTTTGGGATTTGTGGAATAGGTCGGCTTGGAGCAGGACAGAGAGGGAAAGGAACAGAGAAAAATGAAAATGAAGAAATATATATAGATTTTTTGTAAAACATGATAAAGTAAAGCCGTAACAATTACGCACTAATATGACATCAAGATGCCCTATCAGAAGCTACTTCATGGCCCAGAATCCATTCACCAAATGACAATACAGCAGTCCCAGTACTTTGCACCTGCTGATAAGACAATCTCCTAAGTGGTTAATCCAAGGTTCGGGTCCCTGACTATCAGGCAAATAACGTTAGCTCAGTTAAAGTACCCTTATTATTGACATGGCTACAAGGATAGACATAGAAACAGAAAATTTCCGACATCTCTGGCGACCGTTCACACAAAATATTGCCAACCTAGTATGGTCTAAAATGTAATTAAATTAATTGCGTGGTTAAAAGAATAAAGTAACTTACACAAACATGTGTGCTTCTCTCCTGTCGGATGGCAGAATGAGGGGGTGGGGGAGAGAAAGAAAAAAATCTTCCTTTGTAGAAGGCTCGGTTATATACATATGGCATTGATTTGTATAAGAAGGCAAAAAAGGTTATGAAAAGGACGAGTTGAAAGCACAATAGCAGTTCTAGTTTCGACAGTAGAAAGAGAGAGAACGGACGGTGGAAAGTTTTAGTTGAATTTAATCGTGGGGAAGCAGGAGTTCGAACTTTTTCTTCATTTAATTTTTCTTTTCTCTTTCATTTCATATGGATACATTTTACTAATCATTGGTTTTCTTTCTGGATATATTTATTTGGTAGAGAAAAAACAGCAGTGTGGAGACGTCTTAATTTACTGAATACATATTTAATTTAACATATTTAATTACACCTAGTATACAGCTTTTTTTCTCCCTTCGTCAGAAAAATCACTCATTAAGAATGAGGACTGAAGGACAAATTAGAAGACGCGAAGTAACGAGAGCTACTGATAACGCATCCACAATTCATTGTCTACTCTCCATTAAAAAAATGATGATAATATTAAGTATTGTACTTAATATTAGTCCAATTGACGTGTTTAAGGGAAAGTATAATAGATTCCCTTCTCACTGAAAATAAATAGAATTGTCGAATCTATTTATGCTATTTTTAAAATCAATTTGCTAGATATAATGAGTACATTCATGGACGAGAAAATCTGTTCAATGAAGCAATCAAATAATAAAATATAAATTAAAAATTGAAATAAACATAATTGATATTACATTTGCATCTAATAAAAAGAAAATACATATCGCAAATAAACAATTTATCTGCTAAAAGCTTTTGTCTTCAATGCAAACTATTAAAATAGTCTTAGTTTGGATACAGTTCAGCGTTAAAATTTTTTTTTAAATTAGCCATTGAAAACGCTACTCTTGTTCAACAGTTGGTCTGGTGATGATTTAAAGAATACGAGATTCAAGAAAGGGGGTTAAAGAGAATAGAATTTTCCAATCTATTTATGCTATATTTAAAATCAACATTTGGATTTAAGAGAATACATATTGCAAATAAACATCTACTAAAAGCGTCCATCTTCAATGCAAACCTTTGCTTATGGTATACCCCAGTAGGTTTATTTTGTCCAGTCCAAACGAGCATTTGCCATCATTTAGAGTAATCTCGTATTTGTCGATGGCGGACATAAACCATCTGAGATTTTCCTCGTGTTCCTTTTTATTTGGCCAAATACTGTGACGTTGTCAATGTACGCAAATGGGCCTTCCATTATTACTTGATCGACTATCCTTTGGAAGCTGGCCATCTCATTCATAACGTTTAAAGGAATCTTGCAAAATTTATATAGTCGACCGTTCACCTCAAAAGCTATGGACAGCTTGTCTCTAGGTCCAATGACAATCTGATGGTACACGCTTTTCAAATCCAGAGTGTTAAACATACAATATTTGGTTATTTCGCCTCTCATTTCATCTATCCTGGGTAGTGGGAAGGCGGCGTCCAAAAAAGTAAATCTATTTATGGTTTGAGAGTAATCTATAACCATTCTCTTTTTATGGTTTTCAGAAGTAGTTATAATTTTTATCTCAGAGTCAATAATTTTTTTTATTATTATAAGAAAAACGTCTGCTTCTCACTGTTATGGGTTTGCAGTTTTCAGTTAGTTTTTTTTTTTAAGTTACGGGTACTGGATTTTTGCTATCGGTAATCCACAAAATTTCAATGTGGACATCGAACTGTTAAAAGGAATTTCAATCTGTGAGTGTTGCTGCAAAAAAATCGTGTCCCGGTATTATTTTGCAACAAAGGTTTTTCATTACAGATAATTTAGTGGTTTTATAGGAGACACCATTAAATATTAAGTGCACCAAACAATAACAAGTTACTTGTGAAGTTTGCCATTGTTACCCTGCTAGGGGAGGGAACAAAATATAATTTGTTGGTTTTTTAATAAACTTTCTTTGATAAAATTTTCTGAGCTCTCTGATATCGAGCAGAGCATTCGTAGATCTCCAGTTAATTTTCATTTTACAATAGTTTTTGAAAGACAGTTAGGGGAGGTGGCTAAAGTTGCAGATGTAAAGGGTTTAAGAAGATTTGCATACCTTTGAAAAATGATCAACTTTTCCACATTTATGACAACGAGTATCGCTGACCAGGCATGAAACTCGTAGATGTTTAGATAAGCCACAAAAATAGCAGGTGTTTCTTTTGAAAGCAACAGTGACCGTTTGTTCTTAAAACTTTGTCGGACTATCGTCATGACGGTGCACTGTGCAGTAGGAACAGGTGGGTTTAGCGCGGCACCCACAGTGTCTGGCTGTTAATAAGAACTAGACTGTTGTATAGCACATTTGAAGGTATAGGCTTGCTCATAAGCTGTTCTAAGTGTAAATGTCTTATTCTCAAGAAGATATTGTCTTACCTGAGCATTATGCAAGCCATTAATAAAGGCTCTCCAAAATGTGTTTCTCTCGGACCTTCAATGCCGTCATTGAGCAGAACTTGCAATCTTTGCCCTGTGTCCAAAGGCTTTTAAGGAAATAGTTCAATGTTTCGCCTAATTCTTGCCAGTGAGTTGCAAGTAGGCGTCTAGAAAATATCTCATTTTTGGGCTTTATGAATGTAGCGTTCAGTACATCGTTTGCTTCTTCATAGGTAACGCAATCTGAGATAATTTTGTTGACTTTTTTTTTTTTTTACACGGTGGTCGCCACTTATCAAGGCCCGGAAGCCACTCAGGGATAAGGGTTATTGCAAGTACAGTACGTTAGTGTGGAGATTTGATGAAGTGTGTTTACTTAAGGGGGCGGCTCATTAGGAATTTGTTAACGTTGGACTTGAAGACATCCAAGTTGTAGTCAGGTGGGAAGCAGGCAGATGGAACAGAGTTCCACAGGCGTGCAGTTCTAAGAAAGAAGCTTTGTTCATGGAATCCACGTTTTGATTTAGGCACAGATAAAGAGTGTGAGAAATTTTTCACTGGATTCAGGTAGACGAGTGTTTTTCGTGAAAGATTGGCGAGGGGGGACCAGAGATTGGAGTTTAGACGAGCACCTGCCATGGAAATAACGATAAAAAAAGGATAGGCTCGCAAGGTCTCTTCTGTGGGGGAGAGGTTGCAGGTTAGAGAAAAAGGCATCCCCCACTAAGTCAGGAAGTCTATTTTGTACTCTGTCAAGGCAAGATAGGCTGTTTTTAGCAGCACCTGCCCAGATATGGCAGCAGTATTCCATCCTTGGGCGTACTTAACTTTTATATAGATAGAGAATTGCATCAGTAGTGAAATATCTTTTGGAGCGGTAGAAGGATCCCACCATCTTTCCAGTGACCTTAGCAAAAGACTTGATGTACGTGTTCCATTTCAGATCAGGAGTAAAGGTCAAACCCAGAAGCTTGTCAAAACACGGGGCATCTCCCAGACGAGAGCCATCCATCCCAATTGATGCCAGATGGGGATCAGAGCGTTGATGATGTAAGGATAGGAGTTTGGTTTTAGATGAATTAAAGGTAACCAGCCACGTCTTCCCCCACTGAACCATGCGCTCGAGATCAGAGGAGAGAGAATCAGAGAGAACTTTGTCATTTACAGCCTTTGATGTGTTGCTGTAGATGGTCGTGTCATCAGCATAGACATCAACTAATGATTTAAATATGTGTTTAGGGAGGTCATTGATGTAGATCAGGAAGAGAGTTGGGCCCAGGATTGAACCTTGAGGGACTCCAGCATTAATACTGCAGGCCTCTGACTTTTGTCCATCGATCACTACTCTTATGAGCCTATCGGAGAGAAATGATTTAATGATTGAGAAAACATTTCCAGTTATGCTGGAAATCTTTTGAAGTAGACCCTTACGCCATACCTTGTCGAAGGCCTTTGATATGTCAAGAGCAATTGCCCTAGAAAGGAAGCCTTTGTCAAGAGATTCACTAATCCTGTGAGATATAACCGTTAGCACATCTGTGGTAGATCTTGCAGAACGGAAACCATATTGTGTGTCACTAAGAAGGTTGTTTCTGTTGAGGTGGTTGAATATTTCTCTATTTAATATGGATTCCAGCAACTTACTCATAACACGCAGGAGACTTATTGGTCTGTAGTGAGAGGGAGATGACTTATCACCTGAATTCTTAAATACAGGGCAAACTGATGAAGTTTTCCAGGGAGTCAGAAAGCACTTCTCCTTAAGGCAGCGCTTAAACAGTTTTGTAAGCATGTTTATGTGTGAGACAGGTAGTTGGTTAGGAGTGCACACTTATTGATGGGACGTCCCGGTGTGTAGAATGTAGAAACGACGAAATTTATAAATGTCTCCCACCAATATTTCCAACACTTGTCGGCTGAATCGTTTTCTGGATCTGTGGTAAATCGCTCCGGTTGCATAAATTATTCCATTCTTAATTGAATAAATTGTAATGAAAACAGGACAAAAAGATCAGATGGTAATCTTTTATTCAATTAAAAATCTTTCTACTCGTCTACTTGACAAGCGGAAATGTACAGCTTTTATAGCTTGGATTATCAAGGAGGAGATAATCCATATTCAAAACAATATATATATATATGTATATATATATATACATACATATATATATATATATATATATATATATATACATACATATATATATATATATATATATATATATATATATATATATATATATATGAAAGTTAAATGTATTACATTCTGATGATGGGAATTCAGTGAAATTGCAGTAAACCCTAGAGGCAAGCAACACACACACACACACTCTCTCTCTCTCTCTCTCTCTCTCTCTCTCTCTCTCATTTTAAGTAAAATGAGTTCAAGCTAAAAAAAGAACACAAAATACTGTTAAAACCCCGCCGAATATATGTCAGCTTATGTTACAGAAGCTATCAGAGATCTTATCAGAGACGCCCCATGGGGAAATATTTTTTCTCTTCCTGCTGAACAGTGTGCAAATGAGACAACTGAATGGTTCAAAACTGCAATCGAAGCGCATGTTCCCATGCGGAAATTCTATAGCAAGCCCCACTCTCCCCAATGGTTTACTTCGACTTGCGCAACTGCCATTGCTCAAAGGCAGCATGCATTCCGCAGGTTTAACCGACATAAGTCCAGTTCAAACAGACAAAAGTACATAGAAGCTAGAAGTAACGTTAAGAAAGAAATAGCGACAGCTAAGAGGGAATTTACGGAAACCACTAAAAAACGCATCGAAGCACAAAAATTAGGAACTTGTGACTTCTGGAAAATCTACAACAGTGTAGTAAATAATGGGCAATCAACAATTCCCCCACTAACCAACAATCACGAGGTTCTTTGCTCAGCAACCGAGAAGGCTAACATGCTTGCCAGTCGGTTTGCCTCCAACTCTACACTGGACCCTCTAAACCACCCCTACCTGACTTTCCTATGCGGACAGACGCCAAGCTAGACGATCTGGAAATCACCCCTGCTCAGGTGCATGCTATCATAAAAAACCTTGACACTTCCAAAGCATGTGGACCCGACCTCATCCCAGCTGTGCTATTAAAAAAGTGCTCAGCCGAAGTAGCTCCAGTTCTCTTCAAACTCTACAACAAATGCCTTAATGAATCTTGCTTTCCGAGCTGTTGGAAAACTGCTTCTGTGGTACCAGTATTCAAGAATTCTGGCGAAAGAACTGACCCATTAAATTATCGCCCTATTAGCCTCCTCCCACTTTTTGCCAAAATATTTGAGACCTTAATTAACCATGCTCTAGTCCAGCACCTTACAGATGCTAAACTTCTGACCGACCATCAATATGGATTTAGACAAGCCCGTTCCACGGCAGACATCCTCACTGTAATCTCTGAACGCATATACCATTCACTGGACAAAGCGGGAGAGGGCAGAGCGGTAGCTCTAGATATATCTAAGGCTTTTGACAGGGTATGGCATGAGGGTCTCCTCAGGAAGATTAGATCTTACAGTATCACTGGGAGAATACTTAACATAATTAAATCCTTCTTAGATAAGAGAAAAATCCAGGTTGTCCTCGACGGTCGTACGTCTAAACAATATAATATAAATGCCGGAGTGCCCCAGGGATCTATCCTTGGTCCTCTGCTGTTCCTGATATTCATAAATGACCTCCCCGACAAAATTGCCTCTGAGATGGGTATATATGCTGATGACACCACACTCTATAGCAGGCACGACAGGAAAACAAATGAACATATATCTAAAGTAATGGCAGAAACACTAGAGGATGACCTCAAATCAGTAGTGGAATGGGGACAAAAATGGATGGTAACGTTCAATGCCACCAAGACAAAACTGGTTTCATTCAATAATTACAAGAAACCTTCTCTACCACCTATAGCAATGGCCAACAACTCTTTAGCTGAGAGTACGTCTTTCAAGCTCCTTGGCCTAATGTTCACAGGAAACATGAGCTGGAACAATTACATCGAGGGCATTGCCAGGGCCGCTGCGAGGAAGGTGGGCTCTCTCTACCGTGCTAGAAAACTTCTAACACCCGAAAGTATCCTGTACCTCTATAAGGCCACTATTCGCCCATGTATGGAGTATTGCTGTCATATTTGGGCCGGTGAATCGGCTACTCGTCTCTCACTCCTTGACAGGGTTCAAAAGAGAGTCGCAAATCTGATAGGCCCTAAACTGGCATCTAAACTTCAGCCTCTGTCCCATCGTCGAAACGTTGCATCCCTCTGCCTGTTCTACAAGTATTATAATGGTGAATGCTCTGAAGAACTGCAAGCACTTGTGCCCCCATGACGTGAACACCCTCGACAGACCCGACAAGCTGCAAAATCCCACCCCCACACTGTAGAGATCCCTAGATGTAAAAGATCTTTCTACTCCAGTAGTTTCTTCCCCAGAACTGCTAGACTTTGGAATTCCATTCCAGGTCACTGCTTCCCCAACTGTACTGACATGCATAAGTTCAAGTGCAACGTGAACCAACATCTCGCTGCCCTAATCCCTACATAGTGCCCCAGTAGATGTTTCCCCTGATAGTAGCCCCCTACACCAAAGTGGCAATTTGCCTTGTTTGGGGTGAAAATGTAATAAAAAAAAAACAACATATATTGAGCAAATTCCTAACAGTATTTTTTTCTTTTTTAGTTTAACTCATTTCCCCAAACTTACTGTGTTTGCCAGAGAGTGCCCTTGCATTTGCAATTTTCAAATACATCGGTAAACACTGTATGTTTTTCGAGCTGAATAAACATGTTATTTTAAATAAAAACACTAAAAAATATCCAGTTAGGTATAAATAACTTATCTTGCCTTTGATAACATTTATTTGTTATATATATTTTTTTTGATAACTTTTTCGAATCTATGTGTATAGTAACACAAACCCGGCACTTTTCATTTTTGTCTACTTCCAGAGTGTCCTAATACTATAATTCAATACATTGAGTGTTATTTCTTCCACCCGTCACACCAATAATTTCCTGGGTAAGGTTAACACTGTTGTCCAAACTTCCAACTTCCAAACTTCTGTATACGTAACGCAGTAACGCACCTTCTCTCAACTCCCAACGAACTTCTGCTAATTCAACTTATTTCTTCGCAATCAAACTTCAAAATGAACGTCCCTCTAAAAAATCAACCCTCTTTTATCTCCAACCAGGAGCATCTCACTTGCATATCGGGTGGTCACATTGCAGGCATATAAAGAGCTAAGGCAGCCATTTTTGTTTCTTTTTTCTTCATTCATTTCATTCCACGACCGACCCGTTGAATTATGCACACATGCTAATTAGGTATGTCGCACGTTTCCCTACACTTCCCCCTGATCTCCTGATCACACACAGGGCAGGGGGGGGGGCAGTCGTCTTTGTTGGGTACTTCTTCGAAGAATCGAGGGAAGCACTTCCTCATTGCCATCTTCCTCATTACCACCGTTTTTGCCATCATTCTGTTCCATTATCCCCTCTTGTGGTTCTCTATGCGGTGTTTCACAATCAGGGCAAGGGGGCAGTATCCGTCTTTGTCGGGTACTCCTTCGAATAATCGGAGGCATCACTTCCTCGGTTCCATCTTCCTCAGTATGTTCCATCATTCTCTCTCGTGGTGCTATAGGCAGTGTTTCACAATAACGGTGGGTGGGCAGTATTCGTCTTTCTTGGGTACTTTGATGATGAACTGGTGGTATTACTTCCTCATGTCCATCGTCCTCATCACTATTGCCACTAGTATGTTCCATCATTCCCTCATCTGGTTCTGTAGGTAATGTTTCTATGCTCACCTCTAGGGGCAGTAGGCGATCAGGATCATCCCTGACCTGTATGTGATCTTCCTCATTATCCTCAGAATGAGGAGAGGTATAACAGAGGTGGATATCTTTTACATGACGTGGTACACCATTAATCAACATGGTCTGAGGACTTATGATTTTATCTACTTTTCCTCTACAAAATTTTACAGTGCACCCAGCATTTGGGGATTTTACCCAAACATGGTCTCCTACTTGATATGGTGTATTGACAACGCTAACCACTGATGGTGTGACATCAATTCCTTTTATACGATGTTCATAGCGGTAAATCCCATTAGCTGGTGCAGTTTTTGGTGTTGCATCGTCTTTTGGTGTCACATTATACCAGTACACAGCTTCTGGAATAGAACACTGTGTCCTGGCCGCAATTCTTTTAATGGTGCGGTGACTCCACTCTGCTATACTGTTACCTTCTGGAAAATATGCACATCGGTAATGCATTCTAATCCCCCATTCCTGCGTTAATTTCTGAAATTCTTGACATCGAAATGTAGTGGCGTTATCAGTCAGAATTTCCAGCGGGGCACCACGTTAAAAAAAGACAGCTCTCAACTGTTGTATAATGCTAGATGCATCCTGTCGTGTCAACAGGCGCCATATTGTGAAACCCGTTGGGCCACAATTTGTCAAGGTCAAAAAATGCCTTCATAATGCGTTGCATCAAAAAATGCCCTCATAATGCGTTGCATCAAAAAGTGCTCTCATAATGCGTTACATCCATTCCTACTCAATACCACTTGTCCTCCAGCTCAAGCTTCCCGTTATGCCATTGGGACGGTGCCGGATCAATTCGCTGACACTCTTCATACGAGTGTATAGCTGCCTTGATTGATGCTCTTGTAGTTGAAGGACACCCTCTTCGGACAAAATATGTTGTCCTCCGAATTCTGGGATGTCCACTCTGCTGATGTATTGTACGGATCTGGTCAGGTGTTAATTGATCTGTTACAGCCGTGCATGTCTGTTGTGGAGGATCAGATCCCTGCCTCATTACATCAATCCACCTCTTTGGTACTCTAGTCAAACTATAAGCCAAATTCTGCATTGACGAAACTAAGGAAATGTCCACCTGCAATCTGTTCGTCAACTAGACGCTTTATTATTGCCAGTCTCCTTCGTAATAACATCTCACTTGCAGCTCTAGTCTTAACTCGAGCCTTTCCAGTCAAGGTGTTAGTCAACCAGTGGTAAAAACACAACGAGTCAGTGTGGAGATACACAACCTTAGCCTGCCATTGCAATGCAAGATTAAGCCCTTTTAACGTGGTATCAAGTTCTGCCAAATTTATATGCTGGGCATCATTTTTCGGACGAAGCCAGCACGCATCTTCCACAACTGCACCCAACTATTCCAACACGACACTTGTAGCCAGTGAACTTGCGTCAATCCATGCATTCAGTTCGTTTCCAGATACTTGCCTCTCACCCTGGGCAGGATCGTTTCTATGTACTCTGGACAACATTTCAGCCATCATTTGCTGGAGAGTTCATCATCCACCATGTCATCCTATCCTTTGGTTACTGCAGTTAATCGTCTTTTTAACACTCCTGTTGCCGATCGAAGCCATCCACAGACAGGTAGATGTCCTACTAATTTACCGCAAATAGAAAACACAATGCGTCTTGTCAATACACTGGGTAACTGTGGAATTGTGCTCCCTTGCTTCCATCGCAAAGTATTGCCCTTCTCATAGACCTCTAGGCCTAAAACGGGCACCACGTCCTTTAGGCACTTAGGGTCTTTGCTTATTAACCCAAACAATTCCAGTTTTGCTCGAACCACATCTGCAGACATTATATCCTCATTAACGTAGATGTCATCACTGTAAGCTGAAGCAGCTTTTGCTGTGGTCTCATCCTGCATCAACACAGTTTTAATAATAATTGTCATTATTAAGGGTGCTACGTTTAGGCCAAAACCTAAACGTTTCAAACAATATCGTTTTCCCTTGATTATCACTGTCTGAAATGGCCATAATGACTCGTGGACACGTATCTGCAAGTAGGCTCTCTTCAAATCCAGCAGTGCTACATTACTCCCTTTCTGACGCCACTCTCTTAGTTTAACAGCGCACACATCTGCGTTTCCAGTGAAAGCATCAACATGTTGATTCAATTCTCGGTAATCCATTACAGGCCGAATTTTGTCTTCAGTAGGTTGTTCAACAGCCATGAGCATAATTAATCCTTTGGGTGGTCCCAGACGTTCCTGTGGGTACGGTATTAACCATCCATTATCAATCCACATCTAAAGTTCTTCTTCATATGTGGCCCTATTCTTTGTGGAAACTGCATACTCTGGAATGGTGTGGCACAGCCGATCTGGTGCCTTGCTCATAGTCCATTTCCACCTGTCAGTCCACGCCTTTTCGTTGTCGTCAAACATGGCACAGAAGTCCTTTTCTTCAATAGACATGACTGCACAGACTTCTTTTCCTTCTCCAAGCATTAAACCCCCAGTCGCTGTGATTATGACGCCTCCTAGTGCTTGTATTGCATCAATTCCAATCAACATGTCATAGCCAAGGGTTTTTTTTTGCATCACCAGAACATCCACTTTGGCTGTGTCACCCTTCTCAGTACAGATCGTGACTGCCCCTTCACCACAACATGCTCGCGATAAACCATTGATCGTCATAATACCGACTGGTTGCTCCTGCCACATCTTACAGTAATGTGCACTAACTATAGACCGGGAACACCCCGTGTCCATGAGTGCTGAACACTGCACATCGTCAATTTTAACGCTAATGACCGGTAATCCTGTGTTTATTGGTTGGCAAGGGGCAAGGGTGGCGATAGTGCCTTGCCCCCAACGTCATTTCCCGAACAGTTGCGAGATATGTGCCCATACTTATTGCAGCGATAGCATTGTACTGTTCTCTGTGCTCGTGGATATACACACCTCCTATCACTCCGGCAATCCTTTACAAAATGATTGGCCTCCCCACATTTATAGCACACTGGGCCTACACGCTTATTACTACCTGGGAGAGAATCTACTTTGCTTCCATGCGGTTCGACTGCTGCATGTTGAATACTAGTTGCTACTGCAATTGGCTCCTGTTCCTTACAGATGTTTCGAGCTTGGGCTAATAACTCGTCTGTTGTCAATTCATCAATTCGTGACGATGCCCGCAACAGTTTGCTGACCTCCTTCGGTAAGCCTACTAAAAAGGCACATCTTAATATCTTATCATTAACCCCACCAAATGGTACCAACAACTTTCGTAGGTCAGCTAGGTACACATCAACTGTTTCCTTGGGGTGAAGTCGCCAGCTCGTGAACTGTTGCCATGCAACAAACGGATCTGTACCAAACGCTGTATACAGGCTCTGGTTCATCCCCAAATTGCTGGTAGACTGCATAGGCCCCTCCGGTTAACTTCAAAGGAATGACTGTGGCTGGTTCTTTAATTCTGCACAGTGTACAGATCTTCTCAGCCTTTTCCACCCATTCGACGACAGACGGTCCAGTGGTAGATCCATCAAACTCAGGTATCAAGCGAAAGTCGAATCTGTCCATTTTCTGCCTTTCGAGTCACCGCACACCGAGAGCCGAAATAGCTTATAATTCAATACATTGAGTGTTATTTCTTCCACCCGTCACACCAATAATTTCCTGGGTAAGGTTAACACTGTTGTCCAAACTTCCAACTTCCAAACTTCTGTATACGTAACGCAGTAACGCACCTTCTCTCAACTCCCAACGAACTTCTGCTAATTCAACTTATTTCTTCGCAATCAAACTTCAAAATGAACGTCCCTCTAAAAAATCAACCCTCTTTTATCGCCAACCAGGAGCATCTCATTTGCATATCGGGTGGTCACATTGCAGGCATATAAAGTGATAAGGCAGCCATTTTTGTTTCTTTTTTCTTCATTCATTTCATTCCACGACCGACCCATTGAATTATGCACACGTACTTATTAGTTGAGTCGCACGTTTCCCTACAGTCGGGGAGCTGGTTTTCCCTATATTAAAAACGACCTGGTGTCACATTTTGTTCGCGTCGCGTGGGAAGCACATAAACAGCAACAGGGAATGTAGTGAAATCCGCACAAAACGAGTGAATAATTGAACAACTTATAACCGAGATTGATATCGAATTATTCTCGCCAAACCCATAAATAAAACGAAAAATATGGAAATTAATTAAATTCAAATAATTTTGCCTTATTAATTCTCAAAAAGATCCTTACTCTTGTCTGTGATTTTCTATTCATCATTTTTTTACTTTTGTAATTTTCTGCGAAGCTGTTTTTTTTTACATCGCCATTTTATAATCTGACTATAGACCATTTTTACTCATCTAAACACGACATTCGCAATTCCATCAGGTGTGTTCTTATTTGAATCGAGACAAACGAAAAAAAAGTAATTAAAAGTAAGTATAAATGTTGTTTATTCTTTTATAAATAGTTTTTGGTGCTAATGCACTTACTGATCCGCGCTATTTTTTAAATCGTATTTCCAAGTTTAATTAAAGTTTTATATGTTGTTTTATTCAGTTGTAAAGTTAAAGGACAGAATAGGTACGAAACACCCCCCCCCCTCCCCATGTTAAGAATGGCTTTTTAAATAATAACGTTATTATTTCAGCACGGATCACTCTCTGCATGAGTAGGTGTATCAGAATTTTTGTAGGAATTTTTGACACCTCTAACACGAAACTGCGAATAAAATATAAAAAAAAACTCGTAATTTCTCTTTTAAAAGTGGGTTGTTTATTTTCTTTATGGATTATACTTCCAAAATAAACTATTAAAGTTGTTTTAAAAGTAATAGAAATATTTTATTATTATTTTTTTAAACAGTAATGAATTTTACGAACTCAACATTTTTCAATTTTTAAACTTTAAAAATCTATCAAAATTTTTCTATTGATTCTATTTTTACGATATTTTCAGGGTCAATGTGAAATTTTATGCTCTTTCCAATAAACCGAATATAATATTTTAGACAAACGTTTTTTTTTTAATTCACGCCCCCCCCTTTTCAAGTTGTGGAAAAAAAACTATTTAGAGGGTAAAGTAGATTACCCGGTGATAGCGTAAGCTCCGAGAGGTTGCAAAGGATGCCCTATGCGACCCCCCCCTACTGGGGCGAGTAACAAGTTTTGTAGTACGGCGAGCAGCGAGTAACTAATTTGTGCCAACCGTTCACCAGTAAGTCGTTAACAGGACTGGTGCTAGTCAGAGACACAATTCTTTTATAACAGAAGAATAGTGCCTCCCCCTACTCCTCCAAGTCTATAAGAGACTCGTTCTCTCAACCACTCAGATTAGAATTCCGCCCTCGAGGCCGGCGCCACCAAGTAAGCAATCTCCTTTTTTTATTTTTATTTTTATTTTTATTTTCTCACACACTCCCGACAAAAACGAGAAAAAAAAACAAAAGGTAGAAGAGAGAAAAGAAAAAGAAAAAGTTACATAAAAATGACAGACCACCAAAATACTTAATCAAAAAACAACTGTTAGTACAATATAGCAGTAGTCGATCAGTCCAGATATCAATCAAGCAGGCAGCAGGCTAGGTCTACCCCGTCGTTTTTTAAGGGGCGCACATTCTGGGCAATACCACTTTTGCCTGTTGGGAGGTTCTGAGTCGATACCGACACATCGGAAATGGTACCAATCGTCGCACGAGTCACACCCGATCATATTCTGATTCTGCTGCGGAGAGCTGCACAGGGGACACAACCAGACCTGCTCTTCAACACTAGGGGGTGAATCCAACGTCTCCCCTCCCTCCGCAACAGGAGGTCCTTCAGGAGTCCTAGAAAGCTCTAAGGGGTACAGATGTTTCAGGGAATGTACTTCCTCCAAGCCCTCCCCTTTTTGTACACGTGCTGCTCTAACGACACCATCATGGCCTGGAATCAGTTCAGTAATAGTTCCTAAGACCCAAAACGGTCTGGGTTTCAAAGGACTCTTAATCAGCACAACATCATCCTTCTGGAGGCGGGTTCTTGTACTGAGTCGGGATCGACCAGGAATCTTCCTTCCCAGCTCTAGCAGGTACTCCTCATACCATAGTTTGTGGAAATCTGTCAGACATTGGTCCCTAAGTTCCAAGGTTTGAATTAGCCTCTCCCTGCTGGGAGGCAACAAGGTTGTTCTATCCTCTCTATCCAGTCGTATCAATAGCCCGGGGCTCTGATTGGGCTTAAGGAACATATTAGGGGTAATTGGAGTAGCATTTTTGTCGGCTGACACCTGGTAAGTAAGAGGCCGGTTATTAACAGACCTCTGAATATCCGATAACACTGTCAGAAGGGTAAAGTAATCCAATCTACCCCTGCCAAGAATCTTAAATAGGCAATTCTTCATGGTCTTGATACATCGCTCCCATGTTCCTCCATACCAAGGAGAGAACAAGGGAATGGTTTTAAGTTTTAACTTACAAGGACCGTATTTTCTTTGATAGTCCGTAAAAAGAGAGAGACGATCGAAAATCTTTCCACTTCCTATAAACGTTTTCGCGTTGTCACTATAAAGGGTTTCGGGAACGCCATATCGGTTAGTAAATCGAACCAGTGCCTGGAAGAAAGAGGGTACGCTCATGTTGGGAACTACTTCAATGTGTATTGCTCTGATATTCAAACAAGTGAACAGGAGCAAGTACATTTTCGTATCTCGTTTCCCGTCACTCACCCAAAGATGGCCAGTAAAATCAATCCCAGTGTGTTGATAGGGGACTCTGAAATCGGTACGGTGCGACGGCAGGGCAGCAGCAGCATTCGGCGTCACTGGCGTTGAATTATAACGTTTACATCTGGCACAAACAGCCAGTACCTTATTCACAGCTTGTCGACCCTGCGGGACCCAATAACCGCTTCGCCTCAACTCCGCTAGAGTTGACCCAGTTCCAAGGTGGCAACACCTTTCATGACAATCTAAAATGATGAGTCTGGTAACAGGATGATGTTTCCCTATCAGAATGGGGGTTTTAACTTCATAACCAAAGTGGGAAGATTGGTTGATTCTTCCCCGAGATCGAATCAAACCGTCAGGGTCCAGAAAAAGATCCAGAGCACGAACCCTAACTGGCATGGGTTTACCACTCGGCTCCTTTAGGTACTCCACTTCCACGGGAAATTCTTGCCGTTGCACTGTCTTCATAAGGTAGATCGCTGCCTTAGAGTTGTAGTCCCATTGTCGATTAAATCGGATGGCTAGGAACTTAAACACCAAGGCAGTAACAGTCAGTAAACCAGAGAATGAGGAAAACCTCTGAAAAGGTATGGCCGAAGTGTACTCTTGATCATGGATCAAAGAACAATTTGCTGAACTGCGGGTCATTCGCTGGCATATCTCACTCAAACAGGGCATATCCTGTCCTGGCCATTGAGATATTCCTTCGCATAGCCAGGAAGGGCCTGAACACCAAAATTCCATTTTGGATTGGAACTTTCTCAATGTTAATCCTCTTGTTAACAAATCCGCCGGGTTGAGTGTACTATCAACATATCTGAAGAGAGTCTTCAAGCCATAGCGAGACTCCAACTCCACTTTCATCTGCAGAATGTCTTTAAGTCTATTTTTTGCAAAAACATTTTTGCTAGCCATGTTTTGAGATAAAATCCAGGACAAGACCACCTGTTCATCCGTGGCTATACAATTCTCGGGAACAAATCCTTCACAATTGTCCAGGATTGTGGGGAGACACTTGAAGGCGAGGAAAACGGCCATTAGTTCCAACACAGGCAAAGTCTTGTCCTTCATAGGTGCCACCTTAGCTTTAATAAGGATGACCGACCATTTTGTACGATATACACGGCAAACCCATATGCTTCCTTGGACGCGTCGCAAAACAGGTACATATCTCCAGGCAGCCCTGCCATAAGCGCCTTGCGCAAAAAACGGAAATCACTCAACCCTGAAAGGTCCCTGGCTAGCTCTCTCCAATCGCTCAAGATCGCTGGCTGGAGTGGATCATCCCAACCTGCACCATTCTTCCACATGGACCTGATTAGCACTCTACTGCGGATAGTAACCGGGAGACATAGGGACAACGGATCGAAGACCTTAGCTGACTCTGAAAGAACACCTCTCTTAGTTGTCACGTCAGGATTGCACTTTACCGGAGCGACATACAACTCCTCCGAATGTGGGGAGTATCGGTAGCCCAGTACTCTCTCCCACTCCTCTTCATGGATACTTAGAGTACCATCCTCCTTCATCCTATTGCAGAGCGCATGACTGTTTGAGTTGCATGACTGGATAATAAAGCCCCCTTCCAGCAAACGCTCTCTAACAAGGGAATACAATGTAGTAAGCTCACTCGCGTCTGCCACGGATGCCACAAGGTTATCCACATAAAACCGGTCCTCCATCATTCTGCGGCAAGCATCTTGAGGGTATTTTGCCGCATGCAATTTTAAGATGCACCCCAACACAAATGGGCTGGAAGTAAACCCGAATATCAAGGTGGTATAGCGGAAGCAGCGCAAACAATTTCCTTGTTTAAGAAAAAAGCAAAACCGGTTCCTATCCGCCTCCAGCTTAAGCCGAATCATTAGGAAGGCTCGGCGAATGTCTGCTAGTAGCACATAATTGTTGGCTCTAAAGGCCAGCAACAACTTTAAGATGTCCCCTGTTAAGTTAACGCCAGAATATGCTGCTTCGTTCAGCGATAATCCATCTCCTGTCTTCAAACTACAGTTGAACACTGGTCTTATCCTGGTAGTTGCCGTAGGGTCCGACTTGAAAACTGGTCTATGTGGTATCCACACATATTTGTCGAACTCCTGAGGGGAGACAAAAATCTCTTCAATTATACCGTCCTCCTGTTGCTGACGAAACACCTCCAAATATTCATCATATATTTTTCTTTTAGTCAAGTTTGCTGCTACCCGGTCTAAAACATGCAAGGAAGTTGCATGATTAGAGGGGACTCTGGCTAATCTATCGTGATGCCAGGGGAGCTCCACATAATAGCTTCCATCCCGAAGCTCTACCGTTTCCTTAAATCGCTTCATCTGAACTTTATCGTAATCAGAAAAGTCCTCCTGACTGGGAAGCCCCAGAGATTCCAACGTAAACATTTGTTCTAGTCCTCTTTGTACCATACTGTCAGGAAAGCACTCCGCCATGGGATCCAGGTATGTTGATTGTGTTTCAAGGACAAAACATAAATGTGATGAATCGACCTGGGGGGTATGTTCCATTACCGAATTAAACGAGAGGTGAGTAACCTCAGAGAGGGGTTTATCTTCCAAGAAAAAAGAGTCCACTGCTCCAAACGGGACCAATCCAGGCGGGGTTGCAAAGGCCCATCCATTCAAACACGGGATCAGCTTTAATGAGTCCAGGTGTTCAATCAGGTCTAACCCAATTATTCCCTTGATCGGTATTAAATCCTTTCCGGTCTCAAACTGGCCGGCCAAAGCATATTTTGCATCCTGAAAGACACGCAATAGAGATTCCAGGTTGGCCACTCGAACCGACAAGTCCATACCATCGGCTACCAAGACAGGAGATGTCACAGTCCTTCCAGAACCCAAGTCAACTCCCAGGACTACCTCTGTGAACCCACGCTGACACTCACCTAGAAAGGTAGACAATCTCAGCTGACAATTGACACCAAGGGTTTCGATTGGGCACAAAGTTCTCAGTACATCTGCCGCCAAATATGTCCGCCCGCTACCCGTGTCCAGTAGGCAGTTCACTGACACTGTCTTTGGTCCACAAGAGAATGTAACTGAGAGAATGGGTGGCAACGTGCGGGAATACCCGGTTGAAGTTGCATTGTTCACATCCACATGAAAAGAAGGAGTAATAGCGTTCCCCCTACCAAACTTTTGAGACGTATTCTGTCTTACTGTTGATGTAAATGCAGTGGAGACACCGCCCTTAATCTGCAATCTCTTTATTGCTTCTCCAGTTAGCCTCAATATGGAGGACAAAGGTGGCACCCGTCTATTTGTTAGCGCTATTATCTCGCCTTTCAGTTCGAGAGGAAATTTCCTAAACAGAATCTTAGCCATCAGTCTGGCTCCGCCAAAATCGTCCACAGAAAAGTCACACGAAAAGGAATTCCCCAGCTCTTCCAACAGCGATGCCGTCCTGGTAACGAAGTCCCCCAGCTCAAAAAGGGCTCCACCTTTCTTTGGTACATAGTCCAGAATATCCTGGAATATTTGGTCAATGATTTCATCCAGGTCCAGATACTCCCTCTTCAGTATAGCCATGGCTTGCTGGTAATTGGTGTCAGTGCAACTCAGGTGATTTACCAGCCTCAAGGCTCTGTCTGAGAGTGAACACTTCAAGAAGTTCAACCTCTCGGCATCATTGGCCATGCCGATCACGCAGTTCTCAAACCTAGTCAAGAAGTTTCTGAAACTCATGCGGTCGGACTCCATTTCCTGTCCGCTAAATGTAGGCCCTGTGATCTGTATACGTGGGGGTTTAACAATGAAGGAAGAACCTCTCCCGGTAGTTGCAGAAGCCCTTGAGAACTCAAAGGCAGATTCCGAGTAAGAGCTGGGCTCTGGCTGTCGGTATGCTTGATCCAAATCGCCCAAGTCTTCATAATAATCCTTTAGTTGAGGCAGCCAAGCACCCTCAATCTCGGCAGGTGTACTCTCATCAAAGGAGCCTAACTCCAGCTGTGTGATACAAGTCTCTAACTCGACAATGAATTGTCGAATCTCCGTCCTTAAGAATGAGTACGCCGATGGCCTAACTCCATCACGACACATCTTCAGTCGTCCCTGAATCTTCTGAGTCAATGACTCCCTTCTGCGTAGGAGCTGCTCTTTCGTGACGTTCATGACAGTAGTTAACCGACGAAAGAGTAAGCAGCAAATCCTTTGCAAGATGTGGAAAAAAAACTATTTAGAGGGTAAAGTAGATTACCCGGTGATAGCGTAAGCTCCGAGGGGTTGCAAAGGATGCCCTATGCGACCCCCCCTACTGGGTCGAGTAATAAGTTTTGTAGTACGGCGAGCAGCGAGTAACTAATTTGTGCCAACCGTTCACCAGTAAGTCGTTAACAGGACTGGTGCTAGTCAGAGACACAATTCTTTTATAACAGAAGAATAGTGCCTCCCCCTACTCCTCCAAGTCTATAAGAGACTCGTTCTCTCAACCACTCAGATTAGAATTCCGCCCTCGAGGCCGGCGCCACCAAGTAAGCAATCTCCTTTTTTTATTTTTATTTTTATTTTTATTTTCTCACAAAGTGTCTGTTAAAAAGTAAATTATTAATTTACTCACTAAAGTTTTATACATCACAAATTGAAGAGAAAAGGTCAATAAATAATATATTCAAATTTAAAACAATAAAAGTAGTGTTTTTTAGAAATTTACCTGTAAAGTTCGAAGTTTAAAACTTTTTTTTAACCACGTTGTTTGTTTTTTCTTCTTTTTTTTTAATGAAACCTTGCTTCTTGCTCCTTTAATTGAAAAAAAATTAGGGCTTGAATTACATTTTTCGAGTAGTTATAAGCTTGGAAAGACAGTGGGTCGAATAATGCACGCCTCCCATTTTGAAATGTCTATTAAAAAGTAAATAATTAATTTACTCACAAAAGTGTTATATATCACAAATTGAAGATAAAAGATCAATAAATAATATATTCAAATTTAAAACAAAAATTAGTGTTTTTTTTAGAAATTTACCTGTAAAGTCCGAAGTTTAAAATCTTTAAAAAAAAAACAACACATTGTTTTTTTTGTTTTTTTTAATGAAACCTTGGTCCTTGCTCCTTTAATTGAAAAAAAAAATAGGGCTTGAATTACATTTTTCGAGTAGTTATAAGCTTAGAAAGATGGGGTGGAATTATTCAATATTTTTCACGAAATTTCTGACACACCTACTGCATGAGTACCTTTTTTTTTAATGTAATTTCCAGAAAATATCCCAATTTTATTCTCTCATTGAGATCGAACGTAGTTTGTCAATAATTTGGATTAGATAATGTGGGGAAAAACTGAGGGTAAAGGAGATTACCAAGTGATTGCGTAAGCTTTGAGGAGTTGCAAAGTATGCCCTATGTGACCTCTCCCCCTACTAGGATCGAGTAACAAAGTAAGGTAACACAGAGAGCAACGAGTAACAAAGGTTGTGCCACCCGTTCACCAGTACTTCATAAACACAACTGACCACTAGTCAGAGATACGTTCGTTTTATAAGAGATTTGTGCCTCCCACTACTCCTCTAAGTCTATATAAGGCTCGTCCTCTTAAACACTCAAATAGGAATTCCGCCCTTGAGGCCGGTACCACCACGTAAACAACTCTCTTTTTTAATTTTTTATTTTCTCACACACTCCCAAAAACGGAAAAAAAAAGAAAGTAGCAGAGAGAGAAAAATAGGCTACATCAAAACAACATCAAAACAACAAAACAACAAAGCAACAAAACATCAAAAAAACAAAACAACAAAACATCAAAACAACAAAACATCAAAAAAACAAAACATCAAAACAACAAAGCATCAAAACAACAAAACAACAAAGCATCAAAACAACAAAGCAACAAAGCATCAAAACAACAAAGCATCAAAACAACAAAGCATCAAAACAACAAAACAACAAAGCATAAAAACAACAAAGCATCAAAACAACAAAACATCAAAACAACAAAGCATCAAAACAACAAAGCATCAAAACAACAAAACATCAAAACATCAAAACAACAAAGCATCAAAACATCAAAACATCAAAACAAAAAAACATCATAACAACAAAACATCAAAACAACAAAACATCAAAACAACAAAACATCAAAACATCAAAACAACAAAGCATCAAAACAACAAAGCATCAAAACAACAAAGCATCAAAACAACAAAACAACAAAGCATCAAAACAACAAAACATCAAAACAACAAAGCATCAAAACAACAAAACATCAAAACAGCAAAACAACAAAACATCAAAACAACAAAGCATCAAAACAACAAAGCAACAAAACAACAAAGCAACAAAACAACAAAACAACAAAGCATCAAAACAACAAAACAACAAAGCATCAAAACAACAAAACAACAAAGCAACAAAACAACAAAACAACAAAGCATCAAAACAACAAAACAACAAAGCATCAAAACAACAAAACATCAAAACATCAAAACAACAAAGCATAAAAACAACAAAACAACAAAGCATAAAAACAACAAAGCATCAAAACAACAAAACAACAAAGCATCAAAACAACAAAACAACAAAACATCAAAACAACAAAACATCAAATCAACAAAGCATCAAAACAACAAAACATCAAAACATCAAAACAACAAAGCATCAAAACAACAAAACATCAAAACAACAAAGCATCAAAACAACAAAACAACAAAGCATCAAAACAACAAAACATCAAAACAACAAAACATCAAAACAACAAAACATCAAAACAACAAAACATCAAAACATCAAAACAACAAAGCATCAAAACAACAAAGCATCAAAACAACAAAGCATCAAAACAACAAAACAACAAAACATCAAAACAACAAAACATCAAAACAACAAAACATCAAAACAACAAAACATCAAAACATCAAAACAACAAAGCATCAAAACAACAAAGCATCAAAACAACAAAGCATCAAAACAACAAAACAACAAAGCATCAAAACAACAAAACATCAAAACAACAAAGCATCAAAACAACAAAACATCAAAACATCAAAACAACAAAGCATCAAAACAACAAAACAACAAAACAACAAAGCATCAAAACAACAAAGCAACAAAGCATAAAAACAACAAAGCAACAAAACAACAAAACAACAAAGCATAAAAACAACAAAGCATCAAAACAACAAAACAACAAAGCATAAAAACAACAAAGCAACAAAACAACAAAACAGCAAAGCATCAAAACAACAAAACAACAAAGCAACAAAACAACAAAACAACAAAGCATCAAAACAACAAAACAACAAAGCATCAAAACAACAAAACATCAAAACATCAAAACAACAAAGCATCAAAACAACAAAGCATCAAATCATCAAAACAACAAAATATCAAAACAACAAAATATCAAAACAACAAAACATCAAAACAACAAAACAACAAAACATCAAAACAACAAAGCATCAAAACAACAAAACATCAAAACATCAAAACAACAAAGCATCAAAACAACAAAGCAACAAAACATCAAAACAGCAAAACAACAAAACAACAAAACATCAAAACAACAAAGCATCAAAACAACAAGCATCAAAACAACAAAACAACAAAACAACAAAGCAACAAAATATTTGATTAAAAAACTATTTGTACAATGTCATGTTAGCTGTAGTCCACCAGTCCTGATATCAACTAAACGGGCAGCAGACTGGGTCTACCCTGTGGTTTTTTCTGGGCAAAACCACTTTTGTCTGCTGGGAAGTTCTGAGTCAATGCCAACACATCAGAAATGGTACCAATTGTTGCACGAGTCACAGCCGATCATATTCTGATTTTGATGCGGAGAGTTGCATAGGTGACACAACCAGATCTGCTCCTCAACAATAGGGGGTGAACCCAACGTCTCCCCTCTCTCTCTGCCACATCAGGAGTCCGAGAAAGCTCCAAGGGGTGCAGATGTTTCAGGAAATGTACTTCCTCCAAGCCCTCCTCTTTTTGAACACGTGCTGCTCTAATGACACCATCATCGCTTGGAATCAATTTGGTAACGGTTCCTAAGATCCAAAATGGTCTGGGTTTCAAGGGGATCTTAATCAGAACTATATCATCCTTCTGGGGGCGGTTTCTTGTACAGAGTTGGGATCGTCCAGGAATTTTTCATCCCAGCTCTAGAAGGTTTTCCTCATACCAGAGTTTGTGGAACTCCGTCAAACATTGGTCCCTAAGTTCCAAGATTTAATTAGCTTCTCCCTGGTGAGTGGCACAAAGGTAGTTATATCCTCTCTATTCAGTCGTATCAATAGTCCGGGGCTCAGATTGGGCTAAAGGAACATATTGAGGGTAATTGGAGTAGCATTTTTGTCAGCTGACACTTGGTAAGTAAGAGGCCGGTTATTAACAAACCTTTGAATATCAGATAACACTGTCAGAAGGGTAATCTAATTTACCCCTTCCAAGAATCTTTAACAGGCAGTTCTTCATGGTCTTGATATATTGCTCCTATGTTCCTTCATACCAAGGAGAGAACAGGGGGATAGTTTTCAGTTTTAAGTTACAAGGACTGTATTTTCTTTGATAGTCCTTAAAAAGGGAGAGATGGTTGAAAACCTTTCCACTTTCTATGAACGTTTTTGCATTGTCGCTATAGAGGGTTTTGGAAACACCATATCGGTTAGTAAATTGAACCAGGGCCTGAAAGAAAGAGGGCACGCTCATGTCAGGAACTACTTCAATGTGTATTGCTCTGATATTCAGGCATGTGAATAGGAGCAAGTACATTTTTGTATCTTGTTTTTCGTTGCTTTCCCAAAGATGGCCAGTGAAATCCCAATGTGTTGATAGGGGACTCTGAAATTGGTACGGTGTGATGGCAGCAACATTCGGTGTTACGGTGTTGAATTATAACACATCTACCGCAAACAGCCAGTACCTTATTCACAGCTGGTCTTCACTGCAGGACCCAATAACCACTTTGCCTCAACTCCGCTAGGGCTGACCCAGTTGCAAGGTGGCAACACCTTTCATGATAATCCAAAATGATGAGTCTGATCACAGGGTGATGCTTAACTATCAGATTAGGGTTTTTAACTTCATAACTAAAGTGAGATGATTGGTTGATTCTTCCCCCAGATCAAATCAAACCGTCAGGGTCTAAGAAAAGATCCAAAGCATAAACCCTAACTAGCATGAGTCTTCCGCTTGGCTCCTTTAGGTACTCCATTTCTGAAGGAAATTCTTGCCGTTGCACCGTCTTCATTAGGTTGATTGCTGCCTTAGAGTTGTAGTTTCATTGTCAATTAAATCGGATGGCGAGGAACTTAAACACCAAAACAGTCAGTGAACTACAGAATGAGGAAAACCTCTGAAAAGTTATGATGGAAGTGTACTCCTGATCGTGGATTACAGAGCAATTAGCTGGAGTGTGATTCATCTGCTGACATATCTCACTCCAGCAAGACATATCCTGTCTTGGCCATTGAGAGATTCCTTCACATAGCCAGGAAGGGTCTGAACACCAAAACTCCAATTTAGATTGGAATCTTCTCAATGTTAATCCTCTCATTAACAAATCCGCCGGGTTGAGTGTACTGTCAACATACTTGAAGAGAGTCTTCAAGCCATGATGAAACTCCAACTCCAGGTTCATCTATAGAATGTCTTTAAGTCTATTTTTTGTAAAACATTATTGCTATCCATGGTTTGAGATAAAATCCAGGATAAGACCACCTGTGCATACGTGGCTATACACAAATTCACAGGGACAATCCTGGACAATTGTCAAGGATTTGGGGGAGACACTTAAAGGCTAGGAAAACGGTCATTAGTTCCAGAACAGGCAAAGTCTTGTCCTTCACAGGTGCCACGTTAGCTTTTGCAAACAACAAGGAAGACCAAGCATTCTCCACAATAAACATGGCAAACCCATATGCTTCTTTGGACACATTGCAAAAAAGGTACATATCTCCAGATAGCTCTGCCATAAGCACCTTTCGTAAAAAATGGAAGTCACTCAATCCTGAAAGGTCCTTAGCAAGCTCTCTCCAATCGCTCAGAATTGCAGGCTGCAGTGGATCGTCCAAACTCGAATCATTCTCCCACATTGACCTGATTAGCACTCAGCTGTGAATAGTAACCGGGAGACATAGAGAAAATGGATTGAAGACCTTAGCAGACTCAGAAAGAACACCTCTCTTTGTTGATATGTCAGGATTACACTTTCTGGGAGCCACATACAACTCCTCCAAATGTTGGGAGTATTGGTACCCTAGTACTTCATGGACACTCAGAGTACCATCCTACTTTATGTGGAGTGCTTGATCGAGTTGCATGACTGGATGACAAAGCCCCCTACCAGCAATCGTTCTCTAAGAATACAATGTGGCAGGCTCACCTGGGTCTGCCATAGATGCCACAAGGTTATCCAAATAAAAAGCAGTCTTCCATTATTCTGCAGCAATTCAATTTCAAGATGCATCCCAACACAAATGGGCTAGAGGTAAATCCAATTATTAAGGTGGTATACCGGAAGCAGCGCAAACAATCTCCTTGCCTAAGATAAAAGCAAAACCGGTTCCTATCCGGCTCCAGCTTAAGCTGAATCATCAGGAACGCTCGGCAGATGTCTGCTAGCAGCACATAATTGTTGGCTCTAAATACCAACAACAGCTTTAAGATGTCTCTGGTTAAATTAACACCAGAATACACTGCTTTGTTCAGTGACAACCCACCTCCTATCATTAAACTACAGTTGAAAACTGGTCTGATCTTGGTTGTTGCAGTAGGATCTGACTTAAAAATTGATCTATGTGATATCCACACATATTTGTTGAACTCCTGAGAGGAGACAAAAATCTCTTCTATTATACCATCCTCCTGTTTCTGATGGAACATCTCCAAATATTCATCATATATTTTTCTTTTAGTCAAGTTTGCCACCACCTAGTCTAAGACACGCAAGGAAATTGCATGATTAGATGGGACTCTGGCTAATCTATCATGATGCCAGGGAAGTTCCACATAATAGCTTCCGTCCCATACGTCTAACATTTCCTTAAACCACTTCATCTGTGTTTGAGCATAATCAGAGAAGGCCTCTTGACTGCGTAGCCCCAGAGACGTCAAAGTAAATATTTGTTCAAGTCTTCTCTGTACGGTACTGTCAGGAAAGCACTCTGCCAAAGGATCAAAGTATGTTGATTGGGTTTCAAGGACAAAGCGTAAATGTGATGCATCGACCTTTTTATGGAATTAAATGAGAGGTGAGTAACCTCATAGGAGGGCTTATCCTCTGAAAAAAAAGGGTCCACTGCTCCGAACGGAACCAATCCAGGCAGGACCAAAAAGGCCCAACCATTCAAACATGGGATCAGCTTCAATGTGTTCAAGTGTTCGATCAGGTCTCATCCAATTATGCCCTTGATCAGTATTAAGTCTGCTTCAGTCTCAAACTGACCAGCCAAATAATATTTTGCATCCCTAAAGACACGCAATAGAGATTCCAAGTTGGCCAATCGAACCGATAAATCCATATTATCGGCCACCAAGACAGATGTCACAGTCTTTCCAGAACCCAAGTCAATTCCCAGGAATACCTCTGTGAACCCATGCTGACACTCACCTAGAAAGGTAGACAGTCTCAGCTGACAATTGAAACCAAGGGTCTCAATTGGACACAAATTTCTCAGTACATCTGTCACCAAATATGTCTGCCCGCTACCCATATCCAATTCACCAACACTGTCCTTGTTCCACAAGAGAAGGTAACTGATAAAATGGGAGGCAAAGTGTGTGAATACCCGGTCAAACTTGCATCCACACGAAAAGAAGGAGTAACTATGTTCCCCTGAACAAACCTTTGAGACGTATTCTGTCTTCCGGTTGATGTAAGTGCATTAGATAAACTCATAAAATAAAATAAAAGAGATTGCCTTTTCAATAACAGGGTTGTCCGTGCTGTTTTAATGTGACATTAAATATAATAGCAGTAGTCTTTGCTGTTGGTAGTGTTGAAAATAAAATTGAAGAAAATACCGTTGTTCAATATTCAAGCATGACAATAGCAGAAATACTTGGTGAAATAGCCTCTTTGTTTTGGTCTGAAAATAAAATTGAAGAAAATACCTTTGTTCAATATTCAAGCATGACAATAGCAGAAATACTTGGTGAAATAGCCTCTTTGTTTTGGTCTGAAAATAAAATTGAAGAAAATACCTTTGTTCAATATTCAAGCATGACAATAGCAGAAATACTTGGTGAAATAGCCTCTTTGTTTTGGTTTGAAAATAAAATTGAAGAAAGTTTGCTGTCTGCCTGATGACAAGAATAAAACTGACTCACATTTACGATAGCATGATTCTTTTGGGGTTAAAACTTGGATGAAAGTTGCCATCTGCAGAATTAGTAAGGATTGCTGTGTTCTTCCTTGGGCTTCAATGAATGTCTAGGGTCCGTTTTTGTTTTGGTAAATCTGTCCGAATTTTGGTCTATCTTGCTGCACGCTTCTGACACCAGTTATATTATGAATAAGCATATGATGGCGAGAAAGAAACAGACAGACAACATAAGTTTAATTTTAAGTGATTTATTATTCAGTCGTTTATTTTTTAAGATAAACTAAGAAAATGAAATAAAATAAAAGGCGTTGTCGTTTCTATAACAGAGTTGACCCTGCTGTTAAAATTATTCATAATAGCATAATGTTTATCAGTGATAGTAGAAGTATTAATAGTATTAATTAATAGAATTGCTGATCCAAGTAGCAGTGTCAATATCATTTGCATCTTTGTTGATATGTGACAAATATACAGTAGCTATTAGTGTAGATAGCAGCCCCGTTTGTAACCACGTTAGAGTGATTTGTTTTAAATTAGCGGAAGTCACCGGTTTTGTAGTAGCAGCGTCTTTGAAGATTTGTTTTTCAATATAAATGTTTAAGAGAGGCAACTTAGCAGACTTGTCCACTGGATATAAAAATGTTCAATTCACGTTAGATGGGGAAGTTATTGAATTATGCATCATAGCCTTGTTGATTGTAAACTTGGTACAGATTTGTTGTATACCAAGTCCACGATGTCAAAATGTTATCTGCAGCCTTCTCTCCCCTTGGACAAGCTGTCTGGTCTCCTTGGTGTATTTGGGTCCGCCCTTAAGTATGGATCATAGTAGATAGTAGCAGCCTCGCTAGTAACCATGTTGGCGTGATTTGTTTGGGATAAGTGAAAGATATACAGCAATCACTGGTTTTGTAATAGCAGCATTACTAGTATTAGCGTCTTTGAAGATTAGTTGATCTTTAAAATTGTCATTTCACAGAAATTCCTTGTGTGGTCCATGTGAAGGGGACTGAGGATTCGACCAGTGGTTTCTGGTGAGGTAATCAGAATTGACCGGTGGTAGACTAGTAAAGTTTGAAGTACTTCTCATTTCTGTTTGTTATTGTCAAAACCCGTGCCCAAAACTGGCCAGGGTTAAAGTTGGTTGCTCTCTTTTGTCTTGGAGTTGGGTTCTGAACTGACAGGGGTCCATGTGGTATACGCTGGGCTCTCCCGAGCCAGTCTCCACAATAAGCTTGGCTCATATCTATTTAAATTAGCATCACCAATTATCACATTGGCCAATTACCGATTAATCAGCCTTTGATAATCAGCTGATTACCAATTAATCGATTTTCTAATGCCGATTTGTTGTCATAAATGATATTAATATTATATTGGAACAGAAGACAAGTTAACTCCCATTTTGCCAGTGAAAATTTATTGAAAAGACATGCATCATCTACACCATAATATCAAATAACAGTAAAATAATTTTTGATATTTTTCCAAAAGTAAAACAAAAACTCAACTGTTTCTTGCTGAAATTAGCAACATTTTATGAACTGCAGACATTTGGACAATTGCAACAGATAATGCTCCCTTTCTGAGTTTGACAAATGTCTTTGAACAGTACGGAGCTGCGCTTAGAGTGGTTCCATTCCCTGGTGCACACACAGATGCAATAATGAGTGAAGAATTGCACAAGGTTCTACATGAGGATAAAATCTTCAATAAAATCTTCTTAGTCTTGTGGGATTCAACAACAAATATAGTTACTAATGTCAGAGAATGTGATTTAGAATAACTATCATACATTG
Source organism: Euprymna scolopes (assembly GCF_053919585.1). Taxonomy (NCBI): domain Eukaryota; kingdom Metazoa; phylum Mollusca; class Cephalopoda; order Sepiida; family Sepiolidae; genus Euprymna; species Euprymna scolopes. Next base: position 30,266,360 of record NC_136526.1, read on the forward strand.
TAACTCAGGCTGTGAAGACAACCATTACATCTAACAGAAATACAGTTTCTCACTTTAATCGCTTTCTATTAGAAATTTAGCAAATTAACTGACCAGCCAAATAATATTTTGCATCCCTAAAGACACGCAATAGAGATTCCAAGTTGGTCAATCGAACTGATAAATCCATATCATCGGCCACCAAGACAGGAGATGTCACAGTCTTTCCAGAACGCAAGTCAATTCCCAGGAATACCTCTGTGAACTCACACTGACACTCACCTAGAAAGGTAGACAGTCTCAGCTGACAATTGACACCAAGGGTCTTAATCAGACACAAATTTCTCAGTACATTTGTCGCCAAATATGTCTGCCCGCTACCTGTATCCAATATAGGATTAGCTTAATTTAAAAAAACAAACTCTTTCAAGATGTGATCACATCATGGAATTCAACATATTATTTGCTGAAAATAAGTTAAGAGTAACAAAAAGCTCTTGTAATATGAGTTGTTAAGATTCTTACCTTAACAACTTACAAATGGGGACTTGTTTGAAAAAATATCCAGTTCCTGAGTCCATTTGAAGAAATCATCAAAAGAAGCAAGTTACAGAACACCAACGATAATATCAATGATAATATGTATAAATTTATCAATAATAATATGTATAAATTTATCAATGATAATATGTATAAATTTATCAATGATAATATGTATAAATTTATCAATGATAATATGTATAAATTTATCAATGATAATATGTATAAATTTATCAATGATAATATGTATAAATTTATCAATGATAATATGTATAAATTTATCAATGATAATATGTATAAATTTATCAATGATAATATGTATAAATTTATCAATAATAATATATATAAATTTATCAATAATAATATGTATAAATTTATCAATAATAATATGTATAAATTTATCAATAATAATATGTATAAATTTATCAATGATAATATGTATAAATTTATCAATGATAATATGTATAAATTTATCAATGATAATATGTATAAATTTATCAATGATAATATGTATAAATTTATCAATGATAATATGTATAAATTTATCAATGATAATATGTATAAATTTATCAATAATAATATGTATAAATTTATCAATGATAATATGTATAAATTTATCAATGATAATATGTATAAATTTATCAATAATAATATGTATACATTTATCAATGATAATATGTATAAATTTATCAATGATAATATGTATAAATTTATCAATGATAATATGTATAAATTTATCAATAATAATATGTATAAATTTATCAATAATAATATATATAAATTTATCAATAATAATATGTATAAATTTATCAATGATAATATGTATAAATTTATCAATGGTAATATGTATAAATTTATCAATGATAATATGTATAAATTTATCAATGATAATATGTATAAATTTATCAATAATAATATGTATAAATTTATCAATAATAATATGTATAAATTTATCAATGATAATATGTATAAATTTATCAATAATAATATGTATAAATTTATCAATAATAATATGTATAAATTTATCAATGATAATATGTATAAATTTATCAATGATAATATGTATAAATTTATCAATGATAATATGTATAAATTTATCAATAATAATATGTATAAATTTATCAATGATAATATGTATAAATTTATCAATGATAATATGTATAAATTTATCAATAATAATATGTATAAATTTATCAATAATAATATGTATAAATTTATCAATGATAATATGTATAAATTTATCAATGATAATATGTATAAATTTATCAATAATAATATGTATAAATTTATCAATAATAATATGTATAAATTTATCAATGATAATATGTATAAATTTATCAATAATAATATGTATAAATTTATCAATAATAATATGTATAAATTTATCAATAATAATATGTATAAATTTATCAATGATAATATGTATAAATTTATCAATAATAATATGTATAAATTTATCAATAATAATATGTATAAATTTATCAATGATAATATGTATAAATTTATCAATAATAATATGTATAAATTTATCAATAATAATATGTATAAATTTATCAATGATAATATGTATAAATTTATCAATGATAATATGTATAAATTTATCAATGATAATATGTATAAATTTATCAATGATAATATGTATAAATTTATCAATAATAATATGTATAAATTTATCAATAATAATATGTATAAATTTATCAATGATAATATGTATAAATTTATCAATAATAATATGTATAAATTTATCAATAATAATATGTATAAATTTATCAATGATAATATGTATAAATTTATCAATGATAATATGTATAAATTTATCAATAATAATATGTATAAATTTATCAATAATAATATGTATAAATTTATCAATGATAATATGTATAAATTTATCAATAATAATATGTATAAATTTATCAATAATAATATGTGTAAATTTATCAATGATAATATGTATAAATTTATCAATGATAATATGTATAAATTTATCAATAATAATATGTATAAATTTATCAATAATAATATGTATAAATTTATCAATAATAATATGTATAAATTTATCAATGATAATATGTATAAATTTATCAATGATAATATGTATAAATTTATCAATGATAATATGTATAAATTTATCAATAATAATATATATAAATTTATCAATAATAATATGTATAAATTTATCAATAATAATATATATAAATTTATCAATGATAATATGTATAAATTTATCAATGATAATATGTATAAATTTATCAATGATAATATGTATAAATTTATCAATGATAATATGTATAAATTTATCAATAATAATATATATAAATTTATCAATAATAATATGTATAAATTTATCAATAATAATATGTATAAATTTATCAATGATAATATGTATAAATTTATCAATGATAATATGTATAAATTTATCAATGATAATATGTATAAATTTATCAATGATAATATGTATAAATTTATCAATGATAATATGTATAAATTTATCAATGATAATATGTATAAATTTATCAATGATAATATGTATAAATTTATCAATAATAATATGTATAAATTTATCAATAATAATATGTATAAATTTATCAATGATAATATGTATAAATTTATCAATAATAATATGTATAAATTTATCAATGATAATATGTATAAATTTATCAATGATAATATGTATAAATTTATCAATGATAATATGTATAAATTTATCAATGATAATATGTATAAATTTATCAATAATAATATGTATAAATTTATCAATGATAATATGTATAAATTTATCAACGATAATATGTATAAATTTATCAATAATAATATGTATAAATGTATCAATGATAATATGTATAAATTTATCAATGATAATATGTATAAATTTATCAATGATAATATGTATAAATTTATCAATGATAATATGTATAAATTTATCAATAATAATATGTATAAATTTATCAATGATAATATGTATAAATTTATCAATGATAATATGTATAAATTTAGCAATGATAATATGTATAAATTTATCAATGATAATATGTATAAATTTATCAATGATAATATGTATAAATTTATCAATGATAATATGTATAAATTTAGCAATGATAATATGTATAAATTTATCAATGATAATATGTATAAATTTATCAATGATAATATGTATAAATTTATCAATGATAATATGTATAAATTTATCAATGATAATATGTATAAATTTATCAATGATAATATGTATAAATTTATCAATAATAATATGTATAAATTTATCAATGATAATATGTATAAATTTAGCTCTGAGGTTATTTTTATCAACAGCTGTCAAATCTAATTCTAGTATTTCTGACTTCTTGTGAAATCCTTCTTATCATTGTTGAACAATTCAATTAATCAATCAAAACAAGATTTTCATTCTATCTAAATGATAAAAACTTGTGTATGTCTACTTTCCTAGAGCCATGATTCAAAGAAGCACAAACGTGTAAAGCACAACATGGCAACCAACTGACGAAAACGTTACAAGTAAAAATGTCACAAAAGATGCTTTCATCACTCCTAGTATAAGAAGACAATAGGAAGTAAAAGTATAATTATTTCTAATTTAATTTCGACCTTCATTTTTGAGGTGTAAAAAGTGAACATTGCATCATTTATAACAGCAAAATTGCACTGATGGAGAATTTTTAAAGAATCATCAAATAAAACTGAATTAAATGACAGTAAATATGAACATTCAGTATAATTCCATACATAATGATTTTTATGCCTATTTTTTAAAACAATTCTCGCTGCAACTTCATTAGAAGTCAATAAAAAAGCTGATATATTCAATTTTGGTGATGGAAATACCAAATGTCATAAACATATACTAATTTCAAAATCATATATCACAAAACTATTAAAAGACCTGGAATTTCGCATGTCTAATCAATACATATTGTAGAATGCTATATCCAAATGTCAGCTTTTTACACCATGTACTTCTTAAATAGTATCCCCAAGAACATGTAATAATTTTATGTAGTTTTTTTTCACTTTGTTTATCATGGCGATGTAATTAAGTAAACGTACATGTTCAACATTAATGTTAATAAAAGTAAGAACTGCATGTTATTAACAATAGAGTTCTTTATACAATTGGTATTTTTTTTTGCGATTCTGTTGAATTCTTCGCTTAGCACTGATCACATTGATCAATTGGAGGTGGTTTCCTCAACCCATTCCCCAGTCAAACACATACAGAGAAAAAATTTCAGTTCTCCTTCTTCAATACTATAATGTTGGCGGCTTCCGTCTGGCGGGAATCAAACAGCATGAAAGAAAGACAACACAGACATAGGCGTTAACAATAGATCAATCGCCAGATAACTGCCATCCGAGCTTACTTTATCTAAGGGTGGATAACACTTAGGGTTATGTCCTTTTACTTGTGGACATCACATTCCTCCCCATCTTGGTGGGACGACCTGTCATTTTACTTTTTACTATTTTTTTTATTTTATTTATTTTTTAACTTACATTATGAAGTCTTTGAGTCTGGCTTGGGGCAGTCTTTTCCGAGATGGATTTCATCTCGGTAACTTCTTTTTTTTTTTTACACAGTGGTCACCACTTATCAAGGCCCAGAAGCCACTCAGGGATAAGGGTTATTGCAAGTACATTACGTTAGTGTGGAGATTTGATGAAGTGTTTACTTAAGGGGGTGGTTCATTAGGAATTTGTTAATGTTGGACTTGAACACATCCAAGTTGTAGTCAGGTGGGAAGCAGGCAGACGGAACGTAAATGTACATGTTCAATATCAATTTTAATAAAATAAGAACTGCATGTTATTTACAATAGAATTCTTTATACAATTTGTATTTCTTTGCGATTCTGTTGAATTCTTCACTTAGCACTGATCACATGGATCCATTTGAGGTGGTTTCCTCAACCCATTCCCCAGTCAAACATATACAGAGAAAAAACTTCAGTTGTCCTTCTTCAATGTTTGTGGTACAAATCACTTGTTTTGTTTATAAATTTTTAGATGAAGTTCAGACTATTCATATTATTTGGATTCATCGAACTACTGTTCACATTTTGAGTGTGATTTTCACATTTCCGTCAATGTAACCTCCGACCTTCTTCAGGTGTATCTTGTCAAACTTGGGAATTTGGATGAAATTTCAAGTGGAACCCATTATTTACTTCGTGGACATAGTGTGCCCTTGTTCTGTCAGCCATGACTGGATAGGGGTCCTAAGTAATTCACAATTGTATTTTTTGGTCACCCACACTGAAGATTGAACCTTCAGAATATTACTTTTTACAATTGATTTTTTCAAGTACTTTAACCACTGCACCATGTGTCCTTGTGGAAATTCCCGAATTCAACAGAAACATTCCCAAGTTCAACAAGATACACCTGAAGAAGGTTGGAGATTACATCGAGCGAAAAATGAAAAGTCAAACTCAAGATGAGAACAGTAGTCCGATGAATCCAAATAATAAGAATAACTAATCCTTATCTCAAAAGTTCAGAAACGTCAAGTACAGACAAGTTAGAAAAACAACCTCTCCTGCATGTTAAGAAATGAATTTCCAGAAGTTTGACTTTAAATTTGATCTCAACCTCAGATCAAAAGTCTCAAACTCAAATCCAACTGTTCTCTTCTCTCTGCACTTTCCACACTGACGCCCAAAATAAAGAAGACAGCTCTTTTATAGAGAGACCCAACCACATCTCATTTGCATACCCCCCCTCTCGTCACATCACGTGATTTTCAGTCCATAAATACCAGGGGGCGGCCATTTTATTTTCTCTTTTTTTTTCTTTCCTAACATGAGCCGCACGATGCATGAGGTAAGGTTCTTTACTTTTAACAACACGCCCCCTTGATCTCTAAGATCAATAATTAGTATCATAGTCCGTCATCCACGCTGGGCATCTTCGTTCACGGTGCGATCGTCGAAGAGGCTCTTCTTCAGATACATCAACATCAGCATCAACCTCCCCTTCCTCTGATGGCGAGGAGACTTTCCGTATATCTAAAATGTGACAAGGCATTCCGCCAATCGCTACCTTGTTTTTGGAGAGTACTTCAGTCACTGTCCATTTTCCCCAGTGAGTCGTGCAACGAGAATTGGGTGGTTTCACCCACACCTCTTCACCAACTGCGATGTCCACGCAGGCCTGTTCTTCTCTCTGCGTTACAGCCAATGGATGTCGCCATTCATGAGAAAAAATAGACCGGTGCGGCACTGAATTTTCGTCTTGACCAGCCTTTGGCATCATATTGTACCAAAAAAACTGCTTCTTGGGGCCATAGCTTTTATAGTGTGATGGTGCCTCTCTATAATTCCATTTCCACTTGGACGGTATGCAGCTCTAAAATATAGCCCCACATTCCACTTCGCACATAAATCTCTAAAAACTTCCGAGCGGAAAGACGTACCATTATCCATCAACACCTCTTCTACTGGCCCCCTTTCCATAAAAACCTCCTCGACAACTCTCTTTACCTCTTCTGCTGTTTCATTCTTGATTTTCCACCATATCGCTACTCTCCCAGGCCCACAATCAATCATAGTTACATGCGGTTCATGTTGATAATGTGTGATGTAAATTCTCTACTGCACAACATGCTGGAGCCCCATCTCTTTCCTTGTGTAGCCAGGCTTTCTTGACTCTTGTCAGCCCATATGCTTTATTTTCTTGTGACGGAACTAAGGTAATAGTTACCTTTAGTTCGAATTCTCGAACCAAGTCTCCCAGCGCTCCAAGTCTACGCTTAATAAGCATCTCCGCTGCTCCTTTTGTTTTGATCCGCTTATCAGCAGACAGCTCCAATTTAATCCATGACACCACTGTTGCAGAGTCTGTTTTAACGTTCACTATCAGTAGCCCCCATTTTAGAGCCAGATTAATGCCTTTCATCACAGCATCGAGTTCGGCAACATTGATATGGGCGCTATCATCCTTTTCGCGTAGTCAAGCAGCATCTTCAACAGCCACTTCTCCTATTTCCAATAATACCCCTAATGCTACACTGCTAGCATCAGTCCATATCACCCCTTCATGGCTTTCCTTTATATGCCATTCTCCTCTCACAGGGTCCATTTTTTTCACTTCTGCAATGACTTCTTGTATCATGAGAAGCAGATTTGTTAATGTTAAAGTTTTTGCTGACCATCAATTTAGATTTAGCCAAGCATGTCCTATTGCAGAAATCCTAATGGTCATGTATAAATGCATATACACGAAATAAAGGTGGAGATGATATGGTCAATGCCTGCAACAACATCTTTTAATGAATTCATATGAAACAAATTTTTTATATGATTAGATCTCTCCTAGTCAGCAGACTGCCTTTCTCAGCTGAGCAAGACGGTCAAACATGAAGGATGAAGAGAATTGGTTGACAGGAAATCTGTAGCACCTCAATAGCAACTGCCAACGAGCTGGGGAAGGTGAAGTCAGAAGAAAGCTCCAAGTTGTTCTCAATACCCGTACATCTAAACTATATGATATGTGATGTTAATGTCCTAGTGTAGATATCTCTGCAAAGCTATGATCCGCCCATGCATGACTGTTGTCATATCTAGTCTAGTGCACCTTTTACTCCTTGGCAAGTTCCATAAGAATCTCTAATCTAATTGGTCTCACACTGTAAACTAAGCTCCAACCCCTATCCCCTCACTGCAATGTTGAATCTTTGCACTTGTTTTACAAATACTGCAATGAATACATTATACCAACACAAGAATTAACTAACTGTAATCCCTTCACTAGAACTCCCCAGCTACGTAATGGAATCCCCCTTTTCTCCATGACAAAATAAACATGCAAAACTTTAAATGTAATGTGAACTAATATCTTGCTGCATAAGTAGTTGCTTATGAAGTCACCTACAAATATTGACCTTTTTTCACATAAGCTTCTTACACTTCAATATGAATCAAAGAATTCTGTTTATAAAGAGTCATATTTGCTTGTATTTTCGTGCATAGTAGAAGCAGTGCTTCTTTTTATTTTTTTCATTGCTTGTTTTTAGTCTTAGAGTGTAGGGAGATTAGTGAGATTTCGTAGATGGAGATCGCATTTCAGTGTTCTGTTAAATCAAAACTGGAGCAAGTCAGAAACATCTTACGCATGTAGCAGTAATTTATGTGAAAATATCGCTCAGGCAAAGAGTATGATGAGATATTTAGTGAATTGGTTCATTTAGATACTTAATATAATGGTAGTAGCCTCTTGAGAATATGAGTTGAGGAAAGAGCCATAAACATAGTTTAATTATAATCGGAATTGAACAAAAGTGCAGAACAGACCAGAAGATTAAATGAGAGAAAACCAAATGATTATATGAGCGTGTAAGCGAGAGATAAAGATTTAAAGAAAAGAAAGAATTAACTATAATTAAATATTGTAGAAGTGAGTTTTCCAATTGCCGGTCTATGTGAATGGTTTGAATTCTGATTTTTCTAACAATAAATTTTAGAAACATGACTCATCAACTATTGGTTATTTATAAACCTTTAAAAAATCGTCCATGAATAAAGATTCTGATCCAATGAAGAAATTGAAACATATTCTATGGTTAAAAAGATGCAGAAATTATTAGAAAAACACTTGAATCAGTGTATCATAACACAAGAATAAAGTTGGATGTCATTGAAAGGCTGTTAATTTATTAGTTACACCCAAAACTTTATAAGTGATGTCTTATAAAATTAGGATGAGAGGTCTCTTATGTTATGAAGAAGTCATCTATGTAACTTGTTCTGAGTGTTCTGTCACAAGTCGACCTTTTCCTCCTTTTTGTCAATAACTTGCTGTCTTCTTTTTAATCAATGTTATATTCACATTATTGTGTCATGTAAAGAGATTTATTGACTCTTTTTACACCGATATAATATCAATATAATTACTGTGTTTCAGCCACCCTGCACTATTACATTGTACTGCTACTTTGTGTTTCTGTTATATATAATCAGTTTGATTGATTTGTTGTATCATTCAAAAATGGCATTCCTTAATGGTCATATACATATTAGAACTCATCTGGGCATTAAAACTCCTAGCAAAAAAGGCTGCAACACAGTATCTACTCATAAGGGTCATTTTATAGCAAAACTAGTGGGTCATTATATAGCAAAACCCGTGGGTCCCAGATTATGTGAATAACAGGTTTTGTGCCCCCCTCTCTTGAGTGGGTGACATTTACATTGAATGATTGCCATACGTTTGAGGATTTCAGTTTCTTTGCCGACAAGTTTTAATTAATTTGTATTTTATTGAAAAAAAACTACTACTATGGTTCATTAATCCTATAACCTGATTTCTGAGAAAAGCATACAGAATAACGTTTTAGCTTCTGGAAACTAATTCATGTTTAAGAGTAGTCTTTAAAATGAAAAAAATCCTAAATGTCTAACATAATGTAAAGATTTATTTGAATTTGCATTTAGTTAAAGTAAAATCGGCAACTACGTTTTTAGTTTTATGAACTTACTGAAGCAGATGCTTTTACTTACTGCAACAAGATTAATCTATCTCTTAATTTATTATAAATAAATTACCAAATTAGACTCGTTAGGACTAATTGTGTCTTATAAAACAAATATTTATATTAGTAAAAAAAAATACCCATATTAGTATTTGATTTTCAAAACAGATCTGCAATGAGTAGTTTTTTTCATCTTTTCGATCTTGACATTCGAGACGTTCTTTCCTCTACCATAATAATTCTATTATTTATTTTACTGTGCTTTCAGTTTGCTTAGATATTTGAACCAGAAACTTGAGACCGGACAATTTACTAGAAAAATTATTTACCACTGAATGTATGATTAAATAGTTAAGAGTTAATTATTCTACACTTTCCAAGTAAAAATTTCTGGGGTTAAATTTGGTGTACTGTTCTCAAAACTCACTACTCCAAAACTCGTAACTCTAGTGTCAAAACTGTTTTAACATCGAAATCTGCTCGAGTATCTGAAAAATCAGCATTTTTTTAAGTCCTGAACTATCATCAAAGCTTCGACCTCTGTCCCATCACCAAAATGTTGCATCCCTTTGCCTGTTCTACAGGTATTTTAATGGTGAATGCTCTGACAAGCTACAAGCCCTTCTACCCCTTTGACGTAAATACTCCCAGACAAACAGAAAAATCCCACCACTACGCAGTAGAGATCCCTAGATCTTTTACTCTAATAGTTTCTTCCCCAGAACTGCTAAACTTTGGAATTTCCTTCTGGGTTCCTGCTTTCCCAACTGTACTGACATGCAGAAGTTCAAGTGTGTAATGTGAACATGCATCTTGCTGCTAAACTCCCTACATAGTATCCATGCAACTTATACCCCGATAGTAGCCACCTATATCAACGTGCCACTGTGCCTTGTTTGGCGTGAAAATGGAATAATAAAAATAAAGATAGCAAACATAAAAAGAGAAGTAGCAGTTACTTTTTTTCTTTTCTGTTTGCTTGCCAACAAACACTACAGGCCGCATAAAAACAGGTTTGTACTCATTTTCTTCTAAATCATTTAATCACATGCCCTTGGTCCTGTATTCCATCATCCAAGCCGGTCATCTTCATTTGCAGTGCGACCATGGTAGGGTTTTTTCTTGGGGGCTTCATTGACTTATTCTTCTGCAGATAAGAAACTGTTCATATGTCTCAAATGTGACGTAGCACTCTAAAAACTTGGATAATAGTTCAGTTACTGTCCCTTTTCCCTATCAGGTTGTATAGCGAGCATCGGACAGTTTCACCTACACCTCATCCACCATGATCTCCTCTTGTGCCTGTTTTACTCTCTTTATTAAGCCCAGTGGATGTTGCTCTTTGTACATAAAAACAGATAGTTGTGGCACCAATATTTCTTGGCCAGTCTGCGGTGCCATATTATATAAAATTAAAACACTGCCGGGAGTGAAATTAAGCTTATTGCTGCCATAGCTTTTACAGTTTGATGGTGCTTCTCTATGATTCTATTGCCACTTGGGTGATATACAAATCTAAAATATTGCCTGATGCTCCACTTCTCACACAGCACTCTACAGGCTTCTGAGTGGAAGTACATACCATTATCCACTATTATTTCTTCCACTGCCCCTTTTCCTTGAACCACCTCTTCAACAACTTTTTTTACCTCTTCTGCTATTTCCACTCTAAATTTTTTGCCATATTGCTACTCTTCCACAGTCAATCATAGTTCATGTTGGTAATGCGTGATATCAATGTCAAATCGCCACCAATTCTCCATTACATGTACTTCCCATTTTCCATGCTATTTTACGACTGACTTAGGTCCTTGCTTACCTTATTGTTTTTTTTTTGGGGGGGGGCAATTTTTAGTTTTCATTTTTGAAGGGAGACAATTTAAAATCACTCTAATACAAAAATGTAAAAGTTTTGTGTAACTTTTAGTTAAAAACAAAACAAATACACTAAAGTAATACAATAGCTCAACATCTGAACATTTATTGAATTAAAATGAAATTAAAAATATTTGTCAAATTTTCTATGTATATCTATTTAGCAGTTTTGCATAGTGCTGAACTAAAATTTAAATATGTTAAGGCTTTGGGGCCAAATGGGGGGGGGGAATGGACTTAGTAATTTCTTTTTTGCATGGTGCAGAACTCAAACTTACATATGTTAAGACTTAAAACTGCATTGTTTGTTCATTTTCACCAGGAATTGACGTCCTCTGGGAACTTTTGGGGATAAATGGGGGAGGGGTAGTGCTGAACTTAGTCATTTTTTTTATGCCTCGTCCACTGTGCAGTTACGGTGGACCATGCATGCTTCACTTGTTTTTTTTTTGTACCTTTTGTTTCGAATAGAATTGAAAGGTCATTGAATGTTGCAAATGCTTTTTATTCTTTTCAGAATCAAATGAAAGTTGTCATATGAAACTATGACTTAAAACTCATCTGAATTATTGGAATTTTTGACACTCTGTACATTGCTGCACCACTTCCTGAGCATCATCCATTTTAATGTTAGGATTCACTTTTCGTGCCACCAAATTCTTTCCTTTCCAAATTGATATCATATAGGTTTTTCAGATCTTGTCTCAGTGCTCTCTATTTATACTAACTATACTATATATACTATATACTAACGCATTGGAATAAACGTTGCTATATCATTTTTTAAACCTTTGCAACCAGCTTGAGCTTATTCAGCGACTACATCAGCTTTTCTAGTAAACAGCTTCACTTATTCACTCATTTTCTCCGTTTGCTGAAATAGCTTGCAGTTTTGCTGAAATAACTTGTAGTCAAGTTATTCTACACTTTCCAAGTAATAATTTCTGGGATTAAATTTTACTCATAAAACTCACTATAAATCTGTGACACTGCTGTCAAACCTTGCTACTCCAAATCCAGCACTCTGCTGTCAAAATTCACTAGTCCAAAACTCATAAATTATCTGTAAAACTTCCTGCTTCAATATCTAAATCCAAACTGCCCAAGTCTTTGAAAAATCGGTTTTTTCTTTTTATTAAAAATTGAATTTCATTTGCATATCAAGTGACCTAAATTTCACCTGAAAATTCTAGAAAATATATTATGTCTGATATTCAGTTTCTTCTCAGACTTAAAATATTGTTTCTATTTGATTTTTACTTTTGTGTCTATTCTTTCTCTTTCTCTTAGTACTGCTCTTCACAGAATCGAGTTTAGAAAATCAATTCCTGACAGCACTTGTTTAAATATGACGTTTGTTTGTTTGAAATTCTATGTACAAATGTTCAACTTTACTAAAATGCTTCTGGTGTCATTCTATATGAATTTACCTGCGGCTTGATAAATTTGTAAGACCATACCCATCCCTTGACAATCGTGATCCAATGTTTGTGTTTGATGCTTTTGGTCTTCTTCATTTTCTTCTTCTCATTCTGGTTCTGTTGTTTGACGCTCATTAAGGGTACAATCACTAATTTGAAGCAACAGAGAAAGAACACAAACTTTGACACATATTTTAATTGATTGTGCAAGATAAGTAAATGTGAAAAAAGCAACATGAAGTATTGTTTGATGATAACTGTCTGTTAAGACATTATTGTTTGACAGTCAATCAGCTTGTCTCTTCTTCTAAAGTTCTCTTTGCTTCTTTGCATCTATATCTGCTTCTTTGCATCTATATTGCTTCTTTTGCATCTATTTCTGTTTGCTTCTTTGCATCTATATATATATTAATATATCTATATATCTGTATATCTATATATCTGCATATCTATATATCTGTATATCTATATACCTGTATATCTATATATCTGTATATCTATATATCTGTATATCTGTATATCTATATATCTGTATATCTATATATCTGTATATCTATATATCTGCTTCTTTCCATCTATATCTATCTATCTATATATATATATATATATATATATATATATATATATATATCTGCTTCTTTTGCACAGGTTTTCACGAAGTTACATCCCTATGTAATATTTGAATTCTCATCTTTGCATCTTTGCTAGCATCCAACTGCAATGCATGTCTCATATTCTACCAAATCTTTGGACTAAGTTTATTAAACATATTCGACGATGTTTGCTTGCTACTATGTTTAATCTTATTGAATGTTTCTTGTATTATTCAATACGAATTTAGCCATGTAAATTTATAAATAGATCTTGAATCATTTAATTTTTATATTTGTTCGACGTTTTACTGTTGCAAGAAGTAGTCTACACATGCATTCTCAGCCAATTGTTGAGAAGCAAATATAAATCATCTAAAAATACTTTTACATCTTTCTGTAACGATTATGTAATGGAAATGTTGTTTTGTACTTTTTGATACACCAAATATTTCGGATGATTTCATTCTGATAGCACTTATATGAACTAACAATTGCTTTGTATTTGTCATTTTAACCGAATTTTTCTAAATGTGTTCACTAGATTATAATATTTTTACAAGTAGCCAGTATTACTGCACAATAATCACAAACAGTTTTACATTGCTTACATTTTTAGGTCGATTATTTATTAGAAATATACAACATCTTTTTACATATCGCATTTGACATGTTTCTCTTAATAATGGTCTAATATATATGTGTAGTAAGAATATGTAATTCAACATATTCATTTTGGAAATCTAAGTTTATTTTTTAATATATACTTAAACTAAAACTATGCTGTCTTTTCTAAACCTATATAAGTATGCCCTTTGCATTAAAAATAATAAGTGAAAAACACTAATAAGACTAACCACTGTATGTATATATAAAAATAATGTATATACAGATAAATTATAATCTATGTAAATAACTATATATAGGTAGGACACTAAAGATCTAAATATCAGCTTTTAATTTAATGTTATATATCAATACCTAAGCGATTAAAAATGTACAGAATTACCATATAATTTATAAAAATATTTCTTATAATGATAAGTTTCTTATAAATGAATAAAGCTGATGATGATTGATGTTTCAAACATCAAATACGAAATTGTACTTATTTCTTGAAATATTCGTCTTTTCATATTGTATTATTGTTCTTTTTTTCTTTTCAGGTCAATTAACAAAACGTAACGGATTTTATGTGCATAACATTTGAAAGAACAAGAAAAAAGTCTAGAAGATTTCCCTTACAAGTATCTATGCAAATGGAATTGAAAACTAAGCATTACACATGTGACATATGTGGCTCGTTATTTTCATATAAATCAAGTTTGAAAACACACAAGCAAAAACACACTGGAAAAAAATCGCATTCATGTGAAGTTTGTGGTTCAACATTTTATTTAAAATCAAATTTAAAAATGCACATGCGAATACACACTGGCGAAAAACCTTTTGCTTGTGAAATGTGCAGTTCAGCATTTTCTAATAAATCTGCTTTAAACAGCCACATGCGAATTCATACTGGTGAGAAACCATTTGCTTGTCAAGTGTGTGGTTTAACGTTCAGAGTAAAATGCAACCTAAAATCTCACATGCGAACGCACACAGGTGAAAAACCTCATTCTTGTGAAGTGTGTGGTTCAGCATTTTCACAAAAGAAAGCTTTAGAATCTCATATGCGAATACACACTGGAGAAAAACCTTTTGCATGCAAAGTATGCGGTTCATCATTTTCTCATAATTCAGTTTTAAAAAATCACATGCGGATACACACTGGTGAAAAACCTTACAAATGTGACCTTTGTAGCTCATCATTTTCACAAAATTGTCACTTAATTAACCATATGCGAACACATACGGGAGAAAAACCTCATAAATGTCAAACATGTAGCTCGGCATTTTCACAAAAAACACATTTAGAAATCCATATGCGAACACACACTGATGAAAAACCTTTTTCTTGTAAAGTGTGTAGCTCGACATTTTCACAAACGTCCAACTTGAAGATGCACATGCGAACACACACAGGAGAAAAACCTTATTCATGTGAAGTGTGTGGGGCAGCATTTGCTTATAAATTTTATTTAAAATTTCACAGCCGTACACATACCGGAGAAAAACCTTTTTCTTGTGACGAATGTAGCTCAAAATTTTCAAGAAAACACAGTCTAATTAGCCATAAGCGAGTACACACTGGAGAAAAACCATATTCTTGTGAAGTATGTGGGTCAAAATTTTCACTAAAATCTTCTGTAAATGTTCACATGCGAACACACACTGGTGAAAAGCCTTATGCATGTAACGTATGTGAGTCGGCATTCACCATAAAATCTGCATTAAAAGCTCATTTGAGGATACATACTGGCGAGAAGCCTTTTTCTTGTGAAATTTGTGGTTCAGCATTTTCAAGAAAATACAGTGTGAAAACACACATGCAGATACATGGTGTTAAATAAATACTACATCATAGGTAAACAATAAAGGAGTAAAAATACTTCGTTCATTACTAACTCAACGCTTGAGGGTTAAAGAAAAATGTTAGTTGAACATTTAGCTATCTATATATCTCATATAGAAATTGTTTTAGCCCCAGAAAAAGGCCCATTTTCACAGACCTTACATTAAAGTAAAAAAAAATTAGAAAGATAGTTGTGTTTACATGCTATGACAATACAGGGTATGGGAAACACCATATACATATTGACGTATACACTTTAGCAACAGAACCAATCTATGTGCACATAGTTATCTCCCTTAAACCATTTTCATTATCCAAGATAGATATAAACACTGCACTAACAAAGTAGGCGTTAACACACCCATGTAGAAATTTATAAGCATGACACACAATGACTAATCATTTATATACATAAAATAAAAAAGTTTTAAAAAATAATTACTAGCAATACTTAGTATTCATCACAACGCGTATCCTAGAAATTGATTTGACAGCTAAGCTGCGACAATTATTTCTGGTCACTAATAAAATAAATAAAAATAAAACAGACAAAGGAAAGCCTTGCCCAACAGTAAGAGATGGTTTTTCCCTATCCTGAGGAAGAAATTCTCTTCTCGAAAATTTGAGCTAAACCTGTATATCACATGTTTGTTAATAAATAAAAAAATAAATAAATTGTTTTATACTTTTACTTGTGTCCACGGTGTTTTCCCCAGACGTGGATCCTTCATATCTTAGAACTAAACAAACAAAAGAAAAACCTTAGGCTTGTAAAGTGTTTTTTATCAAATTCACAAAAATCTATATTGAAAACTCAGATCCTAGCAATGGTTAAAATGTTTCCTTGTATAAAAATAACAAAGTTCTTTTATATATAATCACCTATGTACAATACTGCATAATCCTTTTAATTCAGTCTGAGGACCAGCCAGCATTTTTAATCATATCTGCTTAAAATGTATAACATGCAATCACAATTTGGGTTTGACTTTTTGAAGTATTGCCCTAAACATATAAAAAATGATTCTTCTTTTCTTAAAATTTAACAAAAAAATGATGTGAGTAGTCTACTTTTTGTAAAATGTAATTTTTAAAATTTCATAATGTTGGAGAAATTGTTCAGTAAAAGTCTCCAATCCAAATCGACTATGGGTTTCGAGTCTCATGGGTTTATACAAATATACGTTTTGGATATTTTTCATGAAGTATTGTATATATCTTGATGCAAGTGTTTTTCTTGTATCTCTAAATATATTTTCATGTTTTGGAAGTATTGAACTGAAATTCTTTTATGAGTGAATTTTTTTGTAAAATAAAGTATTTTTTTAAAATTTCATAATATTGGAGAAATATTTCAATAAAAGTCTCAAATCTAAATCAACTACGCGTTTCCAGTCTCACAGCGGCAAATATACTTTTTTGGATATTTTTCATAAAGCATTGTTAATATCTTGATGTGTGACAGCAGATGGCCTTCCCTTCAACTGCCGACCCCATAGTTGTGTGCTATGGTTTACTTCATCAATCTTATTCTTGTTGGCCGTATCATCATCTTTTGGTTCACACTGGCGGCTGCCGATTGAATGCATGTGGGTCACAAAGTAGAAGTAAAATAAGTTGTGGAACAAAGAAAGGAAAAACAGCGCCATTGTTTCACATATATTTGACGGTTGGACTTGTGAGTGTGTGTGTGTGTGTCTTTTCCATGTTCTATCAATGTTATCTTTGCCTGTCAGTCGCAATTCATCTCTATCTCTGTTTCACAGGCAGGTCTAAAAACTGTTCAACGTTTGTGAGTACTAGATCCCATCCGTCACAACCAGCAGCTCGATGTCAACTGTCCTCTCTGCGTCGGTATCTGAAGTCCCCCACCCCGGCTACCAAAGCTGCCCTTCCCTGTGTTATCTCTTCTGTATGTTTCTATCATCATTGTCAAATCTAAAAGGCCCGATCTAAAAATACATACGGATTCATTGTTTGCTGTTTCTCATCTCTTTGTTTATTGTATTCTTTCTAACAAATATTAGATTTTAAAATTTTGTCCCTTAGCTTTGGACGTTACTGTATATATCTCGATCATTCTGGACAAAACATTGATACAGCATAAAGCGTTTCATTTTTTGCTTGCTTTTGCCTTTAAAAGTATCCATGTTGGGAAAGATGACCTTGTTACATTATGGGGTTTATCAGATAATAAGTTGATATTTTTATAAGCGCCATTACAAGGAAAAACAATAATAAGGATGATAATTCTCAACTTCAGAGTTGTAACGAGGGGGCATAACTATCGCAACATTTTCATTCTTCAACTGAGAGTAAACTCATGTAATCTAATATACAAAAGGCTGTTTGCCTGTCTATCTCCATATTTTCAAACTCTATCTCCTCCAAGACTAAAAGTTGTCGAGCAATGCTAGAGGCCTCAAATGATTGGATTTTGGGGCGGCATTCTTTTTCAGGTTAAAGTTGTTTTTAAGGAGTTAAATATAGGCAAAATTGAAAAAGATCGTTTAACATTTTGCATATTCATCTTAGTTTATTTTAAATTTGTAATCGGTTTATATGCATGTCACGTTAGTACAGTGACCAGCTTTGAATGCTACATTTTCGGTTTCGATTTTGATTGATGGCGTCTAAATACTTTTTGTGCTTTGGAAATCAGGACTCTCTAATAATATATACGAAATCTAGACAAATTAAAATATATTTAAGCGTATTTTATAGTTGGGAAAGTGCCTCCCACCAGTTAACAAAGTTTTATGTTATGTTTATCTATTTTGTTAATGGTAGAATATAAAGTCTATTCGTCTAAGTGTGTGGGGAGCTTTATAGATCTAGTCTCTGTGGGGCTTTTATACATCTTTGGGATCTTCTTGACTCGGGCATATGGCTGCAGAATCCACTAGTCTGATACTGTATGCTGCTTTATCCGTGTAGGTAATGCTCAGTTTTCAGATTTCCTTTGGCTAATGTCTTGTGATGAGCTGGTCTGAAGTGTGTGTGGTGCTGTTCCCTTTGTGATGCAATTTCTTCACGTCTTTGTGTTTGGTCAGATTTATATTCAAGTACCGAGTATTTTCTAAGTGATCTGATGAATTGTCTGTTCCCACGGCATATGTTACCACTTTTAGACTCAACTATGTATGATCATGGGGCCGCAGCATGATGTTTAATGATTCCGGGTACCTATATACTTTTTGCTCCACAAGTACAGGTGGATGTTGTCCGTTTGCTGCTCGTCATAACAGGTCTTTGATATCTCCTTGTACTACTGTAATGCTATTCTGGTCTGTGCATCAGTGCATCACCAAATTACTGCTTGGATACTATTGATGTCTGTATTTGTTAGCCATTGAGCAATTCTGATCGAGATAAATTGTTTGCAGCAAATGATAGCAATGTTTGTTAAGTATTGATTGAAATATCGACTTGATTTTTTTTTTTACATGGGGGTCACCACTTATCAAGGCCCGAATGCCACTCAGCGATAAGGGTTATTGCATGTACAGTAATCAATGAGATAGTATTGTAGTAATCATTAGCATTGGGGGTTTTGATAGTGTCTTAAGGGGGCGGTTTGTCAGGAGTTTGTTTATGTTGGACTTGAAGACGTCCAAGTTGTAGTCAGGTGGGAAACAGGCAAGCGACAGAGAGTTCCACTGGCGTGCAGTTCTAAGAAAGAAGCTTTGCTCATGGAATCTACGTTTGGATTTAGGCACACATAAAGAGTGGGGAAAATTATTGACAGTAGTTTCAGCCAGACGAGTGTTTCTCGTGAAAGATTGGCGAGGGGGGGACGAGAGATTGGAGCTCAGACGAGCACCTGCCATGGAAATAGCGATAAAACAAAGACAAGCTTGCAATGCAATATAAATTGCACATGAATACAAAGATAAGTTACTAATTCAATAATTGTTTCAGAAATTTTTTGTTGTGTTAATTCGTTACATTATTGAACTTGCTTTGAATTGCAAGAAATGTTTAGTTAGAAAAAAAAATCATTCATTTTGGATTGTTTCACCTTCCCGTTAGTTTCAAAAATGAAAAGGCCATTTCCAACGAAAATGAGATCGCCAAGAGCTACAAATAAATGACGCTAAAGTCCTTAAGACAGGAAACTGCCGAGGTTGTTCTGGTAGTATGTTGGGTCATGTCGATGTAGTTGCTAAGGACTGTGTTGGGTCGTATCGCTGGCAATGTTCGCTTCCTGTTAGGTTGTGTTAATGGAGATGTTTGGAGTGTTCTGGGTCATGTTGATGGAATTGTTCAGAGCCAGATCATGTCAATGGAAGTAATTGGTACCATATCGCTCATATTGACGGTATTTGTGTTGAATTGTGAAAATGGAAGCGTTTCGGTTACGTTTGTTGTCCCATTTGTTTAACAGCGCAATCATACTGCTGCGTGCAATAATTTTGTTTTGTTTTGGTTCCATCTTTCTTCCTTTGTGAACCTACATTGTGATGCTGAATGCAATGGTTCATCAACTTCATCACATAATATAACCAGTGGCTTATGATCTGTGATGATGCAAAAGCTTTCCTGTAGAATTAGATATAGTTGTATATCACACACACTTGTTAACATCTCTCGTTCGATGTTTATGCATCTGTTTTGTGTATCACTTAATATTTTCGACCCAAAGGCAACTAGTTAGACATCTTGCATAATTGCTTAGACTCCCAGGTATTTCTGCAAGGCATCCACTTCCACCGATGTTGGTTTAATCTGATCGCAGTATGAAAGGTATGTGTCATTTCCAATCATTTCCCTCAGCCAATCGTAGCATTAATTTAGCATGAGTTAGTGGGAGCGGTTACCGGGAGAAGCTTGTGCGTTAAACTTAAGGCCACTATTAGGAGATTTTGCGTCCAATATATAGCAAAAGTCTCGCTTTAACTAGGGTATGGACGAAAATACACTTAGATGATGGGCTGTCCCGGGCAGTGGCTGGGGGGATCCCCTAGAGATAGCATTAGTTAAGGAGGACCTCAATCGCTTGGCTAGCGAGCATTATGAAGGTCAAGTAGTAAGAGCTAAGTTAAAAAGAGTCTCTTACAAAGCCGTGAATGCTGATGCTGTTGCGACTTAAGACACGACTTGTATGGGTACATTCAGAAAGTGAAAAACCTGGAAGGGCATACTCTTGCATCGACTCAAGAGATTTGCAATGGGTGAAAAACCAGTAAAATAATCCAACTCCGACGGTATTTATATAAACAATATATATATAATTTATTACGGCAGCTAATACATTAATTAAATAAATATACAACACACCCACGATTAGAGTTTAATGGTAAACAAACACATAAACATTACGACGCCATATTGAAAAGAAAAGTTCGTTAACTCTGCCTTTTTATAAAGGAGATAACTTAACAAATTATATGCATATTAATGCCAATACAAAGGGAGACAACTTAACAAATTCATTTTTAAAAGTTTTTTTTCTTTTTTGATTTTTAATTTCAATCATTCAAACTGCCTTGTTGTAAGACGCTTCTCAATAACCAAGGGGATGCACCCCGTTTAGTGAGGCAGTCTGCCAATTGTCTTCCTGTCTCTTGCCATTGGAACTCTTCAATCTGTCCATTTTCCACAAGTTCCTTAATACCACTGATTTTGATCCGTAATCGTTTTTCTTTGACAGATTTTGTTGATTTGACCGCTTCATAGAGAGATTTACAATCAGTGACACAAATTATAGACTCTTGGGATTTGTTCTTCCTGTTGTCAATTCACCAAACAGGGTGGAGATGAAGACAGCCATATCAATAGCTTCAAACATTGAAATTGTTTCTGCAGCTAAGGTACTGTCGACAATCCGTCTGATTTTCTTTGAGTTCCATCAAATCGATGAGACTTTCCCAGATGTCCCAGTGAGAAATATGACATAACCCCCCTGACTTCCACCATCAGGAAGATTTCCCAAAGCGGCATTACTAAATATCATCAAACGTAACTGATCATTGTTACCAAGATGTTGATACTTCAATGATAGCTTGGATGCCTTAGCTTTTCCAATAATTTTGTTGGCAGTTATCAGGTCCTTTATGGTGCTATGGTTAATATTAGTCGCCAGACTACAGACATCAAATAATAAGTCCGGTCGGCTCTGATGCACTAACCACAACAATTGGCCGATCTTGCATCTGAGTGAATTTATCTCAATTTCTGTTAGCGGTGATTCTTTTTCCATGGTCCTTGAACAATCTATTGGAATGGATGATATACTGTCGGTATATTTGTTTTGGTTTATTAATATTTCTGGACCGTAGCAATTAAGCTCAATTCCACAGTATTTGAAGGCCTTACTATCCTCTTTTCCAATTTTAAATGCACTGCGTATTTTGCTGATGGTATTGTTGAATGTCTGGTCCCCTGACCAAATGAAGTCATCTACATGCCAAAACTCCAGCTAGGTTACCAGATTTACTAATCCAGTAGAAAACTGTAGGGTCCATTTGGGACATTACACCGCCATTTTCAATCAATTAAGATAAAAATGAAATGTAATAAGTCCTCAGACGTACCTCTCCATCGTACAGTATATCGATACACTATGGCTGACTGGGATAGTTTCCGTACATTTATATCAGATCTTCCTCTGCGTTCTTTGTTTAAAAAGGATGTGTCATCTATAGTATCAGACCTGACAGAATGGTTAATTGTAGGTATAGACAATTTCATACCCTCGAAAAAGTTCCAGCAAAAACCTAACAGCCAGCCATGGTTTTCTCCAGAATGTGCTGCTGCTATTGCGCACAGAAATCACTTTTTCCACTGCTTCCAATGTAATAGATGTATGGAAACTACAGCCGCTTTCAGGACTGCCAGCAACCACCGTAAGAAAGTAATAAAGAACGCAAGAGAGTTGTATGCTCAGTCCGTCAAGTCAAAGTAGCTGAGCAGCGGCTTGGTTCCCACCAGTTTTGGCAAATTGCAAACAGAATCCTGAACAGAAGTGTGTGCTCTATCCCAACTATCATCAATGGACCTGAGTTAATCTCGTCGGCATCAGACAAAGCCAAACTCTTTGCCAAGAACTTTGCAGCCAATT
Source organism: Euprymna scolopes (assembly GCF_053919585.1). Lineage (NCBI taxonomy): Eukaryota > Metazoa > Mollusca > Cephalopoda > Sepiida > Sepiolidae > Euprymna > Euprymna scolopes. The sequence goes on from NC_136526.1 coordinate 30,289,761, forward strand.
CTACCCTTTGCGACCAAGGCCGCCAACCCCCAATATTTCCTCCTGTATCAGAAAACACACTATGTGATATACAAATATCCGTATGTGATGTTGCCATGCTAATCAAAAACCTTGATTCCAGTAAAGCAACCGGCCCTGACGGTATTCCAATTATAGTACTCAAAAAACTTCAACCAGAACTAGCACCCATACTTACAAAACTGTTTAAACGTTGTCTTAAGGAAAATTGCTTCCCATCACCCTGGAACATCTCATCAGTATGCCCTGTATTTAAGAATTCTGGTGATCGTTCATCCCCCTCTCAGTACAGGCCAATAAGTCTCCTGTGCGTCATGAGTAAGTTGCTGGAATCTGTGTTAAATAGAGAAGTAATCAACCATCTCAGCAAAAATAACCTTCTTAGTGACACACAATATGGTTTCCGTTCTGCTAGATTTACAGCAGATGTGCTTACAGTTAGATCTCATAGGATTAGCGAATCTCTCGACAGAGGCAACCTTTCTAGGGCAATTGCTCTTGACATATCAAAGGCCTTTGATAGGGTATGGCATAAAGGTTTACTTTACAAGATCTCCAGCTATGGTATAGTTGGAAATGTCTTCTCAATTATTAAATCATTTCTCTCTGATAGGTTCATAAGAGTAGTAGTTGATGGGCAAAAATCAGAAGCTCACAGTATAAATGCTGGAGTTCCTCAGGGGTCCATCCTGGGCCCAACTCTTTTCCTGATCTACATTAATGATCTTCCAAATCACATCCTTACATCATTCGTAGACATTTTTGCTGACGACACTACCATCTATGGTAGCACATCTAAGACAGTAAACGACCAAGTTCTCTCCGATTCTCTCTCCTCTGATCTTGATCACGTTGTACAATGGGGAAAGGAGTGGCTGGTTACTTTTAATGCATCTAAAACCAAGCTTCTATCTTTACATCATCAACGTTCTGATCCCCATCTGGCATCAATTAAAATGAATGGCTTTCGTCTTGGGGAGGCCTCAAGTTTTGACAGGCTTCTGGGCTTGACCTTTACTCCTGATCTTAAATGGAATACGTACATCAAATCTGTTGCCAAGGCCGCTGGAAAAATGGTCGGATCCTTCTATCGATCCAGTAGATATCTCACTGTTGATGCAATTCTCTATTTATATAAGAACCAGATACGTCCAAGCATGGAATACTGTTGCCACATATGGGCAGGAGCTGCTAGAAATGACTTGTCCTGCCTTGATAGGGTTCAAAATAGACTTCGTGGCCTGGTGGGAGATGTCCTTTTCTCTTCCCTGCAACCTCTATCTCACAGAAGAGATGTTGCGAGTTTGTCTCTGCTTTATCGTTATTTTCATGGAAAGTGTTCGACTGAGCTTCAATCTATGGTCCCCCCTCGCCAAACTTTCACAAGAAACACTAGACTAGCTGAAAACATTATCAATAATTTTCCCCACTCTTTATCTGTGCCTAAACCTAAACATAGATTCCATAATCAAAGCTTCTTTCTTAGAACTGCACGCCTGTGGAATTGTCTTCCATTTTCCTGCTTTCCAGCTGTCTATAATATGGTTGTCTTCAAGTCCAACATGAACAAGTTTCTGATGAGCCGTTCCACTTAAGTTAACAAATTTACCGAACTTCCATTACTATTGGTTACTATATTGTCCTTTTGACTACTCTACACTCTTTAACCCTTATCCTTGAGTGGCCGATCGGCCTTGATAAGCGGTGACGCCTATGTAAGAAAAAAAGAAAAAAAAACTGATTTCACTTTATTATACCACTGCAGAGAAGCATCACTCAGTCCATAGACGCACTTATTTAGCCGCCATATCTTGTCACTGAAAGTTTCTTTGGATGGTCTGATGTATACTTCCCTATTCATAGTGTGACCCTGCAAAAAGGCATTTTTTATGTCTATGGAGTGTAGACTCCATTGATTTTTGGCTGTTAATGACATAATAAGTCTTAAGGATTCGTGAGCACAGGTTGGTGAATCCTTTTGAATGTCATTCTTGGATTTTTCAAAACCTCTAGCGACCAGCCTTGCTTTTTCCATAACCCCATTTAGGTGTGTGTTATGTCCCCTGGATCGGTGGGAGTTGCCCCCCTTTGTTCAATGTTTATAATGTAAACTCTCGGACGTAAACGTGAATAAACGAGACTTGGTCAGTCGGTCATGTTGGTCTGAACGGTCACATATCCTTGTCCTGTTATTATTAATAGAAACCTGACATAACATGGTGTCAGAACAAGGGATTTACTAACAAATGTGAACAAAATACGGGGAAAGAGTTATACTAAATATCGAGACTAAGAGCCGTTAAAAAAAAAAAAAAAGAAATACGTGAAGTTCCATAATAACCCCCAGTATGAATAGCCACGTGAGTCCACCAGAGCCCTTTCCATTCGACCAACCCGAGTCATGGGAAAAATGGATACGACGGTTCAACCGTTACCGGACAGTGTCCAGCCTTGACGAAAAACCAAACGCTTGTCAAGTGGACACCCTAATATATTGTATGGGTGATAAAGCCGAAGACATTTTCGCCACATTGAAACTTGCACCCGAGGAAGCCCCGAACTTCAATATAGTGGTAGCAAAGTTCAATGGTGATACGAACGTAATTTATGAATGGGCCAGATTCAACCGAAGGTGTCAAGAGAAAGGTGAGTCCATTGATTCATTCATCACTAACCTCCACACACTAGCTAAAAACTGCAATTTTCGAGACCTGCACGAGGAATTCATTCGTGATAGAATTGTTATATGGTTGCACAGATCCTAAGCTATCACTAAGTCTGCAAATGATTCCGGACCTCACCTTGGATGGGGCCATCAGACGAGCACGACGGAGTGAAACAATAAAATCACAACAGTATCTCCTGCGGTCCCCAGAAGATATCGTTGGTGAAGATCCAGCTGACAATAATATTGCAGTCCACTACGTTAGTGATAATCGAATTCGCAGACAAGGTCAGGGTAAACACATGACAAGCCCCGGGCGAGAACTGCAATACGAAAATCGACAAAAAAATGAGCGCACACAGCAGTATAGACCAGAGGCTGAGTGCCACCGCTGTGGTAACAAAACACAACACCAGAGACGCACGTGTCCTGCCATCTCAGCCACCTGCCACAATTGTGGTAGGGTTGGCTACTATGCTCAGTGCTGCCGCACACGAAGGCTGCATGAAATTAAACTAGGCACCGCAAAAACTGGGGGGGGGGGGAGGTAAGTACTTTTTGACGGACCGTCTTTTTAAAAATCTACCAAAAATCAGGTAATTATCCGATCAATACGAAATTTTCAGCGATTATTAAGAGAAGAATGAACTTTATAACAGTGTACTTATTTTTTGTAAACGATATATATATATATATATATATATATATATATATATATATATATTTACTTACAACCCCCCCCTTGTTTTGAGGTGGTACAAATATGCTTAAAATAATCATCTGAAACTGAACACAACATATTGTGTTGTTGTAAGGAACAAAAATATATATTAACAAAAAATTGTTTGCATACCTTATTTTGACGTCTGAATATCAGAACTTCGATTGTGTTTAATTATCCCGCTTTTGAGTTTTGAAGTGTGAAATTCGGTGAATATGTTAAGTAAAATAATTAATTTAAGTTAAGCAAAACAAACATTTGACTGGGGTTTTCAGCACGTTACAAACAGTACCCGCTATTCCCAAAGCAACGGAGCTGCAGAAGCCTGTGTTAAAACAATGAAGAGAATGTTAAAGAAGGCAAAAGACCCATATCTTTCTTTGCTTGCACACAGAGCGACACCAATGGACAGTGGGTTTAGCTCCAGCGAACTGTTAATGGGCCGACGTCTGAGGACAAACGTCCCGACTCACCCGTTGGCCCGATCTTGAGAATTTTAGACAGAGGGAAAGGAACCAGAAGGCTCAACAGCAACTCACACACCGCCTATCAAAAAAAGCTAAAGAGCTACAACCACTCGAAAATGGCACACCAGTATGGGTCAGAAGCTCCAACCCCCCAAACCAGGAAGGCATCGTTGTTGGAATGGCAAATACACCACGTTCCTACATTCTACGGACCAAAGAAGAAGGGGCAATAATCCGACGCAATCGACGACACATTGTACCCAAACCACCAGAAATGGTCGAGGCTCACACATCGGAGACCCATGAAGACAGTCATCTACCTAGGGAAGAAACAGTCAAAACAGCATGCCCCACTCTCACCTCTCAAGAGTATACAACAACCAGATGGCCCAATTTAGTGCTGTTTCCCAATCCAGAGTGTAGTCGGACCTCAACTTCAATAATATTTCAGTTAGTATCTGATTGTGTCGTTCCAATAGACCATTACTCCAGGGTGAATATGCAGCAGTGGTAGAGATGTCTATGTTAAAATTTTCAGCCATATCTTTCATTTCAGCATTGTCGAACTCACCTCCCAGATCACTGAACATTCGTTTAGGTGCTCCATGGATACTAATCCAGCATTGAATGAATTTTTTTTACAATTTTAGATGACTGCTTCGTGTTAGTGATGCAACCCGCACTGAACCGGGAAAATTCATCTATGATATGCAAATACCATAGGTTAGGTTCGAGTTGATGAAGATCCATGGCTACAGTAGGGTTGTAGTCATTAGCTAAGGAAAAACCAACAACTGGTCTTGGTGCAGGTTTTCTATACTTCCTACATAGTTCACAATTGGCTACAATTTTTTCCAAAATTTTAGCCACCTCCACAACATCTGAGCCAGCAGACTTTAATAGCAGTTTTAATTTCTCAGCTGAGGCATGTCCAAACTGCCTGTGCAGTTTTTCTAAACTTTTTCTTTTTTCTTTATTGATCATGTTATCAACAATTAGCACATCGGAATGGGAGTTTCTTGTATGCTGACCACTACCAAGAATATCTACACAGTAATGTCCACTAGATGTAAATTGTAGGTCCACTGGCTTCCCAAACATGACAGCTTTGTCTGAATTAAGATCCAGAACAGCTCCAGCCGTCTTCAACGAAGCTTTACTCAAAAGCAGAGAAATATCAGTTTGAATTACCTCAGCTCAGCACTTATATTACACCTAGTGGAACCTTTTATCGCCGGTAGAGTTACCTGGGTAGAGGAGTTTATAATTTTTCCGCTGCCAAATCGGAAGGGTCTATTACTTCTCTTAATAATAATATCTTCTTGGTTGATATTCTTTTTATATTCATCCAACCATCTTTGGCCACAAACGGTCCGAGTACAAGCTGTATCAATCACTGCCATGTTCAATGACTCAACTAAAAAAATTTTACTTGGAGAATATTCATCGGGTGAGAGAAGTGTGGTGTTACACTCTTCCATTTCTGTTTCTTTATGCTCCAATTCGTCTGTTTCGGTTAACCTAACAGCTTCACTTTTGTGGGGGCACTCTCTCCACCAATGCAAAACGCTCTGGCAAATAGAACATTTAGTAACTTTCCCATATTTGTTAGTAGGGTTCCCGTTTCTAAATCTATTAGATTTTCCCGTATCTGATCTAGGAAAGTTACGGGATTTTTGTTTCCTTGATGTTGTTGCATATAAAGCGGTTTCCTGCTTTACAATAGAAGGTATAACATTTGATTCTCCAAATATACGTTTTAATGCGGACTTCATGTTTTTATATTTCAATTCTGACGAAGCATACGCTGTCAATGCGAGTTGGCGCTGTTGATAATCCAGGCCTGACTTATCTAATAGTTTAAAAGCTAGGACGGCATCCGGCAAAGTCATTTCAAACTTGGTACTTTTGAGATATCTCTATAATATATTCAGAGATACTCATGTTTTCAGGCCGTTGGAATTTATCAAAGTTTTGGTAAGCCTCGTACATAGAGTCTAGAGAATCTTTTAAAAACAAATTGTCTAATACATTAATAAGATTCGACATAGCTTCGTCTGTGTTGAGTTCTTCCACTTCAATTCCCATAGCTGCCCGTTTTGCATTTCCGTTAAGTGAAAGGCTAACAGCCAATGCCTGTTTGTTCTTTGGTAAATCCGTCATCATTGTCCAAATCTTTATTTCATTTTTCCAGCATGGGTAGGCGTTCTCATCAAATCTAGGGGGATTTTTGTAGTTAACGGCCATCTCCTCTTTGTGGTCGTTTGTTAAAAAAAACTTCAATTATTGTTCCGTAGATCTGCTACCATGAAAAACCAGTAAAATAATCCAACTCCGACGGTATATATATAAACAATATATATATAATTTATTAATGCAGCTAATACATTAATTGAATAAATATGCAACAACACTCACGATTAGAGTTTAACGGTTAACAAACACATAAACATTACGACGCCATATTGAAAAGAAAAGTTCGTTAACTCTGCCTTTTTATAAGGGAGATAACTTAACAAATTATATGCATATTAATGCCAATATAAAGGGAGACAACTTAACAATGGGGTTTGGCAACATTTGGAGGAGCACTTTACCCAACTACCCAGACTCCGCGGCCAGGAGTTTGACAGCTATTTAGCTGGCTCACTCCGCCTTTCTGCGGCCCGAGCAGCTAGCTGTGATACGGTGGTTACGGAGTGTGAGGTCATTACTGCATTGAAGCAGGTTGGCCATAACAAATCTCCGGGGCTTGATGGTCTGCCCTATGAACTGTATTTGAGGCTGTCGCCCATGTTTGTTCTTCTGACGGGTATGTGTAACCACTGGTTTGCTCAGGGATTCATCCCTGGGCAGGTTACCCAAGGAGTGGTCACACTATTGAAGAGAAGAGAGTGGCATGGTTGGGAGGACAAATGATTATTTGGAGATTTTATCCCTCGTTCCTACAAACTGACTGCAGGTTGTTATCGGCGACTTGGTTGAGCCGGATCAGACTTGTACTGTAAAGGGTCAACTGATTCAAAACAACTTGCACTTGGTGCGCACGATCATAGAGGGGTTAGAAGACGACACAGGAGCCGCACTGATCAATTTAGATCAGTCCAAAGGGTCAACCATGGTTTCTTGGAATCTGTTATGGAGACCGCCGGCTTTGGTCCGGACTTCCTGCGTGGCATAGCTCTACCTGGTGGAAAATTTGCCAGGGTGTCCATGTACGCTGATGTCACTGGGTTCATTGCATGATGTAGTGATATTAAAGCAGTAATGGAGGTGGTCGCTGAGTATGAAGAAGTCACAGGGGCCATAGTCAATTGCAGCAAGTCTGTTGGCCTGCAGTTGGGCATCTGGTCAGGAAGAGATACCCTTTCAGATGAGCTTGGCTGGAGTGATGGCCCGGTATGGATCTTTGGAGCATGGTTTGGACTGGGACTCCAGCTGGACAGAAATTGGTCGGAAGTACAGACAAATGTCGAATCGTCATTTGGGGCTTGGATTCACAAGGGATTGTCCCTGAAAAGTCATGCGGAGGCGTGTGCAACTTACGTCTTTCCGCTGATCCTTTACTGGATGTCATTAATTCCTTTCCCTGCGGACTGCCGTAAGGCTTTAGAGCGACTCCTTTTCAAACTTCTTTGGAAAGGGAGAAAGGTCTGTACGCAGAAACTTAGCTAGGGAGGCTTGGGGATGCCTGACCTGTTATGTCAAAAGCACGCTGAAAGATTGGCATTCCTGAGTCAGACACTACTTGAGGATTTTCACTGGGTAGTAGCTGTTGAGCAAGCTTTTCCACAGCTCATACCCACCCCTGCCGCTGAAGGTTGCAGAAGACCAGTGGGGGAATTGCTTTTCCTCTCCAAATGCCGAGCCGCCCTTAGGGCATTGCCAGGGTCCAGTGACCTTGCACTGCCTAGGTAGAGGCTATATCGGGATTTAGTGGTGTGGACCGCAAAGGATCTGCTGGTTAAGCAGTTACACATGTCGAAGGAGGAGGTTCTCTCTCAGTGAAATTGGGCACCAGCCAGAAGCTATTTAAACAATGCTGAATTTTCTTCATCATTGAGGCTTGTCCGAAATGTGCTGCCATGTTTTGGCATGCTTGCCAGGGACTGCAGCAAGAATGAATACGTTCCCTCCTAACCCTGCTGCGAGGATGACGAGGATGAAACAAGGAATCACACTTTTTCCTTTGCAGCAGAGTTCAAAGGCTCTGGGAGTACGTCAGAGAGGTAACAGTTTGCATCAACCCCGAGCGGTTGGTGCTACTTGATTTGGCACACGTCGTCGACAACATGGACCCGCTGTTTACTGGGGAGAAACGGTTGATGTTTCTTGCGATCCTAGCAGTAGCTAGGTTAGTGACGTGGGTTACACGTCTTGACATTGTCTATGGGATTGAATCTGTTTCAGATCGCGATCTGGTCACTTACTTTAAACATCAGCTTAAAGTAAAGATCAGATGTGATTGGAAAAGATTACATTGCATAGACTTTGATAGGAGATGGGTGCACAACACTAGTTTGTGCATCCGATGAAGTGCTAGGTTTAGGTCTGTTTTCCCACCCTAGTGGTATTGGTCGGGCAGTGCTAAGGTTTTATGCAGCCCAGCTCCGAGCAAAGATATATTAGTTAGGATAGCTAGGCTTTTAACCACTTTGAGTGGAAAATACTTTATTAGGTGCTAGACTAGGGAAAGTATGAAAGTTGATCCTGTCCTAGATTTTATTTTTATTCGGCACAAGGAGAGCTTCCCAAGATGCGCAGTTCCCCCTTTATTTTGCCCCCGGTCTGTTGCCCCTATACGTACACTTATCTTTGGAAGACACCGTCCATCCCCTATGTTCCCCAACCTCATCTAATTTGTTTTCAAAGCATCGCCTCTAGGTTCCTTACTGCCCACTAGGGAACGACCAGCTTGCTTTTGACTTTCAGGACCGGAAGACAGTGGGCACTCCATATTTAGAATTAGGTTGGGAGGACACTTACTAACCCGCCCCCATAGGCATTTTTTTTAGTTGTTTTCTTTTTCTTTCTTTTTGGGTGTATTTTAGCTTGCCCCCTCCTCCCCATCGTCTCATCCGATATGTAAAATAAAATACTTTTTTATTTGGTTATTTGTAAATCATTGATTTTTGTATTTTACAGATTGTTGTACATAAAGCCGACACATATGCTGGAGATATTTTAAGTAGATAAACACCATGTTAAGAATGAGGTATTATGGTGATAGCGTCTTAGTGTAGGAATCCAAATAAAATCTTTGAAAGACCTAATTTTTAGCTAGTCTTTCCAGCCATTGGTGCCTCCAGCGCACTCCTGCGCCTTTCAGCTCCTCCTGCAGCTTTCCGGCAACCTCGCCTGCACTTTGCTCCTCTGGCCTGCAACCTTGCTTTCACCTCACTCCTCCAGCCTGCAACCTTGTATGCACCTTGCTCCTTCGGTCTGCAACCTCGCCTGCACCTGGATCCCTACTGACCGTCCATTCCTTAACACTGACCCTACGTTCTCAGTGTCGTCTGTTCCTTGACACTAACCCTACGTTTTCAGTGTCGTCCGTTCCTAAACACTGATCTTACATTCTCAGTGTCGTCCATTCCTTAACACTGTCCCCCATGTTCTCAGTGTCCACCGACCGTTCTGGATCGCCCTGATACCCAGCCAATCGTCCAGACCCAGCGAGCAACTCTAAACCACGCTACGTCTAGAGTACCTGTTCCAGCCCTCCAGACCTGAGCCTCTGGTGACGTGCAACCAGCATCCAGATCATACGATTGTTTCACTTCCTAAATAAAAGGCGAACCCTCGTCTTTAACCAAACAACCTGTGTCTGTCATTCTTCTGTGCCTTTTTGCTGTTTACTTTTTGCCCGTGTCTATCTTGTTAGTTGTTCGGTTGATTGTCCCTGGACGACCGTCCCTGCAACAAATGTTAATTACCGGCTTCCATACTTTTGTTTGGTAAAAAGAGACAAACAAAATATGAGGGAAGGACTACAAAATGCTTAATATTTGTGCAATAATATTTTCAAATCGGTTTTAAGCTGACAAGAGCCATGTTTATATTAAAACTTAATATTTAATTTAAAATTTAAACACAATCAATCAAAAATTGATGTTGTAACGGGACATTTTAGAAATAATGGAATTTTAATCGTTTTAATCTTTTAAAAATTAGTTAATTTTTAGGAAGTTTCTTTTTCTGGGAAATTCAACTAATTATAGTATATATTAATTAGAAAAAAACGCTATTTAAAAAAAAAACATAATTAAATTTATATCAATTTTTTAATTGCAACTTCAAAGTAAATTTGTGTTCAATACGTGTATTTAAATTTTAAAAAATTAAATATTTTTAACTTATTTGGACTCTTATGTTTCATAATAAATAATAATAATAATAATAATAATAATAATAATAATAATAATAATAATAATAGAATAAATAGAAATTTCGCTATATATATATTTTGTTCAAATTTCGAAAGAATATGAGCAAGGGCCACGCATTAAAAAAAGTATTTCCATTCATATATTTTGCGAAAACTGCATTTTATATGTAATTTCATTCTAAAATGGATACATAACGAAAAATTCATGAAAATCTGTCTATTTTGACTGATTTTTGTTAGATTTATTAAACACGAGTATATTTTCACGTTCGGAATGTCTACTACATGGGAACGTTATTTTAAAGCGTCAATTATGTAAACAAGATTTTCATCACGCAATTTCATTATTTTCGTTCGATGAAAAAATATTTTTGAAAATATTACTGGTTTATTTTGCCCTCCTTTTAAATGGTACAAAAGTTATACTGATAATATTAATTTATAATAAAGTTACATCGGGTTACATATGGGGGGGGGGTAATTCTGTAGTGAATTTTGGGGGTGCCTATGCTTATAACAGTATCATTAAAAAAATACATTTTTTTATGCAGCGATGTTGGTTCACTTCATTAAAATTCACTTTATGGTAAAATAAACACTGATTTTATAACAGGCTTCAGTTTTCAGTTTGGCCTTTTGGGGCCCTTTTTCCTGAAAAATTGGCTTCAAACAATTGTTGTTGTCTAACGGGCCGGTATCATATTATAACCTGTCCTTTTTAGTGATGAAAGGGTTAGAGACATTATACAACCTAAAATGCATACCTGTACATTTTCCCTCGAAAAATTTCTGACACACCAAGAGCAGCAGCAGCACCAAGCTACGACAATATGAAAACGACAATATAATAGCAGCAGCAAAAGGCTGAGAACAACAATAGTATTTACTAATTTATGTAAATATTCAACTCTGATCGGTTAATTTCTAGAAGTTTTATTGGTGGTCAACATCCAACTTTAACCAATCAGAAGACAGTTATTGTGGAAGTCAAGCACAAGCACTTGCTAAAAAGAGCATTAAATACAGAGGGCTTCAGCTCACCTGGATAGACTAACTCAGGAGATCACAGCGTATGCCACACAGACCCTTGACAGTCTGAACTCAACTCCAAGACAAGAGTGTAACCAAACTTAACCCTGGCCAATGTGGCCATGAGTGTTGGCAATCACAAACGATAAGAAATACTTTAAACATCATTGTTATGCCACTGGTCACCATGGGTCAAATCCCCAGCAGCTTCACTGGAATGCTACCATTCGCCACAGGTCACCATCGGTTAAATCCCCAGCAGCTTTACCAGAATGCCCCCGATCACCACCGGTCAAATCACCAGCAGCTTTACTGAAACCCCACTAGTCACTCCCCAGGAACTTCACCAGTCACCACAGGTAAATCCCCAGTATCTTCACTGGAACTGTAATGCCACCGGTCACCATGGGTCAAATCCCCAGTGCTCACCATCGGTCAATCTCTAGCAGATTCACTGGTCACCACTGGCCAATCCCCAGCATATGTACCGGAATACCACCAATCACCACAGTCACCCAGCAGCTTAACCACTTACCATCGGTCAATCCCGAGCAGCTTCACCAGTCACCACCAGCCAATCCTTAGCATCTTCACTGGAACGCCACCGATCACCATGGGTGAAACTCCCAGCAGCTTCACTGGAATGCTACCGATCAATGCCCAGCAGTTTCACCGGAATGCCACTGGTCACCAGAAGTTAAATCCCCAACAGCTTTACTAGTCACCACCAGTCAATCCTCAGTAGCTTCATCGGACACCATGGTTCAAATTCCCAGCAGCTTCACAGGAACACAGCCGGTCAATCTCCAACAGTTTCACTGGAACGCAGCTAGTCACTACAGGTCAAATCCCCAGCACAGATACTATTGACACTGTTACTTCCATTAGCAATAATATTGGTGCTGCTATTATTATCAGTAAAGACAACTACTTTTATGATTAATGCCAAATCATAATAGTAGGGAAAACTGTTATTGGATTGACAAACACCTTTTTATTTTATTTTGTGTGAGCTTTTCTAGTCTCACACAAAACATGTGTTCACATTTCAAACCACGTTTTTTGTCATACACATATGCGCACACAAACATACGTGCACATGTACACACACATACATATATTCATGTTCACATACATACACTCACATTCATGTGCATACACACACACACACACACACACACACACTAACGTGCGCACATGTACGCACACATGGGCAACGTCACTTCCCTTTAAAGGAAATCCATACATGTGCAAAACACCACCGGAAACAACTACAAATGCAAGCGCCCTGAGCTGTTTCCTTCTTTTTGATTCGGCTCCCGACCTGGGCGGTCATCGGACCAACCGCTCCTTTTCAGGGTGCGCGCTTGCGCACCTCACATCACCTGCTACTATGTGTGAGGCAAGAACCAACAGACAGACGGTGTGTAAGGTGTACATACTATCTCCATAGCCAGGACTGACTTTCTCATTCTGCCTCTACAACAATAGACTTTCCCTCTCACCAACTAACAGTGAGAGACGCGCGCTAAACTGGATTGACTTTCTCTCTCTCTCTCTCTACAACAATAGACTTTCCTTCTCACCAGTAAACAGCGAGAGACGCACGCCAAACTAAACACGTGCTGTGCCCTTTTCTTTCATTTGTTTATTCATGAAATAAATTCTAGTTCGTTTAATTCAATTTAACACGTTGTTCGTTTCTTTCTCAAAACAATTCATTTTTCCTATTTTGTACGACTGGGGGATATGTATAATATATCCACCACCAGTCCGCAACAATTTTCTTAGTTTATCCTAAAAATAAATGATTGAATAATCAATAGAGCTATGACAACAGCATATTCTTTTCATTGTTTTGACTCTCGGGTGTGTATCCGTTGATATCTTATATGTTTTTATAAAGGGTGATGTGGTTTTATGTTGATTAACTGTGTTGGATAATTACTCGAGAGTCTAAACAATAAAAAGAATATGCTGTTGTCATAGCCCTAATAATCAATCGCTTAAAATTATGTTATTTGTCTGTTTCTTTCTCGCCACCATACACTTATTCATAATAATATAACAGGTGCTTGTTAAGATAGAGTCGATAGATCTGTTGCGAGACTAAAAATTAAAAAAAGATTTTAAAAAATGGAGCAAAAACCGTACATATTGCCATGTCAAAAAGAGTAATATTTAGGCACCGCCAAAAATGGTCGAAAAACCAAGTTGTTGTTTTTTAAAACGAAATTACATTTATTAAAATCCATTATTTCTGAGTCACTTTTTTTTCCAGAGATAAAACCCTGAATTTTATCATATAGAAAGCAGAATAATGTAAAACTTTTTCTACTATTTTTAATTAAATTTTCCCCAAAAGTTAACAATTGGCGTTTTTTGTTTTGCACAAAAAACGTAAATAAATAGTTAAAAAAAAAAAAAAAAAAAAGGTTTTGAAAGAATTAATTTGTTTATTTCTTGTCTAACTAAGATTTAGGGTGATTTTCTATGAGAATATGCAAAAATATTATAATATAAGTACCTGGATTTCAAATAATTCCACTTATTCATATAGGCAACCAGTTACTTCGAGTCGATTTGTTTACTGTTTACATTTGTCCTTGATAAAAAGCAAACTACGCAAGACCAAACAGGCCAAAAAAAACTTATTTTTCAGTAACGAAAATTTCAATGTATTATTAACGCTGAGGCTGGCCAGTACCAGATAGGTGACCATTTGTATGAGTTTGGTTTTTAATGTATATGTGTGTGGGGGCCAGGCTCTCCAAAATGGGGAGGGGGGCAATTTAAAGCAGAATAAAAACAGTATTAATGCTGGAGTCTCTCAGGGGTCCATACTGGGCCCAACTCTCTTCCTGATCTACATCAATGATTTCCCAAAACACATACTAAAATCTTTCGTTGATATCTATGCTGATGACACGACCATCTATGGCAACACATCAAGGGCCGTAAATGATGATGTTCTCTCTGATTCTCTCTCCTCTGATCTTGAGCGTGTGGTAAAGTGGGGAAAGAGGTGGCTGGTTACCTTTAATGCATCTAAGACCAAGCTCCTATCTCTACATCATAAACGCTCTGATCCCCATCTGGCATCAATTGAAATGGATGACTCTCGTCTAAGGGAGGCCCTAGGTTTGACCTTTACATCTGATCTTAAATGGAACACATACATCAAGTCTGTGGCCAAGGTCGCTGGGAAAATGGTGGGATCCTTCTACCGCTCCAGAAGATATCTCACTAATGATGCAATTCTCTATCTATAGAAGAGCCAAGTACGTCCAAAGATGGAGTACTGCTGCCACATCTGGGCGGGGGCTGCTAAAAACAGCCTATCCTGCCTTGACAAAGTACAAAATAGACTTCGTGGCTTGGTGGGGGATATCCTTTTCTCTACCCTGCAACCTCTTTCCCACAGAAGAGACGTAGCGAGCCTGTCATTGTTCTATCGTTATTTCCATGGTAGGTGCTCGTCTGAGCTTCATTCTCTGTTCCCCCCTCGCCAATCTTTCTCAAAAAACACCCGACTAGCTGAAACCACCGTCAATAATTTTCCCCACTCCTTATCTGTGCCTAAATCAAAACGTAGATACCATGAACAAAGCTTCTTTCTTAGAACTGCCCGCCTGTGGAACTCTGTTCCACTTGCCCGTTTCCCTCCCGACTTCAACCTGGATGTCTTCAAGTCCAAAACAAACAAATTCTAGATGAACCGCCCCCCCCCCCCAAGTAATGACACCAATTCTCCAATACTATTGCTACACAATCCCTTTGATTACTGTTCGAACATGTTTTCCCACACATATACACATCCTCATACGCACACACACATTCATATGCATACACACACACACACTAATGCACACACACATTCATACGCATACACACACACTAATGCACACACACACACACACACACCTGAGTTGTGACGTCACTTCCTTTAAAGTGAAAGCCAGACATGCGCAGTCAGAACACTGACCGCAGTATAAAAGTCAACAAAACCTGTCAACTTCCCTTTTTCGTCTGGACCAGCGTGTTCCAACGTCACTTTCCCTGCTACTGTAATGTGGGGCAAGCGCAAGCACACTTCATACGCTTTCCCTCTCCATGAACTGGACTGACTTACTCTCTCTATCTCTCGTTTGCTTTGGCCCATCGACACAGACATGTGTGCGACTTTCTACTGAGTTTAACCCTTTCTTTCTACAGCCGGCTTGCCACATCGCGTTTCTCTATTACATCCCCTTTCCTTCCATGCGCGTAGTCGTCAACGGCTGAATGAACACGTGTACACTCCAGACTTTCATTTCTCAACAGAAAATAAACGACATGTTTATTTTATTCCAGCATTTGAGTTCCTTATTTTCTTCATTCAATTCGTTTCATTATTTTTTCTTGTAGCGAGTTAAAGTATTTTATATCCTGGTCCGCAACATTACTGTACACACAATAACCGTTATCCCTGAGTAGCCATTGGGCCTTGATAAGTGGTGAACTCCATGTAAAAAAAAAAAAAAAAAAAAATTATTTCAGCACGTTTGGTCCACCATAGTCAAAAGACGGCAAACGTTTCCAAACTTGATCGAAAAAATAATGATATTTTTAACACAAAAGGCACAATATTTATCAAATTTTTTTTGTATCGATTCTTCAAAGCATGCCCTGTTTAATAATGGTCATGCATTATTCGGCTCGCTAAAAAGAAATTGTTAATTTATTTATCAAAGATTTTAAAATGGCTTTTTTTCGTATAAATATTAAAAAAAAATAATTTTTTTTTGTTTTGCTTAACTTAAATTAATTATTTTACTAACATATTCACCGAATTTCACACTTCAAAACTCAAAAGCGGGATAATTAAACACAATCGAAGTTCTGATATTCAGACGTCAAAATAAGGTATGCAAACAATTTTTTTTTAATCTATAATTCTGTCCCTTACAACAACACAATATGTTGTGTTCAGTTTCAGATGATTATTTTAAGCATATTTGTACCACCTCAAAACAAGGGGGGAGGTTGTAAGCAAAAAAATATATATATATAAATATCGTTTATGAAAAATAAGTACACTGTTATAAAGTTCATTCTTCTCTTAATAATCGCTGAAAATTTCGTATTGATTGGATAATTACGTGAGTTTTTGGTAGATTTTTAAAAAGACGGTCCGTCAAAAAGTACTTACCTCCCCCCCCCCAGTTTTGGCGGTGCCTAAGATATTAAAAATTTACGAAAATGACATCGGGTAGAAAATTATTTAAAAATAATTTTACGGAAACTTTTTAAACTGAAACTAAAAACAAAAAAACAATTGTTCTACGCGATGAATTTTCGTAATAGTTTACTATTTTCGACCAACATGACAATTAAATACGTAATATTGTTTTTGCTTAAAACGACATCTTTGTCAATTTCATCTGAACAAGTAGTAAAATTGGTTCCATTTCGTTCAGAGAATAAAAATGTCAGACTTTTGGGGGAATTTTCGACACCCCTAACAGAAAACTGCGAATAAAATATTAAAAAAAAAAAAAACTCGTAATTTCTCTTTTTAAAGTGGGTTGTTTATTTTCTGTATGGAATATACTTCCAAAATGAACTATTAAAGTTGTTTAAAAATAATAGAAATATTATTTTTAAAAAAGAGTGTTTACAAAATGTTTACAAAGTGCCGGCGCGTATTCAACCAGCATTTTTTTTCTTTTTTTTTTTTACGTATGAAATCAATTGAATTTTACGAGTGAAATTTTTTACAATTTTTAAACTTTAAAAATCTATCAAAATTTTTTCTATTGGTTCAGTTTTTACGATATTTTCAGGGTCAATGTGAAATTTTATGCTCTTTCCAATAAATTGAATATAATATTTTAGACAAGCGTTTTTTTTTAATCCACCCTTCCCCCCCCATTTTGACATGTCTATAAATATTTAAATAATTAATTTATGTACCAAAGTTTTATATATCACAAATTGAAGATAACAGATCAATAAATAAAATATTCTAATTTAAACAAACAAAAAAGAAGTGTTATTTGGAAAATTTACCTGTAAAGTCCAAAGTGCAAAACCTTTTTTTTTTTTTTGAATCACGTTGACTTTTTTTTCAATGAAAGCTCATGTTATGCTTATATCGTCAAGTAAATACCAGACGCTGGCGACAATTTTTTCTATTTCAGTCAATGTTTTCTTTTTTTTAGATATTTAAAAAAAATTTCACTCGATAAAGTAGAAATAAAATATATTAATTAAAAACTCGTGTATTTCATTAAGAGAAAAAAAAATCGGTCGACTGGGATTTTTGTTTAACGGCAAAATCTTATAAGTGAATGTGCGCTTGTTTTCAGCTACGGAGGCCAAAAAATACTAAGTTTGCTTAACAGCACGCAATAAAAAGAGATATTAATTATGGCGTTTATAATCACAAAAAAGAGATTTGTCTCCCTTTATTTGAACAGTAAAAAAAATCTGAGTTCGCGTTTTTTTTAATCCTTGTTTAAAAAAGTATTTTATTTAAAAAGGACATGGAATATAAGTATACATCTGGATAAATTCTTAACAATGAACAATGGAAGTACGCATTGAATAGAATTTTTATAGGTTTTTTTTTTGGAATTTATATATATTAAATCGAAACATAGCAACCTTTTGATCGGTATCAGAACAAATTGTTTTGCACCGTAAAAAAAATTAGAAAAAAAAACCCCAAAAAACTACTTGATCAAATTAAGTGAAATTGTTTTTCGAAGAACTTCATTCCATAACGATACGTACAATATAAGTTTGTTTTTTTTTCGATATTTTCATTTTTTTAATGTCTTCATTAAACTGTATAAGTACCAAAAACCTAATTTAAGTAACATTATACTTACTTTTATCCAATCTTATTTCGATTGT
The DNA here is from genome assembly GCF_053919585.1 of Euprymna scolopes. NCBI lineage: Eukaryota > Metazoa > Mollusca > Cephalopoda > Sepiida > Sepiolidae > Euprymna > Euprymna scolopes. The sequence continues at coordinate 30,307,949 of NC_136526.1, forward strand.
CTTGTTTTAGTTTTGTGCATATAAAAAGGATGCATAGTATGCAACTTTCCTTTTTTTCTATCCACACTATTATCAATGTATTCTTCTTCTTTACAGTAAAAAGGCGTGAGTTTTTATTGTTATAAGCAGGGTTATGAGTGTCAGAAGTCGCCATTAAAAAGGAGTGATTAATTAGACTCACTATCTTTCGAAGCTGATAACAATATGAATAATGTAATTTAAACCCTAATTATTGTTTCCATAAAAGGAGCAAAGACCAAACTTTAAAATAAGGAAAGGTTTTATCAAAAAATATCCAATATTTTTTTAATCAGTTTTCTTTAAAAAAGATTTCACGAAATTCAACGAATTTTAACTTAATCTAAATATAATAAATATATATAAATTAAAAAAAAATCACTTAACTATATAAAATACTAATCAATGGATGCTTCCATTCTTCATTTATGAGAATTGTCTATATTTATATTTTATATTCCATATATTTTTTAAATACAAGAATTCTTTTAAACAAACTATTTGAAAAGACCGTCATTACATAAGCATTAACCGGTGTTAGCAAGCCAGTGTTTCCTGCTTTCTTCCTTTTTGAAATACGGATGGATAAAAAGGCTATAAAACGTAAAAACAACACATACGCGCGAGCCATCAAGCCTTGTGCGTAAAAAAATATGGTTCAGCATATTTTAAAAATTATCATATTTTACTTATCAGTTTTTGCCTTAAAAAACACTCGACAAATTTTTTATTTTTTTCTTCTCTCAAAGAAATACATGAGTTTTTGATTTAATATATTTTATTCTTCTTTATGGAGTGAATTCTTTTTTTTAATATCTAAAAAAACATTGAATGAAATAGAAAAAATTGTAATTGTACAAAATTTTCTAGACAATATAACAAAATTATAAGGTTTCACTTAAAAAAAAAACAAAAAAAATTCAACGTGGTTAAAAAAAAAGGGTTTAAACTTTGGACTTTACAGGTAAATTTGCGCATGAATATTCTTTTTTGTTGTTTTAAATTAGCTTATTGTATTTATTGATCTTTTATCTTCAATTTGTGATATATAAATTTGAGGTGAGAAAATTAATTATTTTCATTTGAATAGATATTTCAAAATGGGGAGGAAGGGTGAATTAAAAAAAACCGCTTGTCTAGAATATTATATTCGATTTATTGCAAAGAGCATAAAATTTCACATTGACCCTGAAAATATCGTAAAAATTGAATCATTAGAAAAATTTTGGTAGATTTTTAAAGTTTATAAATTGAAAAAAAATATAACTCGTAAAATTAAATTGATTTCATTGCGTAGAAAAAATGGCAGCATGAAAATTTGATACATGCGCAGTTTTTTTTCTTTGTTCTTGTTTTATTTACAATCCTAACCATCCCCACAATACAATATATTTTGCTTAGTTTCGGCTAATTATTTTAAGCGTATTTGTACCCAAAAATAAGGGGGGGGGTAACCAAATATTATATATACATTGTGAAAAAAGGTACTTTTATAGCTTAATCAAGACGTTAAAAAAAAAATGAAAATATCGAAAAAGGTTATATTGTACGTATTCGTTATGGAATGAAATTCTCCGGAAAATTTTTTTTCACTTAATTTGATCAAGTAGTTTTTTTTTGTTTTTTTTTACAGCGAAAACCCAATTTGTTATGATAGCGAGCAAAAGGTAGTTATGTTTCCATTTAAGGAAGAAAAGCGAGTATTTAAGAAGGGAAGAGGTAGCTTGTTCAAAAATTCAAAGATACCTAACTTCATTGCGCTCTCATAAAAACCTGTTTTTCTGTTGTAAAAAAAAAAAAAAAATAATAATACTCAATCAAATTGAGTGAATTTTTTCGGAGATCTTCAGTCCAAAACGTATACGTACACTATAACTTTTTTTTAGTTCGTAATGTCTTGATTAAACTGTACATAAAAAAAACACAACAAAAAAAAAAACGCCATTATAAAATTCGTTCTTCACTTAATAATCGGTGAAACTTTCGTAATGATTGGCTAATTAATTACTTGATTTTTCGTAGATTTTAAAGGGAGCTTTCGTTTTGGCCATAATGCCTACTCAAATTGCGTTTGATAACATTTATTTGTTAAATATTTGATTTTTTATCACTTTTACGTAAGATTGTGAACAGTTCATTCTCCTATTTATAAAATTTAGCTGTACGTATATGGCGCAAACACATACAGAGAGAGAGAGAAAGAGAGAGAGAGAGACAGACAGACAGACAGACAGACAGAGAAAAACAGTAGAAAAACACCGTTTGTTTGGGTCGATGGCGCATGCGCCGACTACTTCAATCTTACAACAAAGCCTTTGTCCTATTCAGCATCTAAACTCATGAAATCAAAATCATGAAATTAAATTTAACAACGATAACAATAAAATTGCTTACAATAATTAAAGAATTATAAGCAAAATAAAATGTAGCAATTGTGTTTAGAATAATTAATGATACCAAACTTACGTGTATTAGTGAGAGGAGGAGGGGGAGGAAACCCCGTAGCTTGAACGATGACGCATGCGCTATTTGCTGTTTACTACATAACATATGCGAACGAATGTTTCCATCAAACAAGTGAAGCGAAAAAAGTTTCAGATAAAAGTAAGTATCACTTCACTTGATTTATTTCATCTTGTTGTTGTTGTAAATAAGTTTGGGTAAATATGAAGAATTACTCCGCCCTCAAAAATTCCTTTAAAATTACCACTCCGTCCGATAGGTTTTCGGGGTCGCTGAAAACGAAAATAACGTTTAAAATTACGGTAAACGAGTAGTTTTCAAGATATGAAGAAATGTTAGTTTTAAAAATGTGGGTGATCACTTTTCTATATTAATTTAATGTAAAATGAGCACCCAGTTTGTGGCCACGATTTTTTTCGGGGGGGGGGGGCTTTCTTTTCACCCTCGGAAAATCCTTTAAAATTACCACCAACGTTTAAAATTCCAAGAAACAAGTAGTTTCCAAGATATGTCGCGCGGCGGCCGCCACAACACCCCTCGCCCCTCCACTGCCTCCCACCAAATGTAAACAGAATTTTTGTAAAATATTAAGCAGCTCTTCTGCTCAAAACGGGTTTGTATTACTGTACACATAGATTCGAAAAAGTTGTCAAAAAACAAATACATAACAAATAAATGTAATCAAAGGTAAGATAAGTTACTTTTCTACCGAACTGGATAATTTTCTTGTGTTTTTATTTAATATAACATGTTTATTCAGCTCGAAAAACATACAGTGTTTACCGATGTATTGGAAAGTTAAAAATGGCGGCCGACTCTCTCATTCACACGGTAAGTTTGGGAAAAGGAGTTAAAAATAAAAACTAGACAAAATACTGTTAGAAACCCACTCTATATATGTTACCATAACATAGGCTGACATATATAGAGTGGGTTTCTAACAGTATTTTGTCTACTTTTTATTTTTAATTCCTTTTCCCAAACTTATCGTGTCAAAGAGAGAGTCGGCCGCTATTTCAAATTTTCCAATACATCGGTAAACACTATGTTTTTCGAGCTGAATAAACATGTTACATTAAATAAAAACACTAAAAAGTCTCCAGTTTGGTAGAAAAGTAACTTATCTTGCCTTTGATAACATTTATTTGTTATATATTTGTTTTTTGACAACTTTTTCAAATCTAGATGTATAGTAATACAAACCTGCTCAAAACAATTTAATTAAACTGCATAAGCACCTGTTAAAAAACTATACAAGTTCTATAATTAAATATCCCCCTCCAAACAAAGAGCAAAAAACAAACCGGCAGTCACCCCCAACCTCAAAAAAAGGGGGGGGGGCATAAAGTGAGTGCATTTCTTCATATCTTGGGAACTACTTGTTTCCTGGAATTTTAAAAGTTAGTGGTAATTTTAAAGGATTTTCCGAGGGTGGAAAGAAAGCCCCCCCCCACCAAAAAAAATCATTTTACGTTAAATTAATATAGAAAAGTGATCCCCCACTTTTTTAAAACTAACATTTTTTTTATATCTTGAAAACTATTCGTTTGCCGTAATTTTGAACATTATTTTCGTTTTCAGCGACCCCGAAAACCTATAAGAGTGGTAATTTTAAAGGAATTTTTGAGGGTGGAGTAATTCTTCATATTTACCTAAGTTTTTATTAGTTTTCCAAAGATGTCACATCGAGGTGAAAGTAAAGTATTTGGAGGAAAAATGCCAGTAATTGGGATTAGTTGTAATAAATTCAGCTCCTAAAATTCTCTAGGTCCTAATGCACTTTTTTTTTTTTTTTTTTTTTTTTTTTTTTTTTTTTACAAAGGCATCACCACATTATCAAGGCCCAGAGGCCACTCAAGGATAAGGGTTAAAGAGTGTACAGTAGAAGTTGGTCAATATAGTAATCATTAGTAATGAAAATTTGGTAAATTTAATAACTTATATGGAACGGCTCATCAAGAACTTATTTACTTTAGACTTGAACAAAACCATATTGTAGTCAGCCGGAAAGCAGGAAAACGGAAGACAATTCCACAGGCGTGCAGTTCTAAGAAAGAAGCTTTGTTCATGGAATCTACGTTTAGGTTTAGGCACAGATAAAGAGTGGGGGAAATTATTGATAGTGTTTACAGCTAGACGAGTGTTTCTTGTGAAAGTTTGGCGAGGGGGGACCATAGATTGAAGCTCAGTTGAACACTTTCCATGAAAATAACGATACATCAGAGACAAACTCGCAACATCTCTTCTGTGAGATAGAGGTTGCAAGGAGGAGAAAAGGACATCTCCTACGAGGCTACGAAGTCTATTTTGAACTCTATCAAGGCAGGACAAGTTCTTTCTAGCAGCTCCTGCCCAGATGTGGCAACAGTATTCCATCCTTGGACGTACCTGGCTCTTATATAGATAGAGAATAGCATCAGCAGTGAGATATCTACTGGATCGATAGAAAGATCCCACCATTTTTCCAGCGGCCTTGGCAACAGATTTGATATACGTGTTCCATTTAAGATCAGGAGTAATGGTCAAGCCCAGAAGCTTGTCAAAACTTGAGGCCTCCTGAAGACGAGAGCCATTCATTTCAATTGATGACAAATGTGGATTAGAATGTTGATGATGTAAAGAGAGAAGCTTGGTTTTAGATGCATTAAAAGTAACCAGCCACTCCTTTCCCCATTGTACTACGTGCTCAAGATCAGAGGAGAGAGAATTGGAGAGAACTTGCTCGTTTACTGTCTTAGATGTGGTACCATAAATGGTAGTGTCGTCAGCATAAATGTCTACAAATGATGTAAGGATATGATTTGGAAGATCATTAATGTAGATCAGGAAAAGAGTTGGGCCCAGGATGGATCCCTGAGGGACACCGGCATTAATATTGTGAGCTTCTGATTTTTGCCCCTCAACTACTACTCTTATGAATCTATCAGAAAGAAATGATTTAATAATTGAGAAGACTTTTCCAGCTATACCATAGCTAGCGATCTTATGAAGTAAACCTTTATGCCATACCCTATCAAAGGCTTTAGATATGTCAAGAGCAATTGCCCTAGAAAGATTGCCACCGTCGAGAGATTTGCTAATCCTATGCGATATAACTGTAAGGACATCTGCTGTAGATCTAGCAGAACGGAAACCATATTGAGTGTCACTAAGAAGGTTATTTTTGTTGAGATGTTTGATTACTTCTGTATTTAATACAGATTCTAGCAACTTACTCATGACGCACAGGAGACTTATTGGCCTGTACTGAGAGGGGGATGAGCGATCACCTGAATTCTTAAATACAGGGCATACTGATGAGATTTTCCAGGGAGATGGGAAACTATTCTCCTTAAGACAACGTTTAAACAGTTTTGTAAGTATGGGCGCTAGTTCAGGTTGAAGTTTTTTGAGTACTATGATTGGAATACCATCAGGGCCAGTTGCTTTACTGGAATCAAGGTTTTTGATTAGTTTGGCAACATCACGTACAGATATACGTATATCACATAGCGTGTTTTCTGATACAAGAGGAAATATTGGGGGTTGGCGGTCTTGGTCGCAAAGGGTAGAATTAGCTGCAAAGTTCTTGACAAAGAGTTTGGCTTTGTCTGATGCTGACGAGATTACCTCAGATCCATTGATAATAGTTGGGATGGAGCACACGCTTCTGTTCAGGATTCTGTTTGCTATTTGCCAAAACTGGTGGGAACCAAGCCGCTGCTCAGCTACTTTGGACTTAACAGATTGAGCATACAACTTTCTTGCGTTCCTTATTACTTTCTTACAATGGTTGCTGGCAGCCCTGAAAACGGCTTTAGTTTCCATACATCTATTACGTTTGAAGCAGTGGAAAAAGTGATTTCTGTGCGCAATGGCAGCAGCACATTCTGGAGAGAACCATGGCTGGCTGTTAGGTTTTTGCTGAAACTTTTTAGAGGGTATGAAATGGTCAATACCTACAATTAACCATTCAGTTAGGTCTAATACTATAGAGGACACATCCTTTTTAAACATGGAATGCAGAGGTAGATCAGATATAAATGTACGGAAGCTATCCCAGTCAGCCTTAGTGTATCGATATACTGTACGATGAAGAGGTACGTCTGGGGACTTATTACATTTCATTTTTATCTTAATTGATACAACAGAGTGGTCGGAAGATCCAAGAGGCGACAGAACAGAAACTGAACATAGTTCAGGGCAAGTTGTGAGAAAAAGGTCTAGTAGGCTCGCATACTGGCCGTCATTATCGGGCACACGGGTAGGTTCCTGAACAATCTGAGTGAGGTCATAGGCAATGGAGAAATCATGACAGAACCTCCCCTCATCATCGGTCTTGTTTGAGTGGGTCAACCATTCGACGTTGTGAACATTGAAGTCTCCACATACGTGAATGTTAGCTGCAGGATAAGTAGAAAGGACTTGGTCAATTTTCTCAGATATGCTTTGAAAGATAGTAACTCCGCTGTTGTGGGGGCGATAGAGAGTAAATATAAATGCAGTAGTGTGAGCTAAAGCAACCCGGAAGCACATATAAGGTAAGTTAGGATCTTCCCTGGAGATGTCCCTCCCACATGGAAAGCTATCTTTAATATAGGCACATATTCCATGCCCATGGCGATCTTGGGGGTCAGATTTAGAAGTTAAGTTAGAGTATCCTGTAATTGCAAACTCATCAAGGGAAATAGCCTGTCCAATGCCAGTTTCACTTAAAAATAAAAGGTCTGGTTTAGTCTCCTGTAATTGGGTTTCAACCTCTGGAAGGTTAGAACGTAGACCCCTGATGTTGGAGAAGGAGACATGGTAGTAGGGGTCTACGTTGGAAGTTGGAGAACCGGGTTTAATCGTGTATTTTTTCTTGAAACTTGTCATGATGAAATTTTGGAATTTGTGGACTAGGTCGACAGATTTACTTAGAGCAGGACAGAGAGGGGAAACTAAGAGAGAAAAAGAAACGAAGAATTTTTTTTTTTTTTTTTGTACCACATGATAAGGTAAAGCCGTAACAATTACCCACTAGTATGGCATCGAGAGGCCCCACCAGAAGCTACTGCATGGTCCAGATTCCATTCACCAAATGGCAATACAGCAGCCCCAGTACTTTGCACCTGCTGATAGGACAGCCTCCTTAGTGGTTAATCCAAGGTTCGGGTCCCTGACTATCAGGCGGATAACGTCAGCCCAGACAAAACGTTTACCTCCAGCACCCTTACAAGTGACATGGCTACAAGGATAGACATAGAAACAGAAAATTTCCACCTACTCTGCCAACTGTTCGCGCAAAAATACTGCCAACCTAGAAAACAGCTTTTTCTTCTCCCTTTGTCAGAAAAATCACTCATTTAAAAATGAGGACTGAGGGACAAATAAGAAGAAGCGAGAGTAACAGGAGCTGCCGATAACGCATCCACAATGCGTTTTCTACTCTCCATTAAAAAAAAAAAAAAAAAAAATAAAAATAAAAAATAACTATTAAGTATTGTACTTAATAAAAGTCCAACGGACCTGTTTAAGGGAAAGTATGGTGATAGATTCCCCTCCCACGAACTAAAAATGAGTACAATTAGGTAATCTATTTTTGCAATCAACTCGGTAGATAAATAAACATTTATGGACGAGAAAAAAAAAAAAAAAAAAAAAAAAAAAAAATTAAAGCTAGCATTTAATACAACAGAAATACATAAATTAAATACTGAAATAAAATGTAGTTATTAATATTTGAATCTTAAAATAAAAAGTGCGAATTAATAGAGAAAATCACTTATCACAACAACGCATTCCGTCTCCAAACTAGTGAAGAATTTAACTTTTAATAGCGTTCAGAAGATTTTTTTTTTTAAATTAACCGTTAAGAGAAAGCGTGATTTTATTCTGAACTTTAACTAATCACGTTTTAAGCAACTTATGATATAAAACAAAATCGGATGGGGGGGGGGGGTTCTTCCGAAGTTAGTTGGTGACGATTATAAGTAATTGCGAGATAAGATGGGAGCCAGAAATTAGGGGTGGGGGACTGAAAATGATAATATAATGGATTGATTATACAATATTTAAGATCAACTTGGTAGATAAACATTTATGGACGAGAAAAAAAAAAAAAAAATTAAAGCTAGCATTTAATACAACAGAAATACATAAATTAAATACTGAAATAAAATGTAGTTATTAATATTTGAATCTTAAAATAAAAAGTGCGAATTAATAGAGAAAATCACTTATCACAACAACGCATTCCGTCTCCAAACTAGTGAAGAATTTAACTTTTAATAGCGTTCAGAAGATTTTTTTTTTTAAATTAACCGTTAAGAGAAAGCGTGATTTTATTCTGAACTTTAACTAATCACGTTTTAAGCAACTTATGATATAAAACAAAATCGGATGGGGGGGGGGTTCTTCCGAAGTTAGTTGGTGACGATTATAAGTAATTGCGAGATAAGATGGGAGCCAGAAATTAGGGGTGGGGGACTGAAAATGATAATATAATGGATTGATTATACAATATTTAAGATCAACTTGGTAGATAAACATTTATGGACGAGAAAAAAAAAAAAAAAAAAAAAAAAAAAAAAAAAATTAAAGCTAGCATTTAATACAACAGAAATACATAAATTAAATACTGAAATAAAATGTAGTTATTAATATTTGAATCTTAAAATAAAAAGTGCGAATTAATAGAGAAAATCACTTATCACAACAACGCATTCCGTCTCCAAACTAGTGAAGAATTTAACTTTTAATAGCGTTCAGAAGATTTTTTTTTTTAAATTAACCGTTAAGAGAAAGCGTGATTTTATTCTGAACTTTAACTAATCACGTTTTAAGCAACTTATGATATAAAACAAAATCGGATGGGGGGGGGGGGTTCTTCCGAAGTTAGTTGGTGACGATTATAAGTAATTGCGAGATAAGATGGGAGCCAGAAATTAGGGGTGGGGGACTGAAAATGATAATATAATGGATTGATTATACAATATTTAAGATCAACTTGGTAGATAAACATTTATGGACGAGAAAAAAAAAAAAAAAAAAAATTAAAGCTAGCATTTAATACAACAGAAATACATAAATTAAATACTGAAATAAAATGTAGTTATTAATATTTGAATCTTAAAATAAAAAGTGCGAATTAATAGAGAAAATCACTTATCACAACAACGCATTCCGTCTCCAAACTAGTGAAGAATTTAACTTTTAATAGCGTTCAGAAGATTTTTTTTTTTAAATTAACCGTTAAGAGAAAGCGTGATTTTATTCTGAACTTTAACTAATCACGTTTTAAGCAACTTATGATATAAAACAAAATCGGATGGGGGGGGGGTTCTTCCGAAGTTAGTTGGTGACGATTATAAGTAATTGCGAGATAAGATGGGAGCCAGAAATTAGGGGTGGGGGACTGAAAATGATAATATAATGGATTGATTATACAATATTTAAGATCAACTTGGTAGATAAACATTTATGGACGAGAAAAAAAAAAAAAAAAAAAAAAATTAAAGCTAGCATTTAATACAACAGAAATACATAAATTAAATACTGAAATAAAATGTAGTTATTAATATTTGAATCTTAAAATAAAAAGTGCGAATTAATAGAGAAAATCACTTATCACAACAACGCATTCCGTCTCCAAACTAGTGAAGAATTTAACTTTTAATAGCGTTCAGAAGATTTTTTTTTTTAAATTAACCGTTAAGAGAAAGCGTGATTTTATTCTGAACTTTAACTAATCACGTTTTAAGCAACTTATGATATAAAACAAAATCGGATGGGGGGGGGGTTCTTCCGAAGTTAGTTGGTGACGATTATAAGTAATTGCGAGATAAGATGGGAGCCAGAAATTAGGGGTGGGGGACTGAAAATGATAATATAATGGATTGATTATACAATATTTAAGATCAACTTGGTAGATAAACATTTATGGACGAGAAAAAAAAAAAAAAAAAAAAAAAAATTAAAGCTAGCATTTAATACAACAGAAATACATAAATTAAATACTGAAATAAAATGTAGTTATTAATATTTGAATCTTAAAATAAAAAGTGCGAATTAATAGAGAAAATCACTTATCACAACAACGCATTCCGTCTCCAAACTAGTGAAGAATTTAACTTTTAATAGCGTTCAGAAGATTTTTTTTTTTAAATTAACCGTTAAGAGAAAGCGTGATTTTATTCTGAACTTTAACTAATCACGTTTTAAGCAACTTATGATATAAAACAAAATCGGATGGGGGGGGGGGTTCTTCCGAAGTTAGTTGGTGACGATTATAAGTAATTGCGAGATAAGATGGGAGCCAGAAATTAGGGGTGGGGGACTGAAAATGATAATATAATGGATTGATTATACAATATTTAAGATCAACTTGGTAGATAAACATTTATGGACGAGAAAAAAAAAAAAAAAAAAAAAAAAAAAATTAAAGCTAGCATTTAATACAACAGAAATACATAAATTAAATACTGAAATAAAATGTAGTTATTAATATTTGAATCTTAAAATAAAAAGTGCGAATTAATAGAGAAAATCACTTATCACAACAACGCATTCCGTCTCCAAACTAGTGAAGAATTTAACTTTTAATAGCGTTCAGAAGATTTTTTTTTTTAAATTAACCGTTAAGAGAAAGCGTGATTTTATTCTGAACTTTAACTAATCACGTTTTAAGCAACTTATGATATAAAACAAAATCGGATGGGGGGGGGGGGTTCTTCCGAAGTTAGTTGGTGACGATTATAAGTAATTGCGAGATAAGATGGGAGCCAGAAATTAGGGGTGGGGGACTGAAAATGATAATATAATGGATTGATTATACAATATTTAAGATCAACTTGGTAGATAAACATTTATGGACGAGAAAAAAAAAAAAAAAAATTAAAGCTAGCATTTAATACAACAGAAATACATAAATTAAATACTGAAATAAAATGTAGTTATTAATATTTGAATCTTAAAATAAAAAGTGCGAATTAATAGAGAAAATCACTTATCACAACAACGCATTCCGTCTCCAAACTAGTGAAGAATTTAACTTTTAATAGCGTTCAGAAGATTTTTTTTTTTAAATTACCCGTTAAGAGAAAGCGTGATTTTATTCTGAACTTTAACTAATCACGTTTTAAGCAACTTATGATATAAAACAAAATCGGATGGGGGGGGGGGTTCTTCCGAAGTTAGTTGGTGACGATTATAAGTAATTGCGAGATAAGATGGGAGCCAGAAATTAGGGGTGGGGGACTGAAAATGATAATATAATGGATTGATTATACAATATTTAAGATCAACTTGGTAGATAAACATTTATGGACGAGAAAAAAAAAAAAAAAAAAAAATTAAAGCTAGCATTTAATACAACAGAAATACATAAATTAAATACTGAAATAAAATGTAGTTATTAATATTTGAATCTTAAAATAAAAAGTGCGAATTAATAGAGAAAATCACTTATCACAACAACGCATTCCGTCTCCAAACTAGTGAAGAATTTAACTTTTAATAGCGTTCAGAAGATTTTTTTTTTTAAATTAACCGTTAAGAGAAAGCGTGATTTTATTCTGAACTTTAACTAATCACGTTTTAAGCAACTTATGATATAAAACAAAATCGGATGGGGGGGGGGTTCTTCCGAAGTTAGTTGGTGACGATTATAAGTAATTGCGAGATAAGATGGGAGCCAGAAATTAGGGGTGGGGGACTGAAAATGATAATATAATGGATTGATTATACAATATTTAAGATCAACTTGGTAGATAAACATTTATGGACGAGAAAAAAAAAAAAAAAAAAAAATTAAAGCTAGCATTTAATACAACAGAAATACATAAATTAAATACTGAAATAAAATGTAGTTATTAATATTTGAATCTTAAAATAAAAAGTGCGAATTAATAGAGAAAATCACTTATCACAACAACGCATTCCGTCTCCAAACTAGTGAAGAATTTAACTTTTAATAGCGTTCAGAAGATTTTTTTTTTTAAATTAACCGTTAAGAGAAAGCGTGATTTTATTCTGAACTTTAACTAATCACGTTTTAAGCAACTTATGATATAAAACAAAATCGGATGGGGGGAGGGGGGTTCTTCCGAAGTTAGTTGGTGACGATTATAAGTAATTGCGAGATAAGATGGGAGCCAGAAATTAGGGGTGGGGGACTGAAAATGATAATATAATGGATTGATTATACAATATTTAAGATCAACTTGGTAGATAAACATTTATGGACGAGAAAAAAAAAAAAAAAAAAAAATTAAAGCTAGCATTTAATACAACAGAAATACATAAATTAAATACTGAAATAAAATGTAGTTATTAATATTTGAATCTTAAAATAAAAAGTGCGAATTAATAGAGAAAATCACTTATCACAACAACGCATTCCGTCTCCAAACTAGTGAAGAATTTAACTTTTAATAGCGTTCAGAAGATTTTTTTTTTTAAATTAACCGTTAAGAGAAAGCGTGATTTTATTCTGAACTTTAACTAATCACGTTTTAAGCAACTTATGATATAAAACAAAATCGGATGGGGGGGGGGGTTCTTCCGAAGTTAGTTGGTGACGATTATAAGTAATTGCGAGATAAGATGGGAGCCAGAAATTAGGGGTGGGGGACTGAAAATGATAATATAATGGATTGATTATACAATATTTAAGATCAACTTGGTAGATAAACATTTATGGACGAGAAAAAAAAAAAAAAAAAAAAAAATTAAAGCTAGCATTTAATACAACAGAAATACATAAATTAAATACTGAAATAAAATGTAGTTATTAATATTTGAATCTTAAAATAAAAAGTGCGAATTAATAGAGAAAATCACTTATCACAACAACGCATTCCGTCTCCAAACTAGTGAAGAATTTAACTTTTAATAGCGTTCAGAAGATTTTTTTTTTTAAATTAACCGTTAAGAGAAAGCGTGATTTTATTCTGAACTTTAACTAATCACGTTTTAAGCAACTTATGATATAAAACAAAATCGGATGGGGGGGGGTTCTTCCGAAGTTAGTTGGTGACGATTATAAGTAATTGCGAGATAAGATGGGAGCCAGAAATTAGGGGTGGGGGACTGAAAATGATAATATAATGGATTGATTATACAATATTTAAGATCAACTTGGTAGATAAACATTTATGGACGAGAAAAAAAAAAAAAAAAAAAAAAAATTAAAGCTAGCATTTAATACAACAGAAATACATAAATTAAATACTGAAATAAAATGTAGTTATTAATATTTGAATCTTAAAATAAAAAGTGCGAATTAATAGAGAAAATCACTTATCACAACAACGCATTCCGTCTCCAAACTAGTGAAGAATTTAACTTTTAATAGCGTTCAGAAGATTTTTTTTTTTAAATTAACCGTTAAGAGAAAGCGTGATTTTATTCTGAACTTTAACTAATCACGTTTTAAGCAACTTATGATATAAAACAAAATCGGATGGGGGGGGGGGGTTCTTCCGAAGTTAGTTGGTGACGATTATAAGTAATTGCGAGATAAGATGGGAGCCAGAAATTAGGGGTGGGGGACTGAAAATGATAATATAATGGATTGATTATACAATATTTAAGATCAACTTGGTAGATAAACATTTATGGACGAGAAAAAAAAAAAAAAAAAAAAAAAAAAAAAAATTAAAGCTAGCATTTAATACAACAGAAATACATAAATTAAATACTGAAATAAAATGTAGTTATTAATATTTGAATCTTAAAATAATGCGAATTAATAGAGAAAATCACTTATCACAACAACGCATTCCGTCTCCAAACTAGTGAAGAATTTAACTTTTAATAGCGTTCAGAAGATTTTTTTTTTTAAATTAACCGTTAAGAGAAAGCGTGATTTTATTCTGAACTTTAACTAATCACGTTTTAAGCAACTTATGATATAAAACAAAATCGGATGGGGGGGGGGTTCTTCCGAAGTTAGTTGGTGACGATTATAAGTAATTGCGAGATAAGATGGGAGCCAGAAATTAGGGGTGGGGGACTGAAAATGATAATATAATGGATTGATTATACAATATTTAAGATCAACTTGGTAGATAAACATTTATGGACGAGAAAAAAAAAAAAAAAAAAAAAAAAATTAAAGCTAGCATTTAATACAACAGAAATACATAAATTAAATACTGAAATAAAATGTAGTTATTAATATTTGAATCTTAAAATAAAAAGTGCGAATTAATAGAGAAAATCACTTATCACAACAACGCATTCCGTCTCCAAACTAGTGAAGAATTTAACTTTTAATAGCGTTCAGAAGATTTTTTTTTTTAAATTAACCGTTAAGAGAAAGCGTGATTTTATTCTGAACTTTAACTAATCACGTTTTAAGCAACTTATGATATAAAACAAAATCGGATGGGGGGGGGGTTCTTCCGAAGTTAGTTGGTGACGATTATAAGTAATTGCGAGATAAGATGGGAGCCAGAAATTAGGGGTGGGGGACTGAAAATGATAATATAATGGATTGATTATACAATATTTAAGATCAACTTGGTAGATAAACATTTATGGACGAGAAAAAAAAAAAAAAAAAAAAAAAAATTAAAGCTAGCATTTAATACAACAGAAATACATAAATTAAATACTGAAATAAAATGTAGTTATTAATATTTGAATCTTAAAATAAAAAGTGCGAATTAATAGAGAAAATCACTTATCACAACAACGCATTCCGTCTCCAAACTAGTGAAGAATTTAACTTTTAATAGCGTTCAGAAGATTTTTTTTTTTAAATTAACCGTTAAGAGAAAGCGTGATTTTATTCTGAACTTTAACTAATCACGTTTTAAGCAACTTATGATATAAAACAAAATCGGATGGGGGGGGGGGGTTCTTCCGAAGTTAGTTGGTGACGATTATAAGTAATTGCGAGATAAGATGGGAGCCAGAAATTAGGGGTGGGGGACTGAAAATGATAATATAATGGATTGATTATACAATATTTAAGATCAACTTGGTAGATAAACATTTATGGACGAGAAAAAAAAAAAAAAAAAAAAAATTAAAGCTAGCATTTAATACAACAGAAATACATAAATTAAATACTGAAATAAAATGTAGTTATTAATATTTGAATCTTAAAATAAAAAGTGCGAATTAATAGAGAAAATCACTTATCACAACAACGCATTCCGTCTCCAAACTAGTGAAGAATTTAACTTTTAATAGCGTTCAGAAGATTTTTTTTTTTAAATTAACCGTTAAGAGAAAGCGTGATTTTATTCTGAACTTTAACTAATCACGTTTTAAGCAACTTATGATATAAAACAAAATCGGATGGGGGGGGGGGTTCTTCCGAAGTTAGTTGGTGACGATTATAAGTAATTGCGAGATAAGATGGGAGCCAGAAATTAGGGGTGGGGGACTGAAAATGATAATATAATGGATTGATTATACAATATTTAAGATCAACTTGGTAGATAAACATTTATGGACGAGAAAAAAAAAAAAAAAAAAAAAATTAAAGCTAGCATTTAATACAACAGAAATACATAAATTAAATACTGAAATAAAATGTAGTTATTAATATTTGAATCTTAAAATAAAAAGTGCGAATTAATAGAGAAAATCACTTATCACAACAACGCATTCCGTCTCCAAACTAGTGAAGAATTTAACTTTTAATAGCGTTCAGAAGATTTTTTTTTTTAAATTAACCGTTAAGAGAAAGCGTGATTTTATTCTGAACTTTAACTAATCACGTTTTAAGCAACTTATGATATAAAACAAAATCGGATGGGGGGGGGGTTCTTCCGAAGTTAGTTGGTGACGATTATAAGTAATTGCGAGATAAGATGGGAGCCAGAAATTAGGGGTGGGGGACTGAAAATGATAATATAATGGATTGATTATACAATATTTAAGATCAACTTGGTAGATAAACATTTATGGACGAGAAAAAAAAAAAAAAAAAAAAATTAAAGCTAGCATTTAATACAACAGAAATACATAAATTAAATACTGAAATAAAATGTAGTTATTAATATTTGAATCTTAAAATAAAAAGTGCGAATTAATAGAGAAAATCACTTATCACAACAACGCATTCCGTCTCCAAACTAGTGAAGAATTTAACTTTTAATAGCGTTCAGAAGATTTTTTTTTTTAAATTAACCGTTAAGAGAAAGCGTGATTTTATTCTGAACTTTAACTAATCACGTTTTAAGCAACTTATGATATAAAACAAAATCGGATGGGGGGGGGGGGTTCTTCCGAAGTTAGTTGGTGACGATTATAAGTAATTGCGAGATAAGATGGGAGCCAGAAATTAGGGGTGGGGGACTGAAAATGATAATATAATGGATTGATTATACAATATTTAAGATCAACTTGGTAGATAAACATTTATGGACGAGAAAAAAAAAAAAAAAAAAAAATTAAAGCTAGCATTTAATACAACAGAAATACATAAATTAAATACTGAAATAAAATGTAGTTATTAATATTTGAATCTTAAAATAAAAAGTGCGAATTAATAGAGAAAATCACTTATCACAACAACGCATTCCGTCTCCAAACTAGTGAAGAATTTAACTTTTAATAGCGTTCAGAAGATTTTTTTTTTTAAATTAACCGTTAAGAGAAAGCGTGATTTTATTCTGAACTTTAACTAATCACGTTTTAAGCAACTTATGATATAAAACAAAATCGGATGGGGGGGGGGGGTTCTTCCGAAGTTAGTTGGTGACGATTATAAGTAATTGCGAGATAAGATGGGAGCCAGAAATTAGGGGTGGGGGACTGAAAATGATAATATAATGGATTGATTATACAATATTTAAGATCAACTTGGTAGATAAACATTTATGGACGAGAAAAAAAAAAAAAAAAAAAAAAAATTAAAGCTAGCATTTAATACAACAGAAATACATAAATTAAATACTGAAATAAAATGTAGTTATTAATATTTGAATCTTAAAATAAAAAGTGCGAATTAATAGAGAAAATCACTTATCACAACAACGCATTCCGTCTCCAAACTAGTGAAGAATTTAACTTTTAATAGCGTTCAGAAGATTTTTTTTTTTAAATTAACCGTTAAGAGAAAGCGTGATTTTATTCTGAACTTTAACTAATCACGTTTTAAGCAACTTATGATATAAAACAAAATCGGATGGGGGGGGGGTTCTTCCGAAGTTAGTTGGTGACGATTATAAGTAATTGCGAGATAAGATGGGAGCCAGAAATTAGGGGTGGGGGACTGAAAATGATAATATAATGGATTGATTATACAATATTTAAGATCAACTTGGTAGATAAACATTTATGGACGAGAAAAAAAAAAAAAAAAAAAAAAAAATTAAAGCTAGCATTTAATACAACAGAAATACATAAATTAAATACTGAAATAAAATGTAGTTATTAATATTTGAATCTTAAAATAAAAAGTGCGAATTAATAGAGAAAATCACTTATCACAACAACGCATTCCGTCTCCAAACTAGTGAAGAATTTAACTTTTAATAGCGTTCAGAAGATTTTTTTTTTTAAATTAACCGTTAAGAGAAAGCGTGATTTTATTCTGAACTTTAACTAATCACGTTTTAAGCAACTTATGATATAAAACAAAATCGGATGGGGGGGGGGTTCTTCCGAAGTTAGTTGGTGACGATTATAAGTAATTGCGAGATAAGATGGGAGCCAGAAATTAGGGGTGGGGGACTGAAAATGATAATATAATGGATTGATTATACAATATTTAAGATCAACTTGGTAGATAAACATTTATGGACGAGAAAAAAAAAAAAAAAAAAAAAAAATTAAAGCTAGCATTTAATACAACAGAAATACATAAATTAAATACTGAAATAAAATGTAGTTATTAATATTTGAATCTTAAAATAAAAAGTGCGAATTAATAGAGAAAATCACTTATCACAACAACGCATTCCGTCTCCAAACTAGTGAAGAATTTAACTTTTAATAGCGTTCAGAAGATTTTTTTTTTTAAATTAACCGTTAAGAGAAAGCGTGATTTTATTCTGAACTTTAACTAATCACGTTTTAAGCAACTTATGATATAAAACAAAATCGGATGGGGGGGGGGGTTCTTCCGAAGTTAGTTGGTGACGATTATAAGTAATTGCGAGATAAGATGGGAGCCAGAAATTAGGGGTGGGGGACTGAAAATGATAATATAATGGATTGATTATACAATATTTAAGATCAACTTGGTAGATAAACATTTATGGACGAGAAAAAAAAAAAAAAAAAAAAAATTAAAGCTAGCATTTAATACAACAGAAATACATAAATTAAATACTGAAATAAAATGTAGTTATTAATATTTGAATCTTAAAATAAAAAGTGCGAATTAATAGAGAAAATCACTTATCACAACAACGCATTCCGTCTCCAAACTAGTGAAGAATTTAACTTTTAATAGCGTTCAGAAGATTTTTTTTTTTAAATTAACCGTTAAGAGAAAGCGTGATTTTATTCTGAACTTTAACTAATCACGTTTTAAGCAACTTATGATATAAAACAAAATCGGATGGGGGGGGGGGTTCTTCCGAAGTTAGTTGGTGACGATTATAAGTAATTGCGAGATAAGATGGGAGCCAGAAATTAGGGGTGGGGGACTGAAAATGATAATATAATGGATTGATTATACAATATTTAAGATCAACTTGGTAGATAAACATTTATGGACGAGAAAAAAAAAAAAAAAAAAAAATTAAAGCTAGCATTTAATACAACAGAAATACATAAATTAAATACTGAAATAAAATGTAGTTATTAATATTTGAATCTTAAAATAAAAAGTGCGAATTAATAGAGAAAATCACTTATCACAACAACGCATTCCGTCTCCAAACTAGTGAAGAATTTAACTTTTAATAGCGTTCAGAAGATTTTTTTTTTTAAATTAACCGTTAAGAGAAAGCGTGATTTTATTCTGAACTTTAACTAATCACGTTTTAAGCAACTTATGATATAAAACAAAATCGGATGGGGGGGGGGTTCTTCCGAAGTTAGTTGGTGACGATTATAAGTAATTGCGAGATAAGATGGGAGCCAGAAATTAGGGGTGGGGGACTGAAAATGATAATATAATGGATTGATTATACAATATTTAAGATCAACTTGGTAGATAAACATTTATGGACGAGAAAAAAAAAAAAAAAAAAAAATTAAAGCTAGCATTTAATACAACAGAAATACATAAATTAAATACTGAAATAAAATGTAGTTATTAATATTTGAATCTTAAAATAAAAAGTGCGAATTAATAGAGAAAATCACTTATCACAACAACGCATTCCGTCTCCAAACTAGTGAAGAATTTAACTTTTAATAGCGTTCAGAAGATTTTTTTTTTTAAATTAACCGTTAAGAGAAAGCGTGATTTTATTCTGAACTTTAACTAATCACGTTTTAAGCAACTTATGATATAAAACAAAATCGGATGGGGGGGGGGGGTTCTTCCGAAGTTAGTTGGTGACGATTATAAGTAATTGCGAGATAAGATGGGAGCCAGAAATTAGGGGTGGGGGACTGAAAATGATAATATAATGGATTGATTATACAATATTTAAGATCAACTTGGTAGATAAACATTTATGGACGAGAAAAAAAAAAAAAAAAAAAAAATTAAAGCTAGCATTTAATACAACAGAAATACATAAATTAAATACTGAAATAAAATGTAGTTATTAATATTTGAATCTTAAAATAAAAAGTGCGAATTAATAGAGAAAATCACTTATCACAACAACGCATTCCGTCTCCAAACTAGTGAAGAATTTAACTTTTAATAGCGTTCAGAAGATTTTTTTTTTTAAATTAACCGTTAAGAGAAAGCGTGATTTTATTCTGAACTTTAACTAATCACGTTTTAAGCAACTTATGATATAAAACAAAATCGGATGGGGGGGGGGTTCTTCCGAAGTTAGTTGGTGACGATTATAAGTAATTGCGAGATAAGATGGGAGCCAGAAATTAGGGGTGGGGGACTGAAAATGATAATATAATGGATTGATTATACAATATTTAAGATCAACTTGGTAGATAAACATTTATGGACGAGAAAAAAAAAAAAAAAAAAAAAATTAAAGCTAGCATTTAATACAACAGAAATACATAAATTAAATACTGAAATAAAATGTAGTTATTAATATTTGAATCTTAAAATAAAAAGTGCGAATTAATAGAGAAAATCACTTATCACAACAACGCATTCCGTCTCCAAACTAGTGAAGAATTTAACTTTTAATAGCGTTCAGAAGATTTTTTTTTTTAAATTAACCGTTAAGAGAAAGCGTGATTTTATTCTGAACTTTAACTAATCACGTTTTAAGCAACTTATGATATAAAACAAAATCGGATGGGGGGGGGGTGGTTCTTCCGAAGTTAGTTGGTGACGATTATAAGTAATTGCGAGATAAGATAGGAGCCAGAAATTAGGGGTGGGGGACTGAAAATGATAATATAATGGATTGATTATACAATATTTAAGATCAACTTGGTAGATAAACATTTATGGACGAGAAAAAAAAAAAAAAAAAAAAAAAAAAAAAATTAAAGCTAGCATTTAATACAACAGAAATACATAAATTAAATACTGAAATAAAATGTAGTTATTAATATTTGAATCTTAAAATAAAAAGTGCGAATTAATAGAGAAAATCACTTATCACAACAACGCATTCCGTCTCCAAACTAGTGAAGAATTTAACTTTTAATAGCGTTCAGAAGATTTTTTTTTTTAAATTAACCGTTAAGAGAAAGCGTGATTTTATTCTGAACTTTAACTAATCACGTTTTAAGCAACTTATGATATAAAACGAAATCGGATGGGGGGGGGGTTCTTCCGAAGTTAGTTGGTGACGATTATAAGTAATTGCGAGATAAGATGGGAGCCAGAAATTAGGGGTGGGGGACTGAAAATGATAATATAATGGATTGATTATACAATATTTAAGATCAACTTGGTAGATAAACATTTATGGACGAGAAAAAAAAAAAAAAAAAAAAAATTAAAGCTAGCATTTAATACAACAGAAATACATAAATTAAATACTGAAATAAAATGTAGTTATTAATATTGAATCTTAAAATAAAAAGTGCGAATTAATAGAGAAAATCACTTATCACAACAACGCATTCCGTCTCCAAACTAGTGAAGAATTTAACTTTTAATAGCGTTCAGAAGATTTTTTTTTTTAAATTAACCGTTAAGAGAAAGCGTGATTTTATTCTGAACTTTAACTAATCACGTTTTAAGCAACTTATGATATAAAACAAAATCGGATGGGGGGGGGGGGTTCTTCCGAAGTTAGTTGGTGACGATTATAAGTAATTGCGAGATAAGATGGGAGCCAGAAATTAGGGGTGGGGGACTGAAAATGATAATATAATGGATTGATTATACAATATTTAAGATCAACTTGGTAGATAAACATTTATGGACGAGAAAAAAAAAAAAAAAAAAAAAAAAATTAAAGCTAGCATTTAATACAACAGAAATACATAAATTAAATACTGAAATAAAATGTAGTTATTAATATTTGAATCTTAAAATAAAAAGTGCGAATTAATAGAGAAAATCACTTATCACAACAACGCATTCCGTCTCCAAACTAGTGAAGAATTTAACTTTTAATAGCGTTCAGAAGATTTTTTTTTTTAAATTAACCGTTAAGAGAAAGCGTGATTTTATTCTGAACTTTAACTAATCACGTTTTAAGCAACTTATGATATAAAACAAAATCGGATGGGGGGGGGGGTTCTTCCGAAGTTAGTTGGTGACGATTATAAGTAATTGCGAGATAAGATGGGAGCCAGAAATTAGGGGTGGGGGACTGAAAATGATAATATAATGGATTGATTATACAATATTTAAGATCAACTTGGTAGATAAACATTTATGGACGAGAAAAAAAAAAAAAAAAAAAAAAAAAAAATTAAAGCTAGCATTTAATACAACAGAAATACATAAATTAAATACTGAAATAAAATGTAGTTATTAATATTTGAATCTTAAAATAAAAAGTGCGAATTAATAGAGAAAATCACTTATCACAACAACGCATTCCGTCTCCAAACTAGTGAAGAATTTAACTTTTAATAGCGTTCAGAAGATTTTTTTTTTTAAATTAACCGTTAAGAGAAAGCGTGATTTTATTCTGAACTTTAACTAATCACGTTTTAAGCAACTTATGATATAAAACAAAATCGGATGGGGGGGGGGGGTTCTTCCGAAGTTAGTTGGTGACGATTATAAGTAATTGCGAGATAAGATGGGAGCCAGAAATTAGGGGTGGGGGACTGAAAATGATAATATAATGGATTGATTATACAATATTTAAGATCAACTTGGTAGATAAACATTTATGGACGAGAAAAAAAAAAAAAAAAAAAAAAATTAAAGCTAGCATTTAATACAACAGAAATACATAAATTAAATACTGAAATAAAATGTAGTTATTAATATTTGAATCTTAAAATAAAAAGTGCGAATTAATAGAGAAAATCACTTATCACAACAACGCATTCCGTCTCCAAACTAGTGAAGAATTTAACTTTTAATAGCGTTCAGAAGATTTTTTTTTTTAAATTAACCGTTAAGAGAAAGCGTGATTTTATTCTGAACTTTAACTAATCCACGTTTTAAGCAACTTATGATATAAAACAAAATCGGATGGGGGGGGGGGGTTCTTCCGAAGTTAGTTGGTGACGATTATAAGTAATTGCGAGAT
Organism: Euprymna scolopes; assembly: GCF_053919585.1. NCBI lineage: Eukaryota > Metazoa > Mollusca > Cephalopoda > Sepiida > Sepiolidae > Euprymna > Euprymna scolopes. Next base: position 30,331,123 of record NC_136526.1, read on the forward strand.
AAGATGGGAGCCAGAAATTAGGGGTGGGGGACTGAAAATGATAATATAATGGATTGATTATACAATATTTAAGATCAACTTGGTAGATAAACATTTATGGACGAGAAAAAAAAAAAAAAAAAAAAAATTAAAGCTAGCATTTAATACAACAGAAATACATAAATTAAATACTGAAATAAAATGTAGTTATTAATATTTGAATCTTAAAATAAAAAGTGCGAATTAATAGAGAAAATCACTTATCACAACAACGCATTCCGTCTCCAAACTAGTGAAGAATTTAACTTTTAATAGCGTTCAGAAGATTTTTTTTTTTAAATTAACCGTTAAGAGAAAGCGTGATTTTATTCTGAACTTTAACTAATCACGTTTTAAGCAACTTATGATATAAAACAAAATCGGATGGGGGGGGGGGGTTCTTCCGAAGTTAGTTGGTGACGATTATAAGTAATTGCGAGATAAGATGGGAGCCAGAAATTAGGGGTGGGGGACTGAAAATGATAATATAATGGATTGATTATACAATATTTAAGATCAACTTGGTAGATAAACATTTATGGACGAGAAAAAAAAAAAAAAAAAAAAAATTAAAGCTAGCATTTAATACAACAGAAATACATAAATTAAATACTGAAATAAAATGTAGTTATTAATATTTGAATCTTAAAATAAAAAGTGCGAATTAATAGAGAAAATCACTTATCACAACAACGCATTCCGTCTCCAAACTAGTGAAGAATTTAACTTTTAATAGCGTTCAGAAGATTTTTTTTTTTAAATTAACCGTTAAGAGAAAGCGTGATTTTATTCTGAACTTTAACTAATCACGTTTTAAGCAACTTATGATATAAAACAAAATCGGATGGGGGGGGGGGGTTCTTCCGAAGTTAGTTGGTGACGATTATAAGTAATTGCGAGATAAGATGGGAGCCAGAAATTAGGGGTGGGGGACTGAAAATGATAATATAATGGATTGATTATACAATATTTAAGATCAACTTGGTAGATAAACATTTATGGACGAGAAAAAAAAAAAAAAAAAAAAAATTAAAGCTAGCATTTAATACAACAGAAATACATAAATTAAATACTGAAATAAAATGTAGTTATTAATATTTGAATCTTAAAATAAAAAGTGCGAATTAATAGAGAAAATCACTTATCACAACAACGCATTCCGTCTCCAAACTAGTGAAGAATTTAACTTTTAATAGCGTTCAGAAGATTTTTTTTTTTAAATTAACCGTTAAGAGAAAGCGTGATTTTATTCTGAACTTTAACTAATCACGTTTTAAGCAACTTATGATATAAAACAAAATCGGATGGGGGGGGGGGGTTCTTCCGAAGTTAGTTGGTGACGATTATAAGTAATTGCGAGATAAGATGGGAGCCAGAAATTAGGGGTGGGGGACTGAAAATGATAATATAATGGATTGATTATACAATATTTAAGATCAACTAGGTAGATAAACATTTATGGACGAGAAAAAAAAAAAAAAAAAAAAAATTAAAGCTAGCATTTAATACAACAGAAATACATAAATTAAATACTGAAATAAAATGTAGTTATTAATATTTGAATCTTAAAATAAAAAGTGCGAATTAATAGAGAAAATCACTTATCACAACAACGCATTCCGTCTCCAAACTAGTGAAGAATTTAACTTTTAATAGCGTTCAGAAGATTTTTTTTTTTTAAATTAACCGTTAAGAGAAAGCGTGATTTTATTCTGAACTTTAACTAATCACGTTTTAAGCAACTTATGATATAAAACAAAATCGGATGGGGGGGGGGGTTCTTCCGAAGTTAGTTGGTGACGATTATAAGTAATTGCGAGATAAGATGATAAGATGGGAGCCAGAAATTAGGGGTGGGGGACTGAAAATGATAATATAATGGATTGATTATACAATATTTAAGATCAACTTGGTAGATAAACATTTATGGACGAGAAAAAAAAAAAAAAAAAAAAAAAAATTAAAGCTAGCATTTAATACAACAGAAATACATAAATTAAATACTGAAATAAAATGTAGTTATTAATATTTGAATCTTAAAATAAAAAGTGCGAATTAATAGAGAAAATCACTTATCACAACAACGCATTCCGTCTCCAAACTAGTGAAGAATTTAACTTTTAATAGCGTTCAGAAGATTTTTTTTTTTAAATTAACCGTTAAGAGAAAGCGTGATTTTATTCTGAACTTTAACTAATCACGTTTTAAGCAACTTATGATATAAAACAAAATCGGATGGGGGGGGGGGGTTCTTCCGAAGTTAGTTGGTGACGATTATAAGTAATTGCGAGATAAGATGGGAGCCAGAAATTAGGGGTGGGGGACTGAAAATGATAATATAATGGATTGATTATACAATATTTAAGATCAACTTGGTAGATAAACATTTATGGACGAGAAAAAAAAAAAAAAAAAAAAAATTAAAGCTAGCATTTAATACAACAGAAATACATAAATTAAATACTGAAATAAAATGTAGTTATTAATATTTGAATCTTAAAATAAAAAGTGCGAATTAATAGAGAAAATCACTTATCACAACAACGCATTCCGTCTCCAAACTAGTGAAGAATTTAACTTTTAATAGCGTTCAGAAGATTTTTTTTTTTAAATTAACCGTTAAGAGAAAGCGTGATTTTATTCTGAACTTTAACTAATCACGTTTTAAGCAACTTATGATATAAAACAAAATCGGATGGGGGGGGGGGGTTCTTCCGAAGTTAGTTGGTGACGATTATAAGTAATTGCGAGATAAGATGGGAGCCAGAAATTAGGGGTGGGGGACTGAAAATGATAATATAATGGATTGATTATACAATATTTAAGATCAACTTGGTAGATAAACATTTATGGACGAGAAAAAAAAAAAAAAAAAAAAAAAAATTAAAGCTAGCATTTAATACAACAGAAATACATAAATTAAATACTGAAATAAAATGTAGTTATTAATATTTGAATCTTAAAATAAAAAGTGCGAATTAATAGAGAAAATCACTTATCACAACAACGCATTCCGTCTCCAAACTAGTGAAGAATTTAACTTTTAATAGCGTTCAGAAGATTTTTTTTTTTAAATTAACCGTTAAGAGAAAGCGTGATTTTATTCTGAACTTTAACTAATCACGTTTTAAGCAACTTATGATATAAAACAAAATCGGATGGGGGGGGGGGGTTCTTCCGAAGTTAGTTGGTGACGATTATAAGTAATTGCGAGATAAGATGGGAGCCAGAAATTAGGGGTGGGGGACTGAAAATGATAATATAATGGATTGATTATACAATATTTAAGATCAACTTGGTAGATAAACATTTATGGACGAGAAAAAAAAAAAAAAAAAAAAAAAAAAATTAAAGCTAGCATTTAATACAACAGAAATACATAAATTAAATACTGAAATAAAATGTAGTTATTAATATTTGAATCTTAAAATAAAAAGTGCGAATTAATAGAGAAAATCACTTATCACAACAACGCATTCCGTCTCCAAACTAGTGAAGAATTTAACTTTTAATAGCGTTCAGAAGATTTTTTTTTTTAAATTAACCGTTAAGAGAAAGCGTGATTTTATTCTGAACTTTAACTAATCACGTTTTAAGCAACTTATGATATAAAACAAAATCGGATGGGGGGGGGGGTTCTTCCGAAGTTAGTTGGTGACGATTATAAGTAATTGCGAGATAAGATGGGAGCCAGAAATTAGGGGTGGGGGACTGAAAATGATAATATAATGGATTGATTATACAATATTTAAGATCAACTTGGTAGATAAACATTTATGGACGAGAAAAAAAAAAAAAAAAAAAAAAAATTAAAGCTAGCATTTAATACAACAGAAATACATAAATTAAATACTGAAATAAAATGTAGTTATTAATATTTGAATCTTAAAATAAAAAGTGCGAATTAATAGAGAAAATCACTTATCACAACAACGCATTCCGTCTCCAAACTAGTGAAGAATTTAACTTTTAATAGCGTTCAGAAGATTTTTTTTTTTAAATTAACCGTTAAGAGAAAGCGTGATTTTATTCTGAACTTTAACTAATCACGTTTTAAGCAACTTATGATATAAAACAAAATCGGATGGGGGGGGGGGGTTCTTCCGAAGTTAGTTGGTGACGATTATAAGTAATTGCGAGATAAGATGGGAGCCAGAAATTAGGGGTGGGGGACTGAAAATGATAATATAATGGATTGATTATACAATATTTAAGATCAACTTGGTAGATAAACATTTATGGACGAGAAAAAAAAAAAAAAAAAAAAAAAAAAAAAATTAAAGCTAGCATTTAATACAACAGAAATACATAAATTAAATACTGAAATAAAATGTAGTTATTAATATTTGAATCTTAAAATAAAAAGTGCGAATTAATAGAGAAAATCACTTATCACAACAACGCATTCCGTCTCCAAACTAGTGAAGAATTTAACTTTTAATAGCGTTCAGAAGATTTTTTTTTTTAAATTAACCGTTAAGAGAAAGCGTGATTTTATTCTGAACTTTAACTAATCACGTTTTAAGCAACTTATGATATAAAACAAAATCGGATGGGGGGGGGGGTTCTTCCGAAGTTAGTTGGTGACGATTATAAGTAATTGCGAGATAAGATGGGAGCCAGAAATTAGGGGTGGGGGACTGAAAATGATAATATAATGGATTGATTATACAATATTTAAGATCAACTTGGTAGATAAACATTTATGGACGAGAAAAAAAAAAAAAAAAATTAAAGCTAGCATTTAATACAACAGAAATACATAAATTAAATACTGAAATAAAATGTAGTTATTAATATTTGAATCTTAAAATAAAAAGTGCGAATTAATAGAGAAAATCACTTATCACAACAACGCATTCCGTCTCCAAACTAGTGAAGAATTTAACTTTTAATAGCGTTCAGAAGATTTTTTTTTTTAAATTAACCGTTAAGAGAAAGCGTGATTTTATTCTGAACTTTAACTAATCACGTTTTAAGCAACTTATGATATAAAACAAAATCGGATGGGGGGGGGGGTTCTTCCGAAGTTAGTTGGTGACGATTATAAGTAATTGCGAGATAAGATGGGAGCCAGAAATTAGGGGTGGGGGACTGAAAATGATAATATAATGGATTGATTATACAATATTTAAGATCAACTTGGTAGATAAACATTTATGGACGAGAAAAAAAAAAAAAAAAAAAAAAAATTAAAGCTAGCATTTAATACAACAGAAATACATAAATTAAATACTGAAATAAAATGTAGTTATTAATATTTGAATCTTAAAATAAAAAGTGCGAATTAATAGAGAAAATCACTTATCACAACAACGCATTCCGTCTCCAAACTAGTGAAGAATTTAACTTTTAATAGCGTTCAGAAGATTTTTTTTTTTAAATTAACCGTTAAGAGAAAGCGTGATTTTATTCTGAACTTTAACTAATCACGTTTTAAGCAACTTATGATATAAAACAAAATCGGATGGGGGGGGGGGGGTTCTTCCGAAGTTAGTTGGTGACGATTATAAGTAATTGCGAGATAAGATGGGAGCCAGAAATTAGGGGTGGGGGACTGAAAATGATAATATAATGGATTGATTATACAATATTTAAGATCAACTTGGTAGATAAACATTTATGGACGAGAAAAAAAAAAAAAAAAAAAAAAAATTAAAGCTAGCATTTAATACAACAGAAATACATAAATTAAATACTGAAATAAAATGTAGTTATTAATATTTGAATCTTAAAATAAAAAGTGCGAATTAATAGAGAAAATCACTTATCACAACAACGCATTCCGTCTCCAAACTAGTGAAGAATTTAACTTTTAATAGCGTTCAGAAGATTTTTTTTTTTAAATTAACCGTTAAGAGAAAGCGTGATTTTATTCTGAACTTTAACTAATCACGTTTTAAGCAACTTATGATATAAAACAAAATCGGATGGGGGGGGGGGTTCTTCCGAAGTTAGTTGGTGACGATTATAAGTAATTGCGAGATAAGATGGGAGCCAGAAATTAGGGGTGGGGGACTGAAAATGATAATATAATGGATTGATTATACAATATTTAAGATCAACTTGGTAGATAAACATTTATGGACGAGAAAAAAAAAAAAAAAAAAATTAAAGCTAGCATTTAATACAACAGAAATACATAAATTAAATACTGAAATAAAATGTAGTTATTAATATTTGAATCTTAAAATAAAAAGTGCGAATTAATAGAGAAAATCACTTATCACAACAACGCATTCCGTCTCCAAACTAGTGAAGAATTTAACTTTTAATAGCGTTCAGAAGATTTTTTTTTTTAAATTAACCGTTAAGAGAAAGCGTGATTTTATTCTGAACTTTAACTAATCACGTTTTAAGCAACTTATGATATAAAACAAAATCGGATGGGGGGGGGGTTCTTCCGAAGTTAGTTGGTGACGATTATAAGTAATTGCGAGATAAGATGGGAGCCAGAAATTAGGGGTGGGGGACTGAAAATGATAATATAATGGATTGATTATACAATATTTAAGATCAACTTGGTAGATAAACATTTATGGACGAGAAAAAAAAAAAAAAAAAAAAAAAAAAAAAAAAAAATTTAAAGCTAGCATTTAATACAACAGAAATACATAAATTAAATACTGAAATAAAATGTAGTTATTAATATTTGAATCTTAAAATAAAAAGTGCGAATTAATAGAGAAAATCACTTATCACAACAACGCATTCCGTCTCCAAACTAGTGAAGAATTTAACTTTTAATAGCGTTCAGAAGATTTTTTTTTTTAAATTAACCGTTAAGAGAAAGCGTGATTTTATTCTGAACTTTAACTAATCACGTTTTAAGCAACTTATGATATAAAACAAAATCGGATGGGGGGGGGGGGTTCTTCCGAAGTTAGTTGGTGACGATTATAAGTAATTGCGAGATAAGATGGGAGCCAGAAATTAGGGGTGGGGGACTGAAAATGATAATATAATGGATTGATTATACAATATTTAAGATCAACTTGGTAGATAAACATTTATGGACGAGAAAAAAAAAAAAAAAAATTAAAGCTAGCATTTAATACAACAGAAATACATAAATTAAATACTGAAATAAAATGTAGTTATTAATATTTGAATCTTAAAATAAAAAGTGCGAATTAATAGAGAAAATCACTTATCACAACAACGCATTCCGTCTCCAAACTAGTGAAGAATTTAACTTTTAATAGCGTTCAGAAGATTTTTTTTTTTAAATTAACCGTTAAGAGAAAGCGTGATTTTATTCTGAACTTTAACTAATCACGTTTTAAGCAACTTATGATATAAAACAAAATCGGATGGGGGGGGGGGTTCTTCCGAAGTTAGTTGGTGACGATTATAAGTAATTGCGAGATAAGATGGGAGCCAGAAATTAGGGGTGGGGGACTGAAAATGATAATATAATGGATTGATTATACAATATTTAAGATCAACTTGGTAGATAAACATTTATGGACGAGAAAAAAAAAAAAAAAATTAAAGCTAGCATTTAATACAACAGAAATACATAAATTAAATACTGAAATAAAATGTAGTTATTAATATTTGAATCTTAAAATAAAAAGTGCGAATTAATAGAGAAAATCACTTATCACAACAACGCATTCCGTCTCCAAACTAGTGAAGAATTTAACTTTTAATAGCGTTCAGAAGATTTTTTTTTTTAAATTAACCGTTAAGAGAAAGCGTGATTTTATTCTGAACTTTAACTAATCACGTTTTAAGCAACTTATGATATAAAACAAAATCGGATGGGGGGGGGTTCTTCCGAAGTTAGTTGGTGACGATTATAAGTAATTGCGAGATAAGATGGGAGCCAGAAATTAGGGGTGGGGGACTGAAAATGATAATATAATGGATTGATTATACAATATTTAAGATCAACTTGGTAGATAAACATTTATGGACGAGAAAAAAAAAAAAAAAAAATTAAAGCTAGCATTTAATACAACAGAAATACATAAATTAAATACTGAAATAAAATGTAGTTATTAATATTTGAATCTTAAAATAAAAAGTGCGAATTAATAGAGAAAATCACTTATCACAACAACGCATTCCGTCTCCAAACTAGTGAAGAATTTAACTTTTAATAGCGTTCAGAAGATTTTTTTTTTTAAATTAACCGTTAAGAGAAAGCGTGATTTTATTCTGAACTTTAACTAATCACGTTTTAAGCAACTTATGATATAAAACAAAATCGGATGGGGGGGGGTTCTTCCGAAGTTAGTTGGTGACGATTATAAGTAATTGCGAGATAAGATGGGAGCCAGAAATTAGGGGTGGGGGACTGTACTGATCCGCGCTAGTTTTTTAATCGTATTTCCAAGTTTAATTAAAGTTTTATATGTTTTTTTTTTATTCAATTGTAAGGTTAAAATACAGAATAGGTACAAAACACCCTCCCCTCCCCATGTTAAGAATGGCTTTTTACATAATAACGTTATTATTTCAGCACGGATCAATAAGTGCACGAGTACCAAATTTCTATTTCGTTATCTTTTTCACTAAAATGAAATATAATTATTAATTCTTTTTCACTGGAAATGAAATAAATGAATAACAATCTCCAAACCATTGTGTAGAACGTCAGCATTGTACACAATAATTAGTGACGTGATCATTTTGTCTGTTTACGTCGTGTGTCTGCGTCAATTTCTATGGAAGATCATTTATGCAGAAATTTATGAATAAATAAAATGTACAATAAAAAATGGATAAACAAACAAAATAAGACTTACCTTTTATAAAACAATTAGATTTTTAATAACGAACTACACTAGGCACCGCCAAAACTGGGGGGGCAGGTCAGTACTTTTTGACGGACCGTCTTTTTAAAAATCTACCAAAAATCAGGTAATTATCCGATCAATACGAAATTTTCAGCGATGATTAGGAGAAGAATGAACTTTATAACAGTGTACTTATTTTTCATAAACGATATTTATATATATATTTTTTTTTGCTTACAAAACCCCCCCTTGTTTTGAAGTGGGAACAAATATGCTTAAAATAATCATCTGAGACTGAAATCAACATATTGTGTTGTAAGGGACAGAATTATAGATTAAAAAAAAAAAAAAAAAAAAAAAAAATTGTTTGCATACCTTATTTTGACGTCTGAATATCAGAACTTCGATTGTGTTTAATTATCCCGCTTTTGAGTTTTGAAGTGTGAAATTCGGTGAATATGTTAAGTAAAATAATTAATTTAAGTTAAGCAAAACAAAAAAAAATTTTTTTTAATATTTATACGAAAAAAGCTATTTTAAAATTTTTGATAAATAAATTAACAATTTTTTTTTAGCGAGCCGAATAATGCATGACCATTATTAAACAGGGCATGCTTTGAAGAATCGATACCCCCCCAAAAAATTTGATAAATATTGTGCCCTTTGTGTTAAAAATAGCATCTTTTTTTTCGATCCCGTTTGAAAACGTTTGCCGCCTTTGACTATGGTGGACCAAACGCGCTGAAATAATTTTTTTTTATTCTGCTTTAAATTGCCCCCCCCCATTTTGGGGAGTCTGGCCCCCACACACATACACATTAAAAACCAAACGCATACAAATGGTCACCCATCTGGTACTGGCCAGCCTCAGCTTAATAATACATTGAAATTTTCGTCACTGAAAAATAAGTTTTTTTGGCCTGTTTGGTCTTCCATAGTTTGCTTTGTTTCAGACGAAAACGTAAACAGAGTCGATCTGAACTCTACGTCAACGCGAATATCTGGTTACCTATATGAATAAGTGGAATTATTTGAAATTCAGGTACTTATATTATAATATTTTTGCATATTCTCTTAGAAAATCATCCTAAATCTTAGTTAGACAATAAATAAATTAATTAATTATTTCAAAAACCCTTTTTTTTTAATATTTAAGTACGTTTTTTGTGCAAGACAAAAAATGTCAATTGTTAACTTTTTGGGAAAATTTAACATTTAAAATTGAATTAAAAATAGTAGAAAAAGTTTTACATTATTCTGTTTTCTATATGATAAAATTCAGGGTTTTATCTTTCTGGAAAAAAAAAGTTACTCAGAAATAATGGATTTTAATAAACGTAATTTCGTTTTAAAAAACAACAACAACTTGATTTTGCGGCCATTTTTGGCGGTGCCTAAACTACACAGATGATTAAATTAATTTTAACCTGTTCTCTTGATACATGTATCCAAAGATTCTGTTGCTTACAGGTGTCCATAGTTTTTTGGAAAAAAAGGTGCAAATTTTGATTATCACCGTCTGTCATTTTAAATAATCAAATCCAAACGAATTTTTTTAGTTGATTTTGCTTTTGCCAGATTTATTATCTCAAGAGTAAAATATTCTTTTATATGAATATATTTTTTTTTATTGCAAACCTGTTATATAAAAAATCTGTTTAAACTTCATATTGCGTGATATTTGAAATAATATCATTTAAAGCTTTTTTAAAAATAATTATTTTTTAGAATTGTTTTTTTTTATTGTTGTAATTCAAACAATAAGAAAAAAAAATTATCAAGAAATTTTTTTTTAACATAATAATGTTGATTTTATGTCCAATTTTATTTACAACTTTAAGGTAAGTGAAAAAAATAACAGGATTATTTATATATATATATATATATATATATATATATATATATATATATAGTCTTTGAAGTTTTTAACCTTTAAAACTATACAAAAAATTACTTTTTATCATTCGTTAAAAAACCATCCAGTCAGTAAGTCATTTAATCACCTGCAATCACTGCATCAACTCTCTCGAATTTACTATAATACCAATTTTTAAAAATTTTTCAAGGGATCATCAGTTGTTTACCATGAAACACTGTTTCGGGGATTTAAAAACAAAACAGTATATTACATCATGGCTCGCCAGCAGTGTTGATCAAACACCACCACCCTTAATCTTAGGAAGAAGACATGTTACAAACATTTGATCTAATTTCCTATTCTTAATTACAATTACTAACCTTTTCATAGTATAAAAATGAATTTCTTACCTGTGTGATTCATCAATTTCCACATTTAAAATGGATACATTTTTTAATTTATCAGTCTTGTATATATATATATATATATATATATATATATATATATATATATATATATATATACTGCTGATCAAAAATGAAAGACCACTTAAAAATCTTTTTTAAAAAAATTTTTTTTAAGGATAGATTTTAAACTCTTTCGACTTAAGGTTACCAATACTACAGTCTAAAAGGTTATGGAAACAAAAACATTCCAAAGATTTATTTTTAAAATTTACATTTTTATTAAATTAGGCTTTTACACATGATCAAAATTATAAAACCAAATTTTTATTAAATTAGGCTTTTACACATGATCAAAATTATAAAACCAAATTTTTATTAAATTAGGCTTTTACACATGATCAAAATTATAAAACCAAAGACTCTATTAAATTGTACAAAAAGTGTATGAAAATATTCAACAATCAAACTTAATAATTTTCTACCTTCACTGCTTCAAACATTCTTTGGGGCATGTTAAAAATAAGGGTTTCCATTAAGGTGCAGGGATCCTGCTCCAGTTTCTGAAGTTGGCTTCACAAAGTTCATTTTTTGTTGAATATTGTTTGTCATTTCGATAAACCTCTCTTGTCATCCATCCACAAACATTTTACATTGAGTTCAAGTCCAGTGAGCATGCAGGATGCGCCAAGAGATGGACTCCATTTTCTTGTAGAAAGCTCAAGGTCCGTCTTGCAGTGTGGATTGCAGCATTATTCTGTTGTTATATCCAGTTTTCTGAAATTTATGAATTTCTCAACATCATCACACATGTGACATGTTGCTCCAGAGTCCACGATCCAGTTGCTCCTTTTATCCTTGGATAATAACGCATGATGTGTGAGGAGTCCAACAACGCAATCACTAGAGTCACTTGATTCACCCTGTGTTTTCTTAGTGAAAAAAATTTTCTTTTTCTGAGGGTTTGACTTGAAATTGCCGTTATTATTAAGTAAGCGACAGTCATGTTTAATGTGCCCGTTCTTCCCACAGTGATAACACTTTGGCCCGCTTTTGTTAACGTGGTGTTTAGATGCCATGGCTTTCAATTCGGTATCATTTAGTTCCCTCTCTTAAATCTTGGTTTCCTCATGCAGCAATCGTTCAGTAACTAACACCCATTTAGGAACGTCCTGGCTTGCTTCGAGTGCTGTTATCAACATATTATAAGAATCTGGGAGAGTAGCCAGAAGATGAACAACTCTGTCCTCCTCATCAGTTGAATCGCCAATGACTGCTAATTCATTAAATATTTCCATCATAGTTTTGATGTGTTCATGTACAAAATCACCGTCTTTTAATCTAAGAAAATATAATTTTCTCCTCAATGCTAACTTGTTCGCCCACGTCTTCTTTTGAAACTGATTAACCAATTTGTTCCACACTACTGCAAGATCGTCAGGGTCTCCAAGTAAATATAAGAGTGAAGTGTCCACCCATAGCATAATCGTCGCTAATGCATGATCCCTTCTTGATAAATATTTTATGTGCGATGCAGAATCTGTTCGTTTATCGGGAACGATTTCTGTTTCATTAACAATGTTCCATAAACCATCCTTAATTAAAGCCATTTTACATTGAACCTTCCAAGTATTAGAATTTGTACCATTCAGTGGCACCAAGTTACTAAGTTTTGTTTCTATCGCCATTGTACATTTAAAAGCAATACAAAACTTTCATTACAACAAAATTCAAGATCGCCGAACAAGAAAAAAAAAACAAAAACAACGTCACACGTGTTCTATTATATTCAAGACGTAGCTGAGCCCATAACCAATTAACAGACAAGTGTACATACCTCGCTTGCTTCAATCTTTATACTCCATAGTAAAAAATAACCAGAAACATGGATTATTAGTGTAGAGTAAAATCCAAACGAGACGTTCTCTTTTATTTACATTGAAAAAAGCAAAAAGTACAAGGGGATAATCCCTACAGAATTATGTACCAGTCAAGGATCCGTCACTTGACACTCAGCCCAACAGGTGAGGGGCTGGAGACCGGCCCAGCACCTGTTGGACTGAGGTACACCGCCTGGGTAATACCTAGGAGGTCCACCCTCCCAGGCCTTGCCACCGGGCTTTCCGGTGGGGCAAGTTTATTGCTTGCTGCCTAAGGCGCCCCGACCGGGGAATGCCGACGGGGTTACTCAGGCAATTTTTAAAATTGCAGGAGTGCCCCTCCTTTAGGGGAGCCTGCTGGGTTACCACTTTCCGGCCTTGTGCCACATTTTGCTGAGTGGACAGCAAATAAATATAATCCCTACAGAATTGTCTTAGAACAAGAGCAGATAACTCTTTCTAGACTGTTAGATATTCTTCACATTTCAAGGTAAACCAATGGCCCCGTCTTAATTATCATGTTACAGTAATTAATATATCTAAAACTTACGAAAACCAATAAGATAGAAATTTAAAAAAACAAACAAACATTTTTTGATGAAAATAAACGAACATAAAATGTTTGGCTAAAAATAATAGCGGAGAGGTCCAAGGGGATGTAAATAGCGTGGAACTTTTGCTAATTATTTAATAAATTTTGTGTCAACAATCATTTGGCATTTTGACCAAGATCACAGTGTAGTATCTGTTCTGATACTACACTTCACCTTTTTTGACCTCGATCAGTGGAGGAGAAATCCTTCTAGACTGAGGCAAATTTTATTTTTATTCCTATCCAGAGTACCCCTTTTTGGAGAGCTGGTTTTCGTCACATTAAAAAAACGATCTTGTGCTTAACTCTGCCCTCGTGGGGAGGCAAGTAAATAGGAACAATCATAAATATGAACTACTTGCCTTGATTTAACTTCGTTGCTCCCCTTTTTACAATGTCATGTGTTCCTATAAAATATTGCAAGAGTTATTTCGATAGAGATTGAAAACTCGTTTTTTTTTTTGTTTTTATTTTTTAATATAAGAAAATATTACTTACCTTCAACGTCTCTTGTTTGGGGAGACAGATGCAAAAGTGCCTTCCCCTTTGTGATAGTTTTTTATTGCTCCCCCGACAAAAGGAGGGTCGACCTGTAAATTCACCCTTGTCCGTTCGTCTGTCTGCACTTTTCTTAATAACTACAACTTGGAATTTTTTGAGATTTTGCACAAACATTAAACATGGTATGAGTAAAAAAAGTAACAGAACGGATTTTCCAAGAAAACTCCGGTTGCCTCCTAGGCATGTCTTTCGGGTTAAAATGGCTAAAATCGACTCTTTTGTGCTTATTAAAAAATTGATGCCTTGGATTTTTATAAAACTTTCTGAAAAGTTTTAACTGATTTCTATATAATTTTGTTTGTCTATATTTTGCTTGGTTGTGCCCCAGGGGCTCATTTAGGGCTTAAAAACACTCTATTTTTGGGATTATTTTACCATATTTGTCCAAAATTTTCTGTGTATGTCTATTTAACAGTTTTGCATGGTGCTGAACTTAAATTTAAATATGTTAAGGCCTTGGGGACTTTTGGGGCTTAATGATGGACAGTCATTTTTTTGCATGCTGCAGAACTCCAATTTACATATGTTAAGGCCCGTCTGTTCATTTTCACCAGGATTTGACGTCCCCTGGGGACTTTTGGAGCTAATTTGTGTGTGTGTGGGGGGGGGGTGCAAATGCTGAACTTAGTCATTTTTTTTATGGCTCGTTCACTGTGCACTCATGGGGGACCATGCATGCTTCACTTGTTTTTATGGGTAATCATTTGACGCTTGGATTATGCTATTAAATGTCATATGTTTTTGACAAGTTTATGACCCCCTTTCTCTGTTTACATTTTGTTCCTATCATCACAGTAGTTATTCCTTTCTATTGCTATTTAATTTGTGGCATTACTAACATTTATTACTGGACTTTAAGGACGAATACCTTGGGTCGGAACTGATGGCAATCTGTTACAAGAAATATCTTTACAAAAGAAGATAAGACGATTTTCTCTTTCTCTCTGCCAGTTGCCATTGATCATTTCATGTGATTTTAATAACAATTATTATAAAAAATTCAAGTTTAATATACTATTTTCCTTGTACACATGAAGAACGTGTAAGAAATTTTGGTATATTTTTACATTAGATCCACCTTCAGAATTTTCTTTAAAATGACGACTTTTAGAGGTTTTCGACTTTGCAGAGACAAGAAGTTATCAATATATAAATAGCTGTATTATCCACTGTAATTGTCTAGCAGCCATGTTTTGCAGAGAAGTAGATGTGTTTATCGTGTAAAAATAATCATATATTGTAAACGGCAATGACAAGAAATATATAACGTAAGTTTTCTGAATAAACATTCATTTTTTTAAAAATAAAACAGTTTTCTGAATAAACATTCATTTTTTTAAATAAAACAATTTTCTGAATAAACATTCATTTTTTAAATAAAACAGTTTTAAAAAAATCAATGTTTATTCATAAATAAAACAGTTTTCTGAATAAACATTCATTATTTTTAATAAAATAGTTTTCCGAATAAACATTCATTTTTTTAAATGAAACAGTTTTCTGAATAAACATTCATTTTTTAAAATAATTCAGTTTTCTGAATAAACATTCATTTTTTTAAAATAAAATAGTTTTCTGAATAAGCATTCCTATTTTTTTTAATAAAACAGTTTTCTGAATAAACATTCCTATTTTTTTTAATAAAACAGTTTTCTGAATAAACATTCATTTTTTAAAATAAAACATTTCTTCATTTTTTGAAATAAAATAGTTTTCTTTTTTTTGCAAGAAAATCTTTAAAAAATCTTGTCTTTCAGTTATTTTTTTATGTAATTTTTTGTAGGGGAGAGATTTTTTTCTTTTGTTTTCTATTCTTTTTCTGATTAGATTAGGGTTGTAGGTTGTATCCTAATTTTCTACTTCTTATTTGTAGTAACATTCATCATAGGGTTTATGAAATTAAGACTGGTTCACTGTTATGTGTTGCAACCCTAATCCTAACAATATAACCATGGTCCATGGTGGCAAGATGTACTTCTTTAATATGAGAAGTGATGTGTTCTTTTGCATTAAAGTTTGGTATTCTAACCAGGGTTGTGGAATCAGACTTTTACCATCTGACTCTTAGAATTCCTAGGATGCCAACTCCGACTCCTTTGATATCTTCAATTCCGAATCCCGACCCCTATTTGGAAATCTATTCTGCAGATCTATATACGAGCCTCCCACTCCTATTCAGCATGTGTTTTATAATTACTTTTCATGTATATCATTTTTGACGGAATTCCAAAGTGTAGCTGTTCAAGGGAAGAGACTATTAGAATAGAAAGTTTTCTAGCATCTAGGGACCTCAACAGTGAAGGGGTGAGATCTTATTGCTAAGTGGGTATGTGGGGGATATGTATGGCAAGGGGATACAAGTGCAATGAGTTAATCAGAACACATTCCATTAAAATATTTGTAAAACAGGCACAGAGATGCAACATTGTGGTAATAGGTCAAAGGCTGGAGCTTAGTTGATAAAGTGGGACCGATTAGATTAACAACTTTTTTTTGAGAAGAGGGAGAAACTAGTGGTAGATGCACCAGCCCAGATGTGGCAACAATACTCCATGCATGGGCGAATGGTGGTCTTGTAGAGGTACAGAATACTCTCAGGTGTGAGTAGTCTTTTAGCTCGATAGAGGGAACCCACCATCTTTGCAGCAGTCTTTGCAATGTCCTCTAAGTATTTGTTCCAGTTCATATTGCCTGCAAATGTTAGGCCAAAAAGTTTGAAGGTAGAATTCTCAGGTAGGGTGTTCTTTGTCATCGATATTGGCGCTTGGATAGGCATCTTGTAATTGTTAAAGGAGAGCAGCTTAGTTTTACTAGCATTAAATGTTACCATCCATTTGCATCCCTATTCCATAATGGTCTGGAGGTCATTTTTTAACGATTCTGCCATTGTCTTAGATTTATGTACATCTTTTCTTCCCTCATGCATATTATAGAGCGTTGTATCATCAGCAAATATAGTCACCTCAGACACAATATTATCAGGGAGGTGGTTTATGAATATCAAGAATAATAATGGTCCAAGTATCGACCCCTGAAACACCCTCACATTAATGTTATGCTGCTTGGATGTATGTCCATCAATGACAGCCTGTGTGCTTTTATTGTCTAAGATGGATCTGATTATATTTAGTATATGTCCAGTTATACCGTATGATTTAATTTCCATTCGCAGCCCTTTCTGCCAGACTTTGTCAAAGGCCTTGGATATATCAAGGGCTACAGCTTTGGCTTCGCCTGCTTTATCCAGTACATGGTAAATGTGTTCAGAGATGAATGTTAAAATATATGCAGTAGAACGACATTGCCTGAATCCATACTGTTTGTCAGAGAGAAGATTTGCTTTTGCGAGTTGGTGAACTAGTGTTTGAAGGTCTCAAAGACGTTAGTGAAGAGGAGGAAGAGATTAATACGGCAATAATTGAGAGGGTCTATTCTTTCACCAGAATTACTGTACAATGGTACCACAGAGGACATCTTTCAGCTATTAGAGTAGCAAGATTCAGCAAGGCATTTATTGTAGAGCTTGAAAAGTATGGGGGCTAGCTCAGTTAAACATTTCTTAATTAATATAGCAGGGATGAGATGAGGTCCACATGCGTTTGAGGTGTCTAAATTTTTTATGATATCACAGACATGAGAAGGGATAATTTTTACATTTTTTTTTTTGCATAGGAAAATTTGGGAGGGAGTTGTTCTAAGGTGGAGTTGGAGGCGAATCGCCAGGCAAGCAATTCCGTCTTATCCGTTGCCGTGCAGGCAACCTTCTGGTTGTTGCTCAGTGGAGCAATTACTGATTGTCCTTTATTCACTACACTATTATAGATTTTCCAGAAATCACAAATTTCTATCTTTTGCGATCCAATGCGTTCCCTGAATATTTCAGCATGCTTTCTTTTTGCTGTTGCTATTTCACTCTTACAATGATTTCTAGCATCTACGAAGTTTTGTCTATTTGTATTTGACTTATGACGTACAAACTGGCGGAGTGCATGCTTTGTGCAATAGCAGCTGTACAATCTGTAATGAACCATGGAGGTGAGTGGGGTTTGCTATAATACCTCTGTGTGGGAACATGTGCTTCAATTCCCGCTTTGCACCATTCACATGTCTCATTGGCACACTGTTCAGTAGCAAAAGAGAAGATATCAGTCCATGGGGCATCTCGGATGTGTTCTCCAATGGCTTCCCAGTCAGCCCTGTTGTAGTACCTTGTTGTCTTGAGTAATGATTCCTCACCTTGAGGTTGGAATTTAAATATGATGTCAACTGATACCATTAGGTGATCTGCATTTCTAAGTGGACTGTGGGCATTAGTCACACAATGCTCAGGTACTGTTGTGAGAAATAGGTCTAGAAGTGAAGCCTGTTGAGACCCACGATTTGGTAGGCCAGTTGGAAACATTACTGTCCATGTGAGGAAATGGACTATAGAGAAGCTATAAATAGAGCGTCCAGCTGCATCTGTGTAACCTGAGAAACCCAGCCAATTTTTATGGTGGACATTAAAGTCATCAAACACATGTATTTGGGTGTTACTATCTGAGGAGAGCACTGTATCTATATTATCAGAGATATAATCGATTAGAGTACAATTCTGACATGCGAAAAAGCGGTAGAGAAAATATAAGTAACTAATGCAGCGATGAAATGTTAGTTGAAACCACACAAAAGCCTGGTCATCCGATTCAAGATTTTTCTCTCTAGTTCTAGATTTTGGAGGATGCTGCAAATATAAACTTCAATCGCATGAATATATTTATCTGAGTATTTACAGCAAAGAGGGAGGTATCATCATGTTAAAGTGGTTAGAGGGGATTGAAGAGTGTAAGCTTGTTTCGCTTAATTTCAAGATATCCAGGGAGTTTACTAAAAAGTAAGACTCTACATCATCTATATTAGCCCTAATCTCACTGATATTTGTGAGAGCCTCAAGGGCAGAGGGGAATTGGTTTTGTTTGGGTGATTGTCTGGTTTTATCATGATATTTGTTTGAATTGTCATTTAATTATGTTTTTGTTTAATGTCAGGTTAGGGGAAGAGTGTTAAGCAAAATGGGCCTGTTTATTAGTGGTTTATTAGCCGAGTCCTGTCTAGAAGGTGTGATCTTGTGAAAGTCCACCAGCAGGGTCCCTTTCCATGCGCAACATGGCACTACAACTATCCTGAGATAATACAACTGATGATTGAGCAGCCAGTTTAAACATTACCAGAGTTAGGGCTCCTGTACTGTTAGTCAGAAACAGCAGCCAGGAAAACTGTCAATCAGTTACCCTCAACCTCAAACAAGTCTAGTGAGCACAAGTGGCATGCAAGCAAACCTAATTTTCTCAGTTTCTGAGAGAAAGAGAGAAATTTAAAATAGGGAATAGGGGAATGGCATTCAATGTCCTAGTCAGGAAACAAGACCAATCACAATGATAGACTAATAGAGAAAAATTAAGTGTGAAAGCCCGCGATAGGAAGAGATCTACTCCTTAAGCAAGTTAGGTTTGCAACCCAGGAATTTGTTCGAGTCACCAACTCAAGGAAGGTCGTCAACCATGACTGAGGAGGCCTCCCTCTCCCAGTTTTATTATCAGAGTTTTCTTTTTCTTAGATGGATGATCTGACAAGATCTACAGGTCCATCACACGGAGAGGGGTAATCATGTGACTGGTTTCTACAGCAGGTATTTCTACGCTTCCGCATAGAGGAAGATATTGCAATCTTATTTTAAAGTTTTTCTCTATTCTACATAAATAAGCGCAGGGTTGGAGATAGATCCCCCCCAAAAAAAATATTTACAAGAAATTGTATCTTTCAAGTACTGTGAGAGAACCAATCTGCTCTAACAACTTCTTTATTTTAAAATACATGAATAGGATATTTTAATTACTTGAATATGTAAGAGAATATAAAGTAAAGAAAGAAATTGTATCTTTCAAGAACTGTAAGAAAACCAATCTGCTCTAATAACTAATTTGTTTTAAAATAAATGAATAGAATATTGATAATAATTTGAATATGTAAGAGAATATAAAGCAAAGAAAATAAAAGAAATGGTGGGACTAGATCTACATAAAGAGTTTCACTCAACACAGATATATAGATGCATTTAACTTGGTGTTCTTCGAGCGACCCATGTTGGTCTAGCTAAAAGACCAGTGTCTCCAACATGGAATGAATTGGGGTGTAAAGATTAGCGTTTATTTGAGAGCAGTAAGAGGGATGGAAGGAGGGAGGGTCTGCTTTCAGAGCCAAATGTGTGCTTTGATTTTAATACTTCCGTCTTTTATTTAATTGAAACGATATAATTTTTGATTTTTGTCTTAATAATTTAAAACATACAAACTCATTTACCAAAGGTGATAAATGCTAGAAAAGACATGCATATTTCCAATTTTTCTTATGTATATGGATATGTTGCTAACTATTATTAATACATTACAAACAAATGACATGCGAGAAAAATCTGGGAAAAAATAGTTTCAAATGGGTAGATAGCACGGAATATAGAAATGGAATAAAATAATACAATAGAATAAATTAATTTTTTAGTAATATCGATTTTAAAGGAAGATTAAGGGATGGTTAAAATTTTTAATGAACTTAAAGCTATTTTTTACTGGAAGCCCCCCTTACAAAATTTCATTATCGTATTTTATTGTATAACATGGGTAGTAGACTGGCAAGTTAAAATCAATTCAGATAAGAGTGGGAGTTTGAAAATATGGTTAAAATACACTATAAATACATTAAAAATATGAACTAATTTTATAGAATAAGATAACAGAGGGATAAAAAATTTAGAATTAAATTTTATTATGCTATCAGTTCAAAAGGGACTACAATATTTCGGGATAGGGAAACTTCTTTAGGCCATGGCATTTCGAGACTAAACACTTCTCATCAGAAGAGGGGGAGTAAAGACGCATATTATACAGAGAAGAAATCTTTTACAAGATAATATTGCCTTTATGGAAAAGGATCCAAGAATAAACATGAAGATGTTTTGAGACTAAAGCTGATTCCAGAACTGCCAACAATCACTGTAAAAGAGTAATAAAAAATGCACGAGAGGTGTATGTTCAGTCCAAGTCCAAAGTAACTGAGCAGGGGCTTGGTTCCCATCAGTTTTAGCAAATAGCAAACAGGATCCTGCTAAACAGAATCATGTGCTCTATCGCAAGCATCATCAATGGACCTGAGGTAATCTCATCAGCATCAGAGAAAACCAAACTCTTAGCCAAAAACTTTGCAACTAATTAAACCCCATGCGACCAAGGTCATCAGCCCCCCCCCCCAATATTTCCTCTTTTATCAGAAAACACGCGATGCGACATACAAATATCTGTGTGTGATGTTGCCAAACTAATCAAAAGCCTTGATTCCAGTAAAGCAACTGGCCCTGATGGCATTCCAATTATAGTGCTGAAAAAACTTCAACCAAAACTAGTTCCCATACATACAAAGCTGTTTAAGCGTTGTCTTAAAGAGAATTGCTTCCCAGCACCCTTGAAAACCTCAGCTGTATGCCCTGTATTTAAGAATTTAGGTGATCAATCATCTCCCTCTCAGTACAGACCAATAAGTCTCCTGTGCGTCATGAGTAAGTTGCTGGAATCCATGTTAAATGGAGAAGTAGTTAACCACCTCAGCAAAAATAACCTTCTTAGTGGAATGCAATATGGTTTCCGTTCTGCTAGATCTACAGATGTGCTAACGGTTATATCTCATAGGATTAGCAAATCTCTCAATAGAGGCTTCCTTTCTAGGTCTTTGAAAGGGTATAGCATAAAGACCTACTCCATAGGATATCCAACTATGGTATAGCTGAAAATGTTTTCTAAATTATTAAATCATTTCTCTCTGACAGGTTCATAAGAGTAGTGTTTGATGGATAGAAATCAGAAGCCCACAGTATTAATGCGCAGAGTCTCTCAGGGGTCCATCCTGGGCCCAACTCTCTTCCAAATCACATCCTAAGGTCATTTGTATACATTTATGCTGATGACACTACCATCTATGACAACACATAAAAGGCTGTAAATGACTAAATTCTCTCCCCTCTGATTTGGAGCCCATGATGCAATAGGAAAAGAAAGTGGCTGGTTAATTTTAATCCATCTAAAACCATACTTCTATCTTTATATCATCAATGCTCTGATCTTCTATCTAGCAACAATTAAAATGAATGGTTCTTGTTTTGGGGAGACTTCATGTTTTGACAAGCTTCTGGGCTTGATCTTAACTCCTGATCTGAGATGGAACATGTTCATCAAATCCGTTGCCAAAACTGCTGAAAAAATGGTAGGATCTTTCTAGCGCTCCAGTAGATATCTCACTGCTAATGCACCTATGTAAGACCCAGATACATCGAAAGATGGAGTACTGTTGCCACATCTGGGCAGGAGCTGCTAGAAAACTCTTATCCTGCCTCAAGAAAGTTCAAAATAGATTTCGTAACCTAGTAGGAGTGCCCTTTTCTCTTCCCAGCAACTTCTTTCCCACGGAAGAGACATGCAGGCTTGTCTCTGCTTTATCACTATTTTCATGGCAGGTGCTCGTCTGAGCTCCAATCTATGGTACCCCTTCACCAAACTTTCATGAAAAACACTTGTCTATCTGAAACCACTATCAATAATTCCCCCACTCTTTATCTGTGCCTAACCTAAACGTAGATTCTATGAACAAAGCTTCTTTCTTAGAACTGCGCGTCTGTGGAACTCTTTTCCATTTTCCTGCTTTTCAGCTGACTACAATTTGATCATAAGTCCAACATAAACAAATTCTTGATTAGCTATCCCCTTAAGTAATCCAATTTGCCAAATTTTCACTACTAACAATTACTTACGATATTGTCCCATTGACTTCTGTACACTCAGTAACCCTTATCCTCGAGTGGCCTTTGGGCCTTGATAAGTGGTGACTCCTATGAAAAAAAAGGAAAAAGCTATAAAGGGCTATAGTGCCATGGGTTGCTTCTTATTGATTTATGCTTGTTATTTTTTTAGGGAAGGATAAGATTGTAATTCTGGATCAATCCGGGACTAATCTAATTACCAAATTCCATTTGATTCAGGAACTGGATAACTTTCAGATTACAATTCGATTCTTTTCCAATATAATTCACAGTGATCCCACTCAAAGACAGAACTTTCATTGCTTCTGTGTTACGTCACAACCAAATCAAAAACAGCTGTCTAGACAGGATTTGCAGTGATCCAATAGACAGAAATACCTTGATGAAGTAGAAGCATTACAGTACAAAATATGATATATCTCTAAAAGTAAAGGAAAAAAAACACACAAAAACTGCTAAATTGTGTTTAGGAAGTTATTGTTTGGTTGGTTGGTTCTTTTTTGTTTTACGGCATATCAACCCTTTTCGGGTTATTTAATGCCGAATCCAAAGATTTTGAAGAAAAAATTTTTAATAGAATATATTTGTTGTTTTCAAGTCGGTTTCTATTTAACCCATAGTTGGAACCCTAACAGGTACTACCACTCTGGGTCAGAGTGGACCTGGGAGCAATGGCTCCACACTCCCTAAAGCCCACAAGCTGGGGCCTTACCATTGGATATAGTTTAAGGTCATATCCAGGACCCCCATTGAGGGACTTTTACCCTCTGCAGGGGGGCAGTCGGTGTATTCTAATGCCCCACTGACAGGGCCGTTAAGTTATTGGTTATTCACTAAACCTGCTCTTATTTACTTATACTGCTTCCCTCTTTTTGGAAATCATAATTCTATGATGAAGTGTAATGTTTACATGTAAGGCCTATACTGGTTACATGCATATTGTTACTGATATATGTTACTAAAATAACTGGCACAAATGTTATTTCTAAATGTTTGCTTTAAAGGAATAATGCTTTGCCCGTCTGTTTTGCATGATAAACATTAAAAATCCTTATACTCCTAAATCCTCACCAAATCCTTATATTTCTATATTGTATATTTATACTGTATTCTTGTAAGTTATATTATCTCTCTTGTTCCAACTGGACAAAAAAAAAACAATTGCTCTTCTCCCCAAGCTGATAAAAATCACATACTTTGCATGTACCTTGAGAGGGGGGGGGGTTAGCTTCCGGTCCTAAACTTTAGTAGGCTGACCTTTTAAAAATCGAGAAATACTAAACATTTATAGGTTTCTATTACAAAGGCATGCATTAGTTTAATCTGTATTTATACTCTATAGAATATCTATGAAATAGATAACTATTAGCCACAGTTTGTGCCCAGATTATAAATGATCTATATTAACTAGCAACTATATCTTTCTTTCACTTAGATGGGATAAAATACTGGTGATTATCTTTACATGAAAACTAACACCCAAAGTGCATTTGAAATGCACCCTAAGCCTTATACTATAATTTTCCAATTAGTCACTAATCCACAAACCATATTTGATCTTTTCTTAACCCTAGTACCTTTAATCTACACCCCATACTCATACATACCTCCTTTAAAAACGTAACCACATCTTATTATTCCTTTCTATTGCTATTTAATTTGTGGCATTACTAACATTTATTACTGGACTTTAAGGACGAATACCTTGGGTCGGAACTGATGGCAATCTGTTACAAGAAATATCTTTACAAAAGAAGATAAGACGATTTTCTCTTTCTCTCTGCCAGTTGCTATTGATCATTTCATGTGATTTTAATAACAATTATTATAAAAAAATCAAGTTTAATATACTATTTTCCTTGTACACATGAAGAACGTGTAAGAAATTTTGGTATATTTTTACATTAGATCCACCTTCAGAATTTTCTTTAAAATGACGACTTTTAGAGGTTTTCGACTTTGCAGAGACAAGAAGTTATCAATATATAAATAGCTGTATTATCCACTGTAATTGTCTAGCAGCCATGTTTTGCAGAGAAGTAGATGTGTTTATCGTGTAAAAATAATCATATATTGTAAACGGCAATGACAAGAAATATATAACGTAAGTTTTCTGAATAAACATTCATTTTTTTAAAAATAAAACAGTTTTCTGAATAAACATTCATTTTTTTAAATAAAACAATTTTCTGAATAAACATTCATTTTTTTAAATAAAACAGTTTTCTGAATAAACATTCATTTTTTTAAATAAAACAGTTTTAAAAAAAATCAATGTTTATTCATAAATAAAACAGTTTTCTGAATAAACATTCATTATTTTTAATAAAATAGTTTTCCGAATAAACATTCATTTTTTTAAATGAAACAGTTTTCTGAATAAACATTCATTTTTTAAAATAATTCAGTTTTCTGAATAAACATTCATTTTTTTAAAATAAAATAGTTTTCTGAATAAACATTCCTATTTTTTTTAATAAAACAGTTTTCTGAATAAACATTCATTTTTTAAAATAAAACATTTCTTCATTTTTTGAAATAAAATAGTTTTCTTTTTTTTTTGCAAGAAAATCTTTAAAAAATCTTGTCTTTCAGTTATTTTTTTATGTAATTTTTTGTAGGGGAGAGATTTTTTTCTTTTGTTTTCTATTCTTTTTCTGATTAGATTAGGGTTGTAGGTTGTATCCTAATTTTCTACTTCTTATTTGTAGTAACATTCATCATAGGGTTTATGAAATTAAGACTGGTTCACTGTTATGTGTTGCAACCCTAATCCTAACAATATAACCATGGTCCATGGTGGCAAGATGTACTTCTTTAATATGAGAAGTGATGTGTTCTTTTGCATTAAAGTTTGGTATTCTAACCAGGGTTGTGGAATCAGACTTTTACCATCTGACTCTTAGAATTCCTAGGATGCCAACTCCGACTCCTTTGATATCTTCAATTCCGAATCCCGACCCCTATTTGGAAATCTATTCTGCAGATCTATATACGAGCCTCCCACTCCTATTCAGCATGTGTTTTATAATTACTTTTCATGTATATCATTTTTGACGGAATTCCAAAGTGTAGCTGTTCAAGGGAAGAGACTATTAGAATAGAAAGTTTTCTAGCATCTAGGGACCTCAACAGTGAAGGGGTGAGATCTTATTGCTAAGTGGGTATGTGGGGGATATGTATGGCAAGGGGATACAAGTGCAATGAGTTAATCAGAACACATTCCATTAAAATATTTGTAAAACAGGCACAGAGATGCAACATTGTGGTAATAGGTCAAAGGCTGGAGCTTAGTTGATAAAGTGGGACCGATTAGATTAACAACTTTTTTTTGAGAAGAGGGAGAAACTAGTGGTAGATGCACCAGCCCAGATGTGGCAACAATACTCCATGCATGGGCGAATGGTGGTCTTGTAGAGGTACAGAATACTCTCAGGTGTGAGTAGTCTTTTAGCTCGATAGAGGGAACCCACCATCTTTGCAGCAGTCTTTGCAATGTCCTCTAAGTATTTGTTCCAGTTCATATTGCCTGCAAATGTTAGGCCGAAAAGTTTGAAGGTAGAATTCTCAGGTAGGGTGTTCTTTGTCATCTATATTGGCGCTTGGATAGGCATCTTGTAATTGTTAAAGGAGAGCAGCTTAGTTTTACTAGCATTAAATGTTACCATCCATTTGCATCCCTATTCCATAATGGTCTGGAGGTCATTTTTTAACGATTCTGCCATTGTCTTAGATTTATGTACATCTTTTCTTCCCTCATGCATATTATAGAGCGTTGTATCATCAGCAAATATAGTCACCTCAGACACAATATTATCAGGGAGGTGGTTTATGAATATCAAGAATAATAATGGTCCAAGGATCGACCCCTGAAACACTCTCACATTAATGTTATGCTGCTTGGATGTACGTCCATCAATGACAGCCTGTGTGCTTTTATTGTCTAAGATGGATCTGATTATATTTAGTATATGTCCAGTTATACCGTATGATTTAATTTCCATTCGCAGCCCTTTATGCCAGACTTTGTCAAAGGCCTTGGATATATCAATGGCTACAGCTTTGGCTTCGCCTGCTTTATCCAGTACATGGTAAATGTGTTCAGAGATGAATGTTAAAATATATGCAGTAGAACGACATTGCCTGAATCCATACTGTTTGTCAGAGAGAAGATTTGCTTTTGCGAGTTGGTGAACTAGTGTTTGAAGGTCTCAAAGACGTTAGTGAAGAGGAGGAAGAGATTAATACGGCAATAATTGAGAGGGTCTATTCTTTCACCAGAATTACTGTACAATGGTACCACAGAGGACATCTTTCAGCTATTAGAGTAGCAAGATTCAGCAAGGCATTTATTGTAGAGCTTGAAAAGTATGGGGGCTAGCTCAGTTAAACATTTCTTAATTAATATAGCAGGGATGAGATGAGGTCCACATGCGTTTGAGGTGTCTAAATTTTTTATGATATCACAGACATGAGAAGGGATAATTTTTAAATTTTTTTTTTTGCATAGGAAAATTTGGGAGGGAGTTGTTCTAAGGTGGAGTTGGAGGCGAATCGCCAGGCAAGCAATTCCGTCTTATCCGTTGCCGTGCAGGCAACCTTCTGGTTGTTGCTCAGTGGAGCAATTACTGATTGTCCTTTATTCACTACACTATTATAGATTTTCCAGAAATCACAAATTTCTATCTTTTGCGATCCAATGCGTTCCCTGAATATTTCAGCATGCTTTCTTTTTGCTGTTGCTATTTCACTCTTACAATGATTTCTAGCATCTACGAAGTTTTGCCTATTTGTATTTGACTTATGACGTACAAACTGGCGGAGTGCATGCTTTGTGCAATAGCAGCTGTACAATCTGTAATGAACCATGGAGGTGAGTGGGGTTTGCTATAATACCTCTGTGTGGGAACATGTGCTTCAATTCCCGCTTTGCACCATTCACATGTCTCATTGGCACACTGTTCAGTAGCAAAAGAGAAGATATCAGTCCATGGGGCATCTCGGATGTGTTCTCCAATGGCTTCCCAGTCAGCCCTGTTGTAGTACCTTGTTGTCTTGAGTAATGATTCCTCACCTTGAGGTTGGAATTTAAATATGATGTCAACTGATACCATTAGGTGATCTGCATTTCTAAGTGGACTGTGGGCATTAGTCACACAATGCTCAGGTACTGTTGTGAGAAATAGGTCTAGAAGTGAAGCCTGTTGAGGCCCACGATTTGGTAGGCCAGTTGGAAACATTACTGTCCATGTGAGGAAATGGACTATAGAGAAGCTATAAATAGAGCGTCCAGCTGCATCTGTGTAACCTGAGAAACCCAGCCAATTTTTATGGTGGACATTAAAGTCATCAAACACATGTATTTGGGTGTTACTATCTGAGGAGAGCACTGTATCTATATTATCAGAGATATAATCGATTAGAGTACAATTCTGACATGCGAAAAAGCGGTAGAGAAAATATAAGTAACTAATGCAGCGATGAAATGTTAGTTGAAACCACACAAAAGCCTGGTCATCCGATTCAAGATTTTTCTCTCTAGTTCTAGATTTTGGAGGATGCTGCAAATATAAACTTCAATCGCATGAATATATTTATCTGAGTATTTACAGCAAAGAGGGAGGTATCATCATGTTAAAGTGGTTAGAGGGGATTGAAGAGTGTAAGCTTGTTTCGCTTAATTTCAAGATATCCAGGGAGTTTACTAAAAAGTAAGACTCTACATCATCTATATTAGCCCTAATCTCACTGATATTTGTGAGAGCCTCAAGGGCAGAGGGGAATTGGTTTTGTTTGGGTGATTGTCTGGTTTTATCATGATATTTGTTTGAATTGTCATTTAATTATGTTTTTGTTTAATGTCAGGTTAGGGGAAGAGTGTTGAGCAAAATGGGCCTGTTTATTAGTGGTTTATTAGCCGAGTCCTGTCTAGAAGGTGTGATCTTGTGAAAGTCCACCAGCAGGGTCCCTTTCCATGCGCAACATGGCACTACAACTATCCTGAGATAATACAACTGATGATTGAGCAGCCAGTTTAAACATTACCAGAGTTAGGGCTCCTGTACTGTTAGTCAGAAACAGCAGCCAGGAAAACTGTCAATCAGTTACCCTCAACCTCAAACAAGTCTAGTGAGCACAAGTGGCATGCAAGCAAACCTAATTTTCTCAGTTTCTGAGAGAAAGAGAGAAATTTAAAATAGGGAATAGAGGAATGACGTTCAATGTCGTAGTCAGGAAACAAGACCAAGCACAATGATAGACTAATAGAGAAAAATTAAGTGTGAAAGCCCGCGATAGGAAGAGATCTACTCCTTAAGCAAGTTAGGTTTGCAACCCAGGAATTTGTTCGAGTCACCAACTCAAGGAAGGTCGTCAACCATGACTGAGGAGGCCTCCCTCTCCCAGTTTTATTATCAGAGTTTTCTTTTTCTTAGATGGATGATCTGACAAGATCTACAGGTCCATCACACGGAGAGGGGTAATCATGTGACTGGTTTCTACAGCAGGTATTTCTACGCTTCCGCATAGAGGAAGATATTGCAATCTTATTTTAAAGTTTTTCTCTATTCTACATAAATAAGCGCAGGGTTGGAGATAGATCCCCCCCCCCAAATATTTACAAGAAATTGTATCTTTCAAGTACTGTGAGAGAACCAATCTGCTCTAACAACTTCTTTATTTTAAAATACATGAATAGGATATTTTAATTACTTGAATATGTAAGAGAATATAAAGTAAAGAAAGAAATTGTATCTTTCAAGAACTGTAAGAAAACCAATCTGCTCTAATAACTAATTTGTTTTAAAATAAATGAATAGAATATTGATAATAATTTGAATATGTAAGAAAATATAAAGCAAAGAAAATAAAAGAAATGGTGGGACTAGATCTACATAAAGAGTTTCACTCAACACAGATATATAGATGCATTTAACTTGGTGTTCTTCGAGCGACCCATGTTGGTCTAGCTAAAAGACCAGTGTCTCCAACATGGAATGAATTGGGGTGTAAAGATTAGCGTTTATTTGAGAGCAGTAAGAGGGATGGAAGGAGGGAGGGTCTGCTTTCAGAGCCAAATGTGTGCTTTGATTTTAATACTTCCGTCTTTTATTTAATTGAAACGATATAATTTTTGATTTTTGTCTTAATAATTTAAAACATACAAACTCATTTACCAAAGGTGATAAATGCTAGAAAAGACATGCATATTTCCAATTTTTCTTATGTATATGGATATGTTGCTAACTATTATTAATACATTACAAACAAATGACATGCGAGAAAAATCTGGGAAAAAATAGTTTCAAATGGGTAGATAGCACGGAATATAGAAATGGAATAAAATAATACAATAGAATAAATTAATTTTTTAGTAATATCGATTTTAAAGGAAGATTAAGGGATGGTTAAAATTTTTAATGAACTTAAAGCTATTTTTTACTGGAAGCCCCCCTTACAAAATTTCATTATCGTATTTTATTGTATAACATGGGTAGTAGACTGGCAAGTTAAAATCAATTCAGATAAGAATGGGAGTTTGAAAATATGGTTAAAAATACACTATAAATGCATTAAAAATATGAACTAATTTTATAGAATAAGATAACAGAGGGATAAAAAATTTAGAATTAAATTTTATTATGCTATCAGTTCAAAAGGGACTACAATATTTCGGGATAGGGAAACTTCTTTAGGCCATGGCATTTCAAGACGAAACACTTCTCATCAGAAGAGGGGGAGTAAAGACGCATATTATACAGAGAAGAAATCTTTTACAAGATAATATTGCCTTTATGGAAAAGGATCCAAGAATAAACATGAAGATGTTTTGAGACTAAAGCTGATTCCAGAACTGCCAACAATCACTGTAAAAGAGTAATAAAAAATGCACGAGAGGTGTATGTTCAGTCCAAGTCCAAAGTAACTGAGCAGGGGCTTGGTTCCCATCAGTTTTAGCAAATAGCAAACAGGATCCTGCTAAACAGAATCATGTGCTCTATCGCAAGCATCATCAATGGACCTGAGGTAATCTCATCAGCATCAGAGAAAACCAAACTCTTAGCCAAAAACTTTGCAACTAATTAAACCCCATGCGACCAAGGTCATCAGCCCCCCCCCCAATATTTCCTCTTTTATCAGAAAACACGCGATGCGACATACAAATATCTGTGTGTGATGTTGCCAAACTAATCAAAAGCCTTGATTCCAGTAAAGCAACTGGCCCTGATGGCATTCCAATTATAGTGCTGAAAAAACTTCAACCAAAACTAGTTCCCATACATACAAAGCTGTTTAAGCGTTGTCTTAAAGAGAATTGCTTCCCAGCACCCTTGAAAACCTCAGCTGTATGCCCTGTATTTAAGAATTTAGGTGATCAATCATCTCCCTCTCAGTACAGACCAATAAGTCTCCTGTGCGTCATGAGTAAGTTGCTGGAATCCATGTTAAATGGAGAAGTAGTTAACCACCTCAGCAAAAATAACCTTCTTAGTGGAATGCAATATGGTTTCCGTTCTGCTAGATCTACAGATGTGCTAACGGTTATATCTCATAGGATTAGCAAATCTCTCAATAGAGGCTTCCTTTCTAGGTCTTTGAAAGGGTATAGCATAAAGACCTACTCCATAGGATATCCAACTATGGTATAGCTGAAAATGTTTTCTAAATTATTAAATCATTTCTCTCTGACAGGTTCATAAGAGTAGTGTTTGATGGATAGAAATCAGAAGCCCACAGTATTAATGCGCAGAGTCTCTCAGGGGTCCATCCTGGGCCCAACTCTCTTCCAAATCACATCCTAAGGTCATTTGTATACATTTATGCTGATGACACTACCATCTATGACAACACATAAAAGGCTGTAAATGACTAAATTCTCTCCCCTCTGATTTGGAGCCCATGATGCAATAGGAAAAGAAAGTGGCTGGTTAATTTTAATCCATCTAAAACCATACTTCTATCTTTATATCATCAATGCTCTGATCTTCTATCTAGCAACAATTAAAATGAATGGTTCTTGTTTTGGGGAGACTTCATGTTTTGACAAGCTTCTGGGCTTGATCTTAACTCCTGATCTGAGATGGAACATGTTCATCAAATCCGTTGCCAAAACTGCTGAAAAAATGGTAGGATCTTTCTAGCGCTCCAGTAGATATCTCACTGCTAATGCACCTATGTAAGACCCAGATACATCGAAAGATGGAGTACTGTTGCCACATCTGGGCAGGAGCTGCTAGAAAACTCTTATCCTGCCTCAAGAAAGTTCAAAATAGATTTCGTAACCTAGTAGGAGTGCCCTTTTCTCTTCCCAGCAACTTCTTTCCCACGGAAGAGACATGCAGGCTTGTCTCTGCTTTATCACTATTTTCATGGCAGGTGCTCGTCTGAGCTCCAATCTATGGTACCCCTTCACCAAACTTTCATGAAAAACACTTGTCTATCTGAAACCACTATCAATAATTCCCCCACTCTTTATCTGTGCCTAACCTAAACGTAGATTCTATGAACAAAGCTTCTTTCTTAGAACTGCGCGTCTGTGGAACTCTTTTCCATTTTCCTGCTTTTCAGCTGACTACAATTTGATCATAAGTCCAACATAAACAAATTCTT
This sequence comes from Euprymna scolopes, assembly GCF_053919585.1. Classification (NCBI taxonomy): domain Eukaryota; kingdom Metazoa; phylum Mollusca; class Cephalopoda; order Sepiida; family Sepiolidae; genus Euprymna; species Euprymna scolopes. Next base: position 30,363,634 of record NC_136526.1, read on the forward strand.
GATTAGCTATCCCCTTAAGTGATCCAATTTGCCAAATTTTCACTACTAACAATTACTTACGATATTGTCCCATTGACTTCTGTACACTCAGTAACCCTTATCCTCGAGTGGCCTTTGGGCCTTGATAAGTGGTGACTCCTATGAAAAAAAAGGAAAAAGCTATAAAGGGCTATAGTGCCATGGGTTGCTTCTTATTGATTTATGCTTGTTATTTTTTTAGGGAAGGATAAGATTGTAATTCTGGATCAATCCGGGACTAATCTAATTACCAAATTCCATTTGATTCAGGAACTGGATAACTTTCAGATTACAATTCGATTCTTATCCAATATAATTCACAGTGATCCCACTCAAAGACAGAACTTTCATTGCTTCTGTGTTACGTCACAACCAAATCAAAAACAGCTGTCTAGACAGGATTTGCAGTGATCCAATAGACAGAAATACCTTGATGAAGTAGAAGCATTACAGTACAAAATATGATATATCTCTAAAAGTAAAGGAAAAAAAAAACACACAAAAACTGCTAAATTGTGCTTAGGAAGTTATTGTTTGGTTGGTTGGTTGTTTTTTGTTTTACGGCATATCAACCCTTTTCGGGTTATTTAATGCCGAATCCAAAGATTTTGAAGAAAAAATTTTTAATAGAATATATTTGTTGTTTTCAAGTCGGTTTCTATTTAACCCATAGTTGGAACCCTAACAGGTACTACCACTCTGGGTCAGAGTGGACCTGGGAGCAATGGCTCCACACTCCCTAAAGCCCACAAGCTGGGGCCTTACCATTGGATATAGTTTAAGGTCATATCCAGGGCCCCCATTGAGGGACTTTTACCCTCTGCAGGGGGGCAGTCGGTGTATTCTAATGCCCCACTGACAGGGCCGTTAAGTTATTGGTTATTCACTAAACCTGCTCTTATTTACTTATACTGCTTCCCTCTTTTTGGAAATCATAATTCTATGATGAAGTGTAATGTTTACATGTAAGGCCTATACTGGCTACATGCATATTGTTACTGATATATATTACTAAAATAACTGGCACAAATGTTATTTCTAAATGTTTGCTTTAAAGGAATAATGCTTTGCCCGTCTGTTTTGCATGATAAACATTAAAAATCCTTATACTCCTAAATCCTCACCAAATCCTTATATTTCTATATTGTATATTTATACTGTATTCTTGTAAGTTATATTATCTCTCTTGTTCCAACTGGACAAAAAAAAAACAATTGCTCTTCTCCCCAAGCTGATAAAAATCACATACTTTGCATGTACCTTGAGAGGGGGGGGGTTAGCTTCCGGTCCTAAACTTTAGTAGGCTGACCTTTTAAAAATCGAGAAATACTAAACATTTATAGGTTTCTATTACAAAGGCATGCATTAGTTTAATCTGTATTTATACTCTATAGAATATCTATGAAATAGATAACTATTAGCCACAGTTTGTGCCCAGATTATAAATGATCTATATTAACTAGCAACTATATCTTTCTTTCACTTAGATGGGATAAAATACTGGTGATTATCTTTACATGAAAACTAACACCCAAAGTGCATTTGAAATGCACCCTAAGCCTTATACTATAATTTTCCAATTAGTCACTAATCCACAAACCATATTTGATCTTTTCTTAACCCTAGTACCTTTAATCTACACCCCATACTCATACATACCTCCTTTAAAAACGTAACCACATCTTCCAATCTTAATCCTATTCTGAGGAGTGTAACCTCAAAGCAAATACTAATTCTTTGATACTAACTAGATGTAAGAAAGCCTTCTACTCCAAGAGCTTCTCTAATCAAAAAAAAAAAAAACCTGGACTCAATTCTCAGTGACACTCTCTGCTCTAACCAGGTTCCATCCGGTTCTCGAGAACCAAATGGCTTGACTCTCAAACATCTTAACTTCTGGCCTTATATTATCTCATTTATGCAAATTAATGCGCCCTCCAATCTGCTGATTCGTCGCCTTCTCGTCTCCCATCGCTCGGGTTTCGAGTTCGCACATGCAGCCCACCTCCATGACTGCAGTCATATTCAATTTTCACTACACGCCCCCTCCACTGATCTCAGGATCATAAACTGGGTAGGGAAGTAGTATCCGTCTTTGCTAGACACAGCTAGCGCTGAACACTCCGCTAGAAACAGTGCTGAACACTTCGCTAGACACACCTAGCACTCAACACTCTGCTAGACACACCTAGCGCTCAACACTCTGCTAGACACAGCTAGCTCTCACTACTCTGCTAGACACAGCTAGCTCTCACTACTCTCCGACAAAGACAGATACTACTTGGGGCTACATGGCTAGACACAGAAATTATTTTTTTTTCTCATTTAAAAACGACTTTACATACAAGTCGACTCAATCGCATTGTAATTCTTTTTAACAGCGACTACTTTTTCTTCAAAAACAAAATCGACTTGAATTCTACTCGCATCAAAATAACTATCGTTCAAAAACGACTCCTTTTCAGCATGACACGATTTCATGTTAAATTCCGTATTTAAAAATAACTTTTAAATACATACAAGTCGTCCAAATCACATTTTAAGTTCTTTTAACAGTGACGACTTTTTTTCAAACGCTATAAAATCTGACTCGAATTGTACTTTTATAAAATAAATCTATTGTTTAAAAACGACACCCTTTTTCCTTGTTAGCACAACAGGATTCCATTTTAAATTCCACATTGTAATATGACTTCTATACATACAAGTCATTTGAATCGCATTTCAAGTTCTTTTAACAATGATGACTTTTTCAAACACAATAAAATCTGACTCACGTAAAATATTTTTCGTTTAAAAATGATAACTTTTTTCTTTTCAATGCAACAGGATTTCCCTCTAAATTTCTCGTTGAAAAACGATGAATTTAATACACACAGGTGGTCGGAATCAAATCTTTAAGTTCTTTTAACAGCGACAACTTTTTCTTTAACAAATATAAGCGAATTACATTCCAAATTCCACATTTAAAAACGACTTTAATACAAACAAGTAGACCGAACTGCATTTCAACACGTTCATTTGACGACGATAGTTAAAGAAATTCAACGAATCCCACTGGGATTAACAAACAAAAAGATAAAAAAAGTCTGACTCACTTCATATCTTCAACCTTCACAGTTTGCAGAACTTAAAGATTCGATTCAGACCACTTGTTAAATATGGAGCCAATCCGGCCAAAATAGCTTCTAATCGAAAAAAAAAAAAACTGGACTTGATCCTCAGCGACACTCTCTGCTCTAATCAGGTTCCATCCAATTCTCGAGAACTCAACAGCTCGACTTTCTCAAACATCTTAACTCCCGGCCTTATATTATCTCATTTATGCAAATTAATGCGCATTTGAACCTTCTCGTCTCCCATCACTCGGGTTTCAAGTTCGCACATGGAGCCCACCTCCGTGATTGCAGTTACACTCAATTTTAACTACAGTTTCTTCCCCAGAACTGCTAGATTTTGGAATTCTCTTCTGGGTTCCTGCTTCCCCAACTGTGCTGACATGCAGAAATTCAAGTGTAATGTAAACAGACACCTTGCTGCTTAACTCCCTACAAAGTACCCCTGCAACTTAGGTCCCTGATAGTAGCCCCCTACATCAAAATGGCAATGTGTGCCTTGTTTGGTTAGAAAATGTAATTTAAAAAAGACACTGGTAAAACCAAACAGGAAAACAATGTAAAAAAATAAATTTATTGGACTCAAGGAGTCGGAGTCCGATAAAAAATTCCGACTCTAACTCTGACTCCTTCCGACTCCAACTCTGAATCCGCACCCCTGATTATAACCAAGAAACCCTACTTCTCAGTGTAGTCCAGAAGCTTCTCAGTAATGTGTTTCTTATGGTTGAATAAGAATCCGACTAAAATATTCAAGCTTACTACATTCTTGGTGATGTCTGAATATCTTTTAATAATGTAAATTTTTGCATGAATAAAACTATTTTCTTCCAATTCAGTAATTCTCTTTTACTGAGATTTTCCTTGGATAAACATAGTGTGAATGGTCAATTGACTTTTCATTTGCAATATTCTGCCACTTTACATAAACTGTCAGAAAATTAAGAATTGTCGAGGATTTAAATATTTGTCAGCTTTCTTAGTAAGATTCATACATTTCGACTTCTAATGAAAAATAGATGTTTAGTAAATGATTTCACAAATCACTAGTTGTTGGATTCTTAAACATCCAGTGTAGCAGCAAATCCTGGAAACATCAACCTGAAAGTACAGTTGGAAATGACTTATATACCATACATTACAACTATGTAATCCCTACAACTACCTACCTTAAAAATGCTGCTGTGAAACCTGACATAGTTATATGGAATAAGTCAGAAAGAGTGGCAACCTTGGTTGAAGTGAGTGTTCCTAATTATTATCTGACCAGAGCTGAAAGAGAGAAACAGACCAAATATCAAGGTCTCATGTATGATATGAAAATAAACTGAAATCTTAAGGAGATATCAATCATACAAGTTATCATAGGTTCCACGTGGCTTATGAAGAAGAACCTGAAGTCCTACCTAACTAATATTCCTGGTGAACCAAGTGCAAAAGAGATCCAGACAATTGCACTTAAGGGAACAGCGAGGATACTGAAAAAGAGCTTTCGGTTGGTTTCAATAAAAAGCAGGGCAATGTTGGCAGCTGGTTTGACTGCCCCATACATTATAATCTTCAAAGGAAGATAATAAAAAAAAACATGGAAAATGTAATTGAAATTTTTGCTGTTTGCACTCAACTTTTCTTAATAGCAAATAAACATTTTAAATCAGTTCAATTTATAAAGATCTTTGTAATCTATGAAGTACCAGCATTGTTTGAGTGTTTGGAGTTGTGTGTTGAGCAAAAAAAAAAGTGGTAGTAGGCAGGCAGCTAGAACCCATACTGCAAAGGAGGAAAAGAATGGGAACAAAGTGACGTGTTTACGTTTGCGCCTATCACCAAACCAGAAGTGACGTAGGTTTAAATTAAAGCAAGCCAATCGAAAAAAGGGGATGGCTTTTGAAAATATCGGCAGAAAAAGCGACTCCTCTCTATAGAAAAGTGGCCAGTTGAGGGTGAAGGAATGAATGTTTTTTGCAAATTTTTCGATATTTGTCGTCCAAAGGGTCAACTTCAAAACGATAAAAATCTCGTGAAAATCCATCGCTTCTGTTGAAAGTTTTAGGCAAATATACAAACATACATACATACATACATACATTTAAACAGACAGGTGAGATTTATAGATTAAGCAAACGGAATTTCATTTTTATGATTGAAAGTTATTGATTACTTGTTCGTAAAAATGCACTTTTATCTTCAACATTTTCACCCATGGTACAGATAAATCTTATTGTCCATAAGCAACAATTATTCAGATTTTTAAAAATTAAAATTTCATACGTGGCTCTTCAATTTGTGTTTTGTTCCTCTTTATAATTGCAGATATTGATCCTGCTGACCCTCCTCACTTGTGTGTGTGATCTAATATAATTTTTTTACATATTTCTAATGTAATATTTCTAATAACATATTTCTAATATAATGTTTCTAATATATTATTTCTAATATAATATATTCTAATATATATCTATTATAATATTTCTAATATATTATTTCTAATATAATATTTCTAATATAATATTTCTAATATAATATTTCTAATATAATATTTCTAATATATTATTTCTAATGTAATATTTCTAATGTAATATTTCTAATATAATATTTCTAATATAATATTTCTAATGTAATATTTCTAATGTAATATTTCTAATATAATATTTCTAATATAATATTTCTAATGTAATATTTCTAATATAATATTTCTAATATAATATTTCTAATGTACTATTTCTAATATAATATTTCTAATATAATATTTCTAATGTAATATTTCTAATATAATATTTCTAATATATTATTTCTAATATATTATTTCTAATGTAATATTTCTAATGTAATATTCCTAATGTAATATTTCTAATATAATATTTCAAATATAATATTTCTAATATATTATTTCTACTAGATTATTTTTATAATATTATTCTAATATAATATTTTTAATGTAATATTCCTAATATATTATTTCTAATATATTATTTTTAATATATTATTTCTAATATATTATTTCTGATATATTATTTCTAATATATTATTTCTAATATAATATTTCTAATGTAAATATTCCTAATATATTATTTCTAATATATTATTTTTAATATATTATTTCTAATATATTATTTCTAATATATTATTTCTAATGTAATATTTCTAATATATTATTTCTAATATATTATTTCTAATATATTATTTCTAATATAATATTTCTAATGTAATATTTATCATATAATATTTCTAATATAATATTTCTAATGTAATATTTCTAATGTATTATTTCTAATATAATATTTCTAATGTAATATTTCTAATATAATATTTCTAATATAATATTTCTAATGTAATATTTCAAATATAATATTTCTAATATATTATTTCTAATATAATATTTCTAATATATTATTTCTAATATAATATTTCTAATATATTATTTCTAATATATTATTTCTAATATATTATTTTTAATATATTTTTTCTAATATCATATTTTTAATGTAATATTCCTAATATATTATTTCTAATATATTATTTCTAATATATTATTTCTAATATATTATTTCTAATGTAATATTTCTAATATATTATTTCTAATATATTACTTCTAATATATTATTTCTAATATAATATTTCTAATATAATATTTTTAATATAATATTTCTAATATATTATTTCTAATATAATATTTCTTATATTATATATCTAATATAATATTTCTAATGTAATATTTCTAATGTAATATTTCTAATGTAATATTTCTAATATATTATGTTTAATATATTATTTCTAATATATTATTTCTAATATATTATTTCTAATATATCATTTCTGATATATTATTTCTAATGTAATATTTCTAATGTAATATTTCTAATGTATTATTTCTAATATATTATTTTTAATATATTATTTTTAATATATTATTTCTAATATACTATTTCTAATATAATATTTCTAATGTAATATTTCTAATGTAATATTTCTAATGTATTATTTCTAATTTAATATTTCTAATATAATATTTCTAATGTAATATTTCTAATGTAATATTTCTAATGTATTATTTCTAATATATTATTTCTAATATATTATTTCTAATATAATATTTCTAATATAATATTTCTAATATAATATTTCTAATATATTATTTCTAGTATAATATTTCTTATATTATATTTCTAATATAATATTTCTAATATAATATTTCTAATATAATATTTCTAATGTAATATTTCTAATATATTATGTTTAATATATTATTTCTAATATATTATTTTTAATGTAATATTCCTTATATATTATTTCTAATATATTATTTCTAATATATCATTTCTAATAAATTATTTCTAATGTAATATTTCTAATATAATATTTCTAATATATTATTTCTAATATATTATTTCTTATATAATATTTCTAATGTAATATTTCTAATATATTATTTCTAATATATTATTTTTAATATATTATTTCTAATATATTATTTCTAATATAATATTTCTAATGTAATATTTCTAATGTATTATTTCTAATATAATATTTTTAATATAATATTTCTAATATAATATTTCTAATATAATATTTCTAATATAATATTTCTAATATAATATTTCTAATATAATATTTCTAATGTAATATTTCTAATGTAATATTTCTAATATATTATTTCTAATATATTATTTTTAATATATTATTTCTAATATATTATTTGTAATATATTATTTCTAATGTAATATTTCTAATATAATATTTCTAATATATTATTTCTAATATATTATTTCTAATATATTATTTTTAATGTAATATTCCTTATATATTATTCCTAATATATTATTTCTAATATATCATTTCTAATAAATTATTTCTAATGTAATATTTCTAATATAATATTTCTAATATATTATTTCTAATATATTATTTCTTATATTATATTTCTAATATAATATTTCTAATGTAATATTTCTAATATAATATTTCTAATGTAATATTTCTAATATAATATTTCTAATGTAATATTTCAAATATAATATTTCTAATATCTTATTTCTAATAGATTATTTTTAATATATTATTTCTAATATAATATTTTTAATGTAATATTCCTAATATATTATTTCTAATATATTATTTTTAATATATTATTTCTAATATTTTATTTCTGATATATTATTTCTAATATATTATTTCTAATGTAATATTTCTAATATATTATTTCTAATATATTATTTCTAATATATTCTTTCTAATATAATATTTCTAATATATTATTTCTAATATATTATTTCTAATATAATATTTCTTATATTATATTTCTAATATAATATTTCTAATGTAATATTTCTAATGTAATATTTCTGTAATATATTATGTTTAATATATTATTTCTAATATATTATTTCTAATGTAATATTCCTTATATATTATTCCTAATATAATATTTCAAATATATCATTTCTAATGAATTATTTCTAATGTAATATTTCTAATATAATATTTCTAATATTATATTTCTAATATAATATTTCTAATGTAATATTTCTAATATATTATTTCTAATATATTATTTCTAATATAATATTTCTTATATTATATTTCTAATATAATATTTCTAATGTAATATTTCTAATATAATATTTCTAATATATTATTTCTAATATAATATTTCTTATATTATATTTCTAATATACGATTTCTAATGTAATATTTCTAATATAATATTTCTAATGTAATATTTCTAATGTAATATTTCTTATATATTATGTTTAATATATTATTTCTAATATATTATTTTTAATGTAATATTCCTTATATATTATTCCTAATATATTATTTCTAATATATCATTTCTAATAAATTATTTCTAATGTAATATTTCTAATATAATATTTCTAATATATTATTTCTAATATATTATTGTTAATATATTATTTCTAATATATTATTTCTAATATAATATTTCTAATATATTATTTCTAATATAATATTTCTAATGTAATATTCCTAATGTAATATTTCTAATGTAATATTTCTAATAAAATATTTCTAATATAATATTTCTAATGTAATATTTCTAATATAATATTTCTAATATAATATTTCTAATGTAATATTTCTAATACAATATTTCTAGTATAATATTTCTAACATATTATTTTTAATATAATATATTCTAATATATATCTATTATAATATTTCTAATATATTATTTCTAATATAATATTTCTAATATAATATTTCTAATATAATATTTCTAATGTAATATTTCTAATAAAATATTTCTAATATAATATTTCTAATGTAATATTTCTAATATAATATTTCTAATATAATATTTCTAATGTAATATTTCTAATATAATATTTCTAATATATTATTTCTAATATATTATTTCTAATATAATATTTCTAATGTAATATTTCAAATATAATATTTCTAATATAATATTTCTAATATAATATTTCTAATATAATATTTCTAATGTAATATTTCTAATATTTCTAATGTAATATTTCAAATATAATATTTCTAATATATTATTTCTAATATATTATTTCTAATATATTATTTTTAATATATTATTTCTAATATAATATTTTTAATGTAATATTCCTAGTATATTATTTCTTATATATTATTTCGTATATATTATTTCTAATATAATATTTCTAATGTTATATTTCTAATATATTATTTCTAATATATTACTTCTAATATATTATTTCTAATATAATATTTCTAATATAATATTTTTAATATAATATTTCGTATATATTATTTCTAATATAATATTTCTCATATTATATATCTAATATAATATTTCTAATGTAATATTTCTAATGTAATATTTCTAATGTAATATTTCTAATATATTATGTTTAATATATTATTTCTAATATATTATTTCTAATGTAATATTCCTTATATATTATTCCTAATATATTATTTCTAATATATTATTTCTAATATATCATTTCTGATATATTATTTCTAATATAATATTTCTAATGTAATATTTCTAATATATTATTTCTAATATATTATTTTTAATATATTATTTCTAATATATTATTTCTAATGTAATATTTCTAATGTAATATTTCTAATGTAATATTTCTAATGTATTATTTCTAATATAATATTTCTAATGTAATATTTCTAATGTATTATTTCTAATATATTATTTCTAATATATTATTTCTGATATATTATTTCTAATGTAATATTTCTAATATATTATTTCTAATATATTATTTCTAATATAATATTTTTAATATAATATTTCTAATATAATATTTCTTATATATTATTTCTAGTATAATATTTCTTATATTATATTTCTAATATAATATTTCTAATATAATATTTCTAATATATTATTTCTAGTATAATATTTCTTATATTATATTTCTAATATAATATTTCTAATATAATATTTCTAATATAATATTTCTAATGTAATATTTCTAATATATTATGTTTAATATATTATTTCTAATATATTATTTTTAATGTAATATTCCTTATATATTATTCCTAATATATTATTTCTAATATATAATTTCTAATAAATTATTTCTAATGTAATATTTCTCATATATTATTTCTAATATATTATTTTTTATATAATATTTCTAATGTAATATTTCTAATATATTATTTCTAATATATTATTTTTAATATATTATTTCTAATATATTATTTCTAATATATTATTTCTAATATAATATTTCTAATGTAATATTTCTACTGTAATATTTCTAATGTATTATTTCTAATATAATATTTCAAATATAATATTTCTAATATAATATTTCTAATGTAATATTCCTAATATATTATTTCTAATATATTATTTCTAATATATTATTTCTAATATAATATTTCTAATGTAATATTTCTAATGTAATATTTCTAATGTATTATTTCTAATATAATATTTCTAATATAATATTTCTAATGTAATATTTCTAATGTAATATTTCTAATGTATTATTTCTAATATATTATTTCTAATATATTATTTCTGATATATTATTTCTAATGTAATATTTCTAATATATTATTTCTAATATATTATTTCTAATATAATATCTCTAATATAATATCTCTAATATAATATTTCTAATATAATATTTCTTATATATTATTTCTAGTATAATATTTCTTATATTATATTTCTAATATAATATTTCTAATATAATATTTCTAATATAATATTTCTAATATAATATTTCTAATGTAATATTTCTAATATATTATGTTTAATATATTATTTCTAATATATTATTTTTAATGTAATATTCCTTATATATTATTCGTAATATATTATTTCTAATATATAATTTCTAATAAATTATTTCTAATGTAATATTTCTTATATATTATTTCTAATATATTATTTCTTATATAATATTTCTAATGTAATATTTCTAATATATTATTTCTAATATATTATTTTTAATATATTATTTCTAATATAATATTTCTAATGTAATATTTCTAATGTATTATTTCTAATATAATATTTCTAATATAATATTTTTAATGTAATATTTCTAATATATTATGTTTAATATATTATTTCTAATATATTATTTTTAATGTAATATTCCTTATATATTATTCCTAATATATTATTTCTTATATAATATTTCTAATGTAATATTTCTAATATATTATTTCTAATATATTAGTTTTAATATATTATTTCTAATATAATATTTCTAATGTAATATTTCTAATGTAATATTTCTAATGTATTATTTCTAATATAATATTTCTAATATAATATTTCTAATGTAATATTTCTAATATATTATGTTTAATATATTATTTCTAATATATTATTTTTAATGTAATATTCCTTATATATTATTCCTAATATATTATTTCTAATATATAATTTCTAATAAATTATTTCTAATGTAATATTTCTTATATATGATTTCTAATATATTATTTCTTATATAATATTTCTAATGTAATATTTCTAATATATTATTTCTAATATATTATTTTTAATATATTATTTCTAATATAATATTTCTAATGTAATATTTCTAATGTAATATTTCTAATGTATTATTTCTAATATAATATTTCTAATATAATATTTCTAATGTAATATTCCTAATATATTATTTCTAATATATTATTTCTAATATAATATATTTAATGTAATATTCCTAATATATTATTTCTAATATATTGTTTCTAATATAATATTTCTAATATATTATTTCTAATATATTATTTCTGATATATTATTTCTGATATAATATTTCTAATATAATATATTTAATGTAATATTCCTAATATATTATTTCTAATATATTCTTTCTAATGTAATATTTCTAATATATTATTTCTTATATATTATTTCTAATATAATATTTCTAATATAATATTTCCAATATATTATTTCTAATGTAATATTTTAATTGTAATATTTCTAATATATTATTTCTAATATATGTCTAATATATTATTTCTAATATAATATTTCTAATGTAATATTTCTAATATAATATTTCTAATGTAATATTTCTTATGTAATATTTCTAATGTAATATTCCTAATATATTATTTCTAATATATCATTTCTAATAAATTATTTCTAATGTAATATTTCTAATATAATATTTCTAATATATTTTTTCTAATATATTATTTCTAATATAATATTTCTAATGTAATATTTCTTATATATTATTTCTAATATATTATTTTTAATATATTATTTCGTATATATTATTTCTAATATAATATTTCTAATGTAATATTTCTAATGTAATATTTCTAATGTATTATTTCTAATATAATATTTTTAATATAATATTTCTAATATAATATTTCTAATATAATATTTCTAATGTAATATTTCTAATATAATGTGTCTAATGTAATATTTCTAATATATTATTTCTAATGTAATATTTCTAATATAATATTTCTAATGTAATATTTCTAATGTATTATTTCTAATATAATGTTTTTAATATATTATTTCTAATATATTATTTCTAATATAATATTTCTAATGTAATATTTCTAATGTAATATTTCTAATGTATTATTTCTAATTTAATATTTCTAATGTAATATTTCTAATATAATATTTCTTATGTAATATTTCTAATATAATATTTCTAATATAATATTTCTAATATAATATTTCTAATATATTATTTCTAGTATAATATTTCTTATATTATATTTCTAATATAATATTTCTAATATAATATTTCTAATATAATATTTCTAATGTAATATTTCTAATATATTATGTTTAATATATTATTTCTAATATATTATTTTTAATTTAATATTCCTTATATATTATTTCTAATATATTATTTCTAATATATCATTTCTAATAAATTATTTCTAATGTAATATTTCTAATATAATATTTCTAATATATTATTTCTAATATAATATTTCTAATGTAATATTTCTAATGTAATATTTCTAATGTATTATTTCTAATATAATATTTTTAATATAATATTTCTAATATAATATTTCTAATATAATATTTCTAATATAATATTTCTAATATAATATTTCTAATATAATATTTCTAATATAATATTTCTAATGTAATATTTCTAATGTAATATTTCTAATATATTATTTCTAATATATTATTTTTAATAAATTATTTGTAATATATTATTTCTAATGTAATATTTCTAATATAATATTTCTAATACATTATTTCTAATATATTATTTCTAATATATTATTTTTAATGTAATATACCTTATATATTATTCCTAATATATTATTGCTAATATATCATTTCTAATAAATTATTTCTAATGTAATATTTCTAATATAATATGTCTAATATATTATTTCTAATATATTATTTCTTATATTATATTTCTAATATAATATTTCTAATGTAATATTTCTAATATAATATTTCTAATGTAATATTTCTAATATAATATTTCTAATGTATTATTTCAAATATAATATTTCTAATATATTATTTCTAATCGATTATTTTTAATATATTATTTCTAATATAATATTTTTAATGTAATATTCCTAATATATTATTTCTAATATATTATTTTTAATATATTATTTCTAATATTTTATTTCTGATATATTATTTCTAATATATTATTTCTAATGTAATATTTCTAATATATTATTTCTAATATATTATTTCTAATATATTATTTCTAATATAATATTTCTAATATAATATTTCTAATATATTATTTCTAATATAATATTTCTTATATTATATTTCTAATATAATATTTCTAATGTAATATTTCTAATGTAATATTTCTAATATATTATGTTTAATATATTATTTCTAATATATTATTTCTAATGTAATATTCCTTATATATTATTCCTAATATATTATTTCTAATATATTATTTCTAATATATGATTTCTAATATATTATTTCTAATATATTATTTCTAATATATGTCGAATATATTATTTCTAATATATTATTTCTAATATAATATTTCTAATATAATATTTCTAATGTAATATTTCTAATGTAATATTTCTAATATATTATGTTTAATATATTATTTCTAATATATTATTTTTAATGTAATATTCATTATATATTATTCCTTATATATTATTTCAAATATATCATTTCTAATAAATTATTTCTAATGTAATATTTCTAATATAATATTTTTAATATAATAATTCTAATATAATATTTCTAATGTAATATTTCTAATATATTATTTCTAATATATTATTTCTAATATATTATTTCTAATATAATATTTCTTATATTATATTTCTAATATAATATTTCTAATGTAATATTTCTAATATAATATTTCTAATATATTATTTCTAATATAATATTTCTTATATTATCTTTCTAATATAATATTTCTAATGTAATATTTCTAATATAATATTTCTAATGTAATATTTCTAATGTAATATTTCTAATGTAATATTTCTAATATATTATGTTTAATATATTGTTTCTAATATATTATTTTTAATGTAATATTCCTTATATATTATTCCTAATATATTATTTCTAATATATCATTTCTAATAAATTATTTCTAATGTAATATTTCTAATATAATATTTCTAATATATTATTTCTAATATATTATTTTTAATATATTATTTCTAATATATTATGTCTAATATAATATTTCTAATATATTATTTCTAATATAATATTCCTAATGTAATATTTCTAATGTATGATTTCTAATATAATATTTCTAATACAATATTTCTAGTATAATATTTCTAATATATTATTTTTAATATAATATATTCTAATATATATCTATTATAATATTTCTAATATATTATTTCTAATATAATATTTCTAATATTATATTTCTAATGTAATATTTCTAATAAAATATTTCTAATATAATATTTCTAATGTAATATTTCTAATATAATATTTCTAATATAATATTTCTAATATAATATTTCTAATATATTATTTCTAATATATTATTCCTAATATAATATTTCTAATGTAATATTTATAATATAATATTTCTAATATAATATTTCTAATGTAATATTTCTAATATAATATTTCTAATGTAATATTTCAAATATAATATTTCTAATATATTATTTCTAATTTATTATTTCTAATATATTATTTTTAATATATTATTTCTAATATAATATTTTTAATGTAATATTCCTAATATATTATTTCGTATATATTATTTCGTATATATTATTTCTAATATATTATTTCTAATGTAATATTTCTAATATATTATTTCTAATATATTACTTCTAATATATTATTTCTAATATAATATTTCTAATATAATATTTTTAATATAATATTTCGTATATATTATTTCTAATATAATATTTCTCATATTATATATCTAATATAATATTTCTAATGTAATATTTCTAATGTAATATTTCTAATGTAATATTTCTAATATATTATGTTTAATATATTATTTCTAATATATTATTTCTAATGTAATATTCCTTATATATTATTCCTAATATATTATTTCTAATATATCATTTCTGATATATTATTTCTAATATAATATTTCTAATGTAATATTTCTAATATATTATTTCTTATATATTATTTTTAATATATTATTTCTAATATATTATTTCTAATGTAATATTTCTAATGTAATATTTCTAATGTAATATTTCTAATGTATTATTTCTAATATAATATTTCTAATATAATATTTCTAATGTAATATTTCTAATGTATTATTTCTAATATATTATTTCTACTATATTATTTCTGATATATTATTTCTAATGTAATATTTCTAATATATTATTTCTAATATATTATTTTTAATATATTATTTCTAATATATTATTTCTAATATATTATATCTAATATAATATTTCTAATGTAATATTTCTAATGTAATATTTCTAATGTATTATTTCTAATATAATATTTCTAATATAATATTTCTAATATAATATTTCTAATGTAATATTCCTCATATATTATTTCTAATATATTATTTCTAATATATTATTTCTAATATAATATTTCTAATGTAATATTTCTAATGTAATATTTCTAATGTAATGTTTCTAATATAATATTTCTAATGTAATATTTCTAATGTATTATTTCTAATATATTATGTCTAATATATTAGTTCTGATATATTATTTCGAATGTAATATTTCTAATATATTATTTCTAATATATTATTTCTAATATAATATCTATAATATTATATTTCTAATATAATATTTCTTATATATTATTTCTAGTATAATATTTCTTATATTATATTTCTAATATAATATTTCTAATATAATATTTCTAATATAATATTTCTAATGTAATATTTCTAATATATTATGTTTAATATATTATTTCTAATATATTATTTTTAATGTAATATTCCTTATATATTATTCCTAATATATTATTTCTAATATATAATTTCTAATAAATTATTTCTAATGTAATATTTCTAATATATTATTTCTAATATATTTTTTTAATATATTATTTCTAATATATTATTTCTAATATAATATTTCTAATGTAATATTTTTAATGTAATATTTCTAATGTATTATTTCTAATATAATATTTCTAATATAATATTTCTAATATAATATTTCTAATGTAATATTCCTAATATATTATTTCTAATATATGATTTCTAATATAATATATTTAATGTAATATTCCTAATATATTATTTCTAATATATTATTTCTAATATAATATTTCTAATATATGATTTCTAATATATTATTTCTAATATATTCTTTCTAATGTAATATTTCTAATATATTATTTCTAATATATTATTTCTAATATAATATTTCTAATATAATATTTCTAATATATTATTTCTAATGTAATATGTTTAATGTAATATTTCTAATATATTATTTCTAATATATGTCTAATATATTATTTCTAATATAATATTTCTAATGTAATATTTCTAATATTATATTTCTAATGTAATATTTCTAATGTAATATTTCTAATGTAATATTTCTAATATATTATGTTTAATATATTATTTCTAATATATTATTTTTAATGTAATATTCCTTATATATTATTCCTAATATATTATTTCTAATATATCATTTCTAATAAATTATTTCTAATGTAATATTTCTAATATAATATTTCTAATATATTATTTCTAATATATTATTTCTAATATAATATTTCTAATGTAATATTTCTAATATATTATTTCTAATATATTATTTTTAATATATTATTTCGTATATATTATTTCTAATATAATATTTCTAATGTAATATTTCTAATGTAATATTTCTAATGTATTATTTCTAATATAATATTTTTAATATAATATTTCTAATATAATATTTCTAATGTAATATTTCTAATATAATGTTTCTAATGCAATATTTCTAATATATTATTTCTAATGTAATATTTCTAATGTATTATTTCTAATATAATATTTTTAATATAATATTTCTAATATAATATTTCTAATATAATATTTCTAATATAATATTTCTAATATAATATTTCTAATATATTATTTCTAATATATTATTTCTAATATAATATTTCTAATGTAATATTTCTAATATATTATTTCTAATATAATATTTCTAGTATAATATTTCTAATATATATCTACATATTTGTGACATATTTGAAGGTTACTGAACTGATGTGGAGAGGAGTACAGATAGTGACGAGCAACAACAACACTATTAAAGTTTTGAAACAAAAAATTGTAAGTTTTTATTCAAATTTATTAACAGAAAATATCTTAAAATGTAAAATGGTTTGTTACTTATTTAAAAAATCAACTTTTATTAAAAGCATGATTATATTAGGTCAAAATAAGTTGTTTTTTGTCTTTAAATCTTCTATCGATTATCTATATATTAATACGATAGCGTGTGTGTTCTTTTGTGTGTCACACTTTCCGGCAAATTTCATTGGTTGTGATTTAAGAACACAGACGTTACCGTATTAATATATAGATTATACTAAATATGAGTTAATTGATTTTGTGAGTGTTTAATGAGATCCCAGGCAAAATCTTTTTTCGAGTAGGGTGGGGGATGATAGTCTGACGTGTTTACTTCCGGTGATGATGTCATTATCTTCTGTTGAAAAAGATGCATATAGTATATTTATGATGTACTACATTAACATAAGAGGTCATATTCCAAAAATTACATGGATGTACTACTGTTTAAAAAAATCAGGTAAATAGGTCAGTGCATGCTAGGGGCTTATTTGTAATATTCCAAAAATCACTTAAATATATCAAGTAATCCTGAGTTCATATTTTCGTCTTAAATATCCTCATTGGCAGTAATTACAAAAATTCTTAAGGAGGGAAGGATAAAAGTCACTGGAGTGCTGACTGATACTACACTCAGAAATTCATGTTGAAGTAATGGTTGCCTAATCCCTAACCGTATTAATGTTTTCATGTATTAATTTCGAAAAGCTGCTGAAACAGTTTATGATTTAAATATTACTTTATTTTAAGTATATTTTTAGCGGTGGGGTGGGGAATATGAAGTCAGCTCCAGTAATGGCTGAAACTGTTTACGATTTAAACATTACTTCATTTCATGTATATTTTTAACAGTAGGGTGGGGGATATGAAATCAGTTCTGGAAATGGCTGAAACCATGTACGCATTAAACATTCTTTTATTTCATGTGTATTTTTAACAGTCGAGTGGGGGATATGAAGTCATTCCTGGAAATGATAGCAAACATTTATGCTTTAGACATTACATTATTTAATGTATATTTTTAACAGTGGGTTAGCGATATAAAGTCTGTTCCGCTGAAACAGTTTATGGTTTAAACATTACTTTATTTCATGTATATTTTTAACAGTGGGGTGGCAGACATGAAGTCAGCCCCAGGCTTGGATGAGATATGTGCAAATATATACTAGCAGAATACCCCACGTAACTCAGGATTGACTGACATAGGTGGAAAACATATGGTAGTAGAATGTCCAGCGTCGACTGGGATCGAATGAGATAGGTGGAAGATATACTAGCAGAATATGCGACGTTAACCGGGATTAGATAAGATAGGTGGGACAATACCCGGAATTGATTGATGTAATTGTAATGAAATAATCAGCCCAGGCAATATATCAAAGTTATTATTTTAGTAAGCAGGGCGATCATGTGGGTTAAAATTATGAAAAATTATTGTTGAAATTAGTAACATATCCAAGAATTCTGAAAATTGATTAAATGTGAGTTAATTGATTGGTATGTTTGGCATGAAATAATGAGTTAGAATAATACAGCAAAGGTATTATTTTAGTAAGTGGGGAGGATAGTGTGGGTTACAATTATGAAAAATGATTGTTGAAATTAGTAATATATGCAAAAATGATGAAAAATGATAAAATGTGAGTTAATTGATTGATGTATTTGTATTGAAATAATCAGTCCAGACAATATATCAAAGTTATTATTTTAGTAAGGTTGGACAATAATTTGGGTTAAAATTATGAACAATGATTGTCGAAATTAATAACATATCCAAGAATTATGAAAAATGATGAAATGTGAGTTAATGGATTGGAGTGTTTGTAATGAAATAATCAGCCCAGACAATATATCAAAGTTATTATTTTAGTAAGGAAAAGAGATAATTTGAGTTAAAAATATATAAGATGATTGTCGAAATTAGTAACATATCCAATAATTATGAAAAATGATGAAATGTGAGTTAATTTATTGGTGTTTGTAATGAAATAATAAGCTGAGACAATATATCAAATTATTTTAGGAAGGTAGGGGCGATAATGTGGGTTAAAATTATGAAAAATGATTGTCTAAATTAGTAACATATCCAAAAATTATGAAAAATTATAACATGTGAATTAATTGATTGGTGTGTTTGTAATGAAAAAATCAGCCTAGACAATATATCAAAGTTATTATTTTAGTAAGGGGAGCGATAATGTGCGTTAAAATTATGAAAAATGATTGTCTAAATTAGTCACATATCCAAGAATTATAAAAAATGATAAAATGTGAATTAATTGATTCGTGTGTTTGTAATGAAATAATCAGTCCAGGCAATATATCAAAATTAATTTTTTTAATAACGGGGGGGGGGGGCTATGCAGTTTTTCTAAAGAGTTAGAATAATATGATGGTATCTTCATTCACACTGGACACCCACAGAATGCCTAGCAGCAACATATTACATATGAAGGATGCCGCTGTTGAATTTCCATACATCCCACTAGTTTATATATTAATACGATAGCATGTGTGTTATTTTCTATGTGATGCTTACATCTGGGTTGTTTAATTGTTATGTACTTCCATTTCTTATAATAAATAATTTTACCAAGCATTCTTCATAATTCTACTTTCGGTTTCGATTATAGCTGAAAGCATTCAAGTCATTTTTTTTATAAATAGTTTTACTAAGAATTTTTCATAATTTTAGTTCCAGTCTCGATTATAGGTAATGGCATCTACTTTTTTTTTTCGATTAAAGCTGAAGTTATTTATTCTTTTAATAATTTTACCAGGCATTCCTCATAAGTTTTTGTTTCGGTGTCAATTATACCTAATGGCATTCCAATAATCTATTTTTTTAAAATAATTTTATCCAGAATTCTTCATAAGTCTTAATTTCGATTTTAGCTAATGACACCTTAGTAATCTATGTTTTTTATAAATAATGTTACCAAGAATTCTTCATAAGTTTTGGTTTCAGTTTTGATTATAGCTGAAGGAACTAAAGTTACATATATATAAGTTTGATATTCAGTTTCCATTAAGCTGATGAATCCAATTCATATAGATATATTTTTTTATTTTTGAAACCGCAACTTTATAATATATAAAAATCGATAGATCCTTTACTCTCTCTCTCTCTCTCTCTCTCTCTCTATATATATATATATATATATATATATATATATATATACGAAATCTGCAAGAATTAAAATATAATAATAAAGTGCATTTTATGACTTGGCTACAATGGGCGTCCCTGCTAGCTTGGATAAGTATTTTTGCAGTTCTACCAAAGCAGCTACAATAATATCAGAGTATCTCCATTTATGCTGAATATCTACAGAATGCCAACATCAATATATTAAATATGAATCAGTCCCCTGTGGAATTTCCACGGGTCACACTAGTTATAACTATTTCCTTAAATGTATAGTTTGTTATCGGTTTAATATGTGCTACATGCATGTAAAACACACACTGAACAAAATATGATAATAAAATTCCAACGTTACTCCGTTCTGTGATACCTGTCTTTGATAGAACCATTTCGTTTTGCCAAGAATCACACCGACATTTAATACAAATTTGGATGAAATGTTATGTTTTAGTGAAGAAAAAGAATGAAGGATATATATGGACATGCATGCACATTAAAATAGAAATAAATGAAAAACAAAATTCATTAGATGTATTGCAATTGCTAATGAACAGAGTTATTTAAGTGAAATTTTGAAAAAGTGAATATTTTCATACAAAATATAAATGTTGCTTTTTAATCATTAAAATTTTCATTTATACAAACTTATGTTGGAGTAATGAAAATTTAGTTAATAGTAAAAAGTAATATAATAATATTAGTAAAAACAATTGATTAAAATGGTCATGAATCCAAGTGTTTAATGACAGACAATTCAGACTCCTAGAAGACTTAGAATTTTTAATAAACTTTTTCTTTTTAACCGTAACTCCTAGGCCTAAACAAATTGTTTTTTTTTGTCTAACCTTATTGTAATCGTTATCTAACTTTAGTGTAACACTTAATTAACAGTACTCTTACCGATCTCGTTTAAAAGTTGTACCAGAAGAAAAAAAAAACAAAATCTCAAGATAAAAAATAAACCTTAAGTCTCATGTGAAAACAAATTTCTTTTAAAAAAATCACAATTGACTCACTATATTTTCTTAATAAAAACGAATATTTTGAATTTATATTACTGTACACATAGATTCGAAAAAGTTGTCAAAAAACAAATATATAACAAATAAATGTTATCAAAGGCAAGATAAGTTACATTTCTACCTAACTGGATATATTTTTTGTGTTTTTATTCAATGTAAGATGTACATTCAGTTTGAAAAACATGTAATGTTTACCGATGTATTGGAAAATTTAAAATGGCGCACAACTCTCTCTTTGACACGGTAAGTTTGGGAAAAAGAGGTAAAAATAAAAAACATGCAAAATACTAGTAAAAACCCACCGAATATATGTCAGCCTATGGTACGGTAACATATATTGAGCACGTATCTAACAGTATTTTGTGTAGTTTTTTTTTAACTGCTTTTCCCAATAAAAACCCAATATTTTAATACAAAATCTCCTTCATTATTTCTTCGTTTTGATTTCAAGACTTAGTAGATTTTTATTTTTTATTTCTTTTTTACATAATTAGCTGACAGATGCTAAAGAAAAAGTCTGTTCAACTGTGCTTAAGGTGTAATGCTTTATGGCATATCAAGACTTTATAATTAATTTTGGCGATTTTAATATATTCTAGTGTCTCCAAGTACTTTTTAAATTTACTGATATTATATATTAACAAATATCCTCACTTTATTTTGAATTCAAACAATAATGAATTGGGAGATTTATTAATAAAATTGTAGCTGATAACTTTAACATAATCGACATCTGAGAAGGATTGCCAATTGCATTGTTATGATGACTGAACTT
The DNA here is from genome assembly GCF_053919585.1 of Euprymna scolopes. Taxonomy (NCBI): domain Eukaryota; kingdom Metazoa; phylum Mollusca; class Cephalopoda; order Sepiida; family Sepiolidae; genus Euprymna; species Euprymna scolopes. The sequence continues at coordinate 30,386,973 of NC_136526.1, forward strand.
ATGCATTCATTACCTGAAAGGTTCATCTCTCTGTTTCAGATATTAATTGTGTGAACACTATAGTAGCACCTGCTGTGCTGGCCGAGTGTCAAAATTAGAGATGCATCATTGACTTTCTCCATGCAGAAAATATTGAACTGATCAACATTCGCTGGCGCCTGTTGAACGTTTAAGAAGCCGATGCAGTTGATGTCAGCACAGTTAGGAAATTCTTTTTTTAATTTCTGAGTGAGGAGAGAGATATGAGTGACAAAGCATGTTCCAAACTTTTACAACCGAGATATCAAAAGAGGCTGACAAAAGTGCATTTAGCATGGTTATGACCAAGTAGAAAAATATTTGAGCACAAAATGTTATTTGTTTCGATGGTATAACTTCCATCTTTATAGCTCTTTAACAGTTTCATTTTAGAGTAAAAACATAAGAGTTTACTTTTGGAACGACCCTCTTATGTTTTGTTTTCATTGATTTCTATAGAAAGAAGATCAATCTTATAAATTTGAATCAGTAAATCTAGTAGTTGGATAGTATGCAAAGGGCAACACAAGCTTAATATAAATATACATTGTTAATTAGTGTGATCAAGAAATATTTACAAGGAACATCGGTGACGTATAACTAATGACTCTGTTTCAATGATCTACTAAATTTCAAATCCATTAGAAAATGAAAATAAATTCATCTTTCAATATTAATTCAATTTCTTGCAAAAAAAGCACAGCCAGGAAAGTCAAAGAAAACGTGTACTAAAATATCAGCCATTTAAACATTGAAAATGAACTATATATCGGATACTAAAAAGAAACCATATTCTTGTGAAATATGTAGTTCTTCTTTTACACAGAAGCAAAGTTTGTTGCAACACATGCGAATACATACTGGAGAGAAACCATATTCTTGTGAAATATGTGGTTCTTCTTTTACACAGAAGCAAAGTTTGTTGGAACATATGCGAAGACATACTGGAGAAAAACCATATTCCTGTGAAGTATGTGGTGCTTCATTTTTAACAAAAGCTTATCTGCTACGACATATGCGAACACATACTGGAGAGAAGCCACATTCTTGTGAAGTATGTGGTTCTTCTTTTGCACAAAAAAATCATATGTTGAAACATATGTTAAGGCATACTGGGGAAAAACCATATTCTTGTGAAGTATGTGGTTCTTCTTTTGCAAGGAAAGAAAGTATGGTGCGACATATGCGCACACATACCAAAGAGAAACCATATTCTTGTGAAGTATGTTGTTCTTCTTTTACATTGAGAGAAAATATGTTTCACCACATGCGAACACATACTGGTGAGAAACCATATTCTTGTGAAATATGTGGTTCTTCTTTTAGACAGAAACAACATATGTCACAACATATGAAAACACACACTGGAGAGAAGCCATATTCTTGTGGTGTGTGCGGCACTTCTTTTACAAGGAAAGAGACTATGTTTCAACATATGCGAACACATAGTGGAGAGAAACCATATTCTTGTCAAGTATGTAGCTCTTCATTTACACAAAAAGGTAGTATGATGCAACATATGCGAACGCATACTGGAGAGAAACCATATTCTTGTGAAATATGTGGCATTTCTTTTAAACAGAAACGAAGTATAGTGCAACATATGCATACACATACTTGAGAGAAACTGGACCATCTGTAAGAAGTTGAATATCGAATGCGGCAGCAAGTCTTGGGAACATATACTCGAAAGAACAGTCAGAAACAAATCATATACCATCCACTATAATTATGCAAACCTTACAGCTCCGTACCTAGAAAATTGAGCTATAAAACCTGATAGAGAAATATAGGACCAGAATGGGAACGAAGCAACATTAGTAGAAGTTTGCGCCCCTAATGGTTTAAAAAGGACTGAGAGGGTCTTATGTATGATATGAAAAGAAACTGGAATCTTAGGAAGATCTCCATCATTACAGTAATTATAGGAGCAACCGGATTCATGAAAAAGAATCTTAAAAACTACCTGACAAATGTACCTGATGAATACAAAATGGATTTAAAAAATTGCAATTAAAGGCACGATTAAAATCTGTAAAAAATCTCTGTGTGAATGGTTTGCATTTGCTACAATGCCCTGGCTTGAATGAAATGATTTAATATAAAAAATGAGAGAAACTATATTCTTTGAAATTGTATGTGTTGTTTTTCAAAGTAATACACTATGTTGCATGCAGACATATACTCTAAAAAACAATAATATCATGAAGTGTATATTGATACATCACGTTGAAGCATATTATCGTAATAACATGGGCAGCTTTATTCAAATACTGAGCAATGAGTGAAGTGACGCCACAGAAAGGAAAAAGAAGACTCTAAAAAGGAGAGCACATTTGAGAAGATTATCATATTAAAAGCATGGATGATGTTTGAGATCATGTTTGAGAAGACTATCACTTGAGGTACATCACAGCTGTAATAAGAGAATGAGCTTAAATTCTTTTCTTTACTTCTTCTGCTTTGTTGATTCCTGGATAACGTTATACTACAAAAAAAAACATATGCAGTTGGTACTGCAACATGTTTGAGGCTACAACATGTTTTCTGGCAACATTACACTTCAAAACAAATATGGAGTTGGTACTACAACTTGTTGGAGGCTACAACATGTTTTCTGAAACAACACAATTATTAATATCCTTAAAATTAATCATGCATGCCACTTGAACAGTTAGAAAAAAATTAAAATAAGCTGGTGAATATACCCAGTGTATCAAGTGAAAGAAAACTCCAAATTACAATTAAAAGAACTTAGTTTGATAATGAAATTAACTTTAAAATACATAAAAATGCGTTGGTCTATGTAAAAAACGTCAAGGGAGCACACATATATGTATATATTTCATACAAAACTAATCATGATTTGACACTATCAATTCAGGGCAAATCTGAAAAACTTTTAAAATGAAAAAGGCAAAATGTTATGTAGTAACTATGTAATGTTTTAAAAAATGTGAGCATGACATGTTATCAGAAATTACTAATCATAAGTATATCATAAATTACATATCATAAGGAATCAGTTTTCATTGCTGAAAAGTTAAATGATTTCTAAAATCATAAATCGGATTATTTTTAAATTTCTACCAATAAAAATCTATTAATAGAAAATATCTGATGGTGCTAAATGTTTTGTTACTTATTAAAAAAATCAACTTTTATTAAAATAATGATTATATTATATCAGAATAAGCTTTTGTAAATCTTTAAATATTCTATCGATTATCTATATAGCAATACGATAGCGTGTGTGTTCTTTTTTCTGGCAAATTTCATTTGTTGAGATTTAAGAACATACACGCTATCATATTTATATATAGATTATACTAAATGTGAGTTCCAGCATCGACCGGGTTCAAATGAGATAGGTGGAAGATAATATATTAGCAGAATACATGGCATCACCCGGACCTGTATAAGATAGGTGGAACATATATACTATGAGAATACTCGGAATTGATCAATGTGTTTGTAATGAAATAATCATCCGAGGCAATATATCAAGGATGCCGCTGTGGAATTTCCAAAGGTCCCGCTAGTCTATATATTTATACGATAGCATGTGTGCTATTTTCTATGTCATGCTTACATCTGTGTTGTTTAATTGTTATGTACTTCCATTTCTTATAATAAATAATTTTACCAAGCATTCTCCATAATTCTACTTTTGGTTTCGATTATAGCTGACGGCATTCAAGTCATTTAATTTTTCTATGAATAATTTTACTAAGAATTTTTCATAATATTGGTTCCAGTCTTTATTATAGATAATGGCATCTATTTTTTTTTCGATTATAGCTGAAGTCATCCATTTTTTTAATAAATAATTTTACCAGGCATTCCTCATAAGTTTTTGTTCCGGTGTCAATTATAGCTAATGGCATTCCAACTATTTTTTTTTAAATAATTTTATTCAGAGTTCTTCATAAGTCTTAATTTCGATTTTAGTTAGTGGCACCTTAGTAATCTATGTTTTTTATAAATAATGTTATCAAGAATTCTTTATAAATTTGGGATTCAGTTTCGATCAACCTGATAAATCCAAGTCATATAGATATATTTTTTATTTTTGAAATCACAACTTTATAACATATAAAAATCGATAGATCATTAACCTGATAGTATATATATATATATATATATATATATATATATATATATAGAGAGAGAGAGAGAGAGATTGATAGATTTTGTATATATAATATATACAAAATCTGCAAGAATTAAAATATCATATTTAAGCGCATTTTATAACTTGGCTACGCTGGGTGTCCTTACTAGCTTGGATAAGTATTTTTGCAGTTTTAACAAAGCAGCTGGTCAGGATCAAAATGTAATATCTGTTCTTCAGATGCTGCACTTCCATTTCTTGTTCTCTTTCGATGGAGGATCAGTCCTTCACAACTGAGACATTTTTTTATTTTTTTACCTTTTCTCCACGTTTAAAAACGACCCTGGTGTCTAACTCTGTCCCGTGGGGAGGCATAGTAAATAGGTGCAATAATATCAGAGTATCTCCATTTATGCTGAATATCTACAGAATGCCAACGTCAATATATTAAATATGAATCAGTCCCCTGTGGAATTTCCACGGGTCACGCTAGTTATAACTATTTCCTTAAATGTATAGTTTGTTATCGGTTTAATATGTGCTACATGCATGTAAAACACACACTGAACAAAACATGATAATTAAATTCCAACGTTACTCCGTTCTGTGATGCCTGTCTTTGATAGAACCATTTCGTTTTGCCAAGAATCACATCGACATTTAATACAAATTTGGATGAAATATTATGTTTTAGTGAAGAAAAAGAATGAAGGATATATATGGACATGCATGCACATTAAAATAGAAATAAATGAAAAAAAACATTGATTAGATGTATGGCAATTGTTAATGAACAGAGTTATTTAAGTGAAATTTTGAAAAAGTGAATATTTTCATACAAAATATAAATGTTGCTTTTTAATCATTAAAATTTTCATTTATACAAACTTATGTTTGAGTAATCGTTATTTAACACAAAATTAACTGTAATCTTACTGATCTTGTTTAAAAGCTGTCCTAGATTAAAACAAAAAAAAATCTGAAGACCAAAAAAAACTTTGAATGTCATGTGAAAACAAATTTCTTTTAAAAAACTCACAATTGACTCACTATATTTTCTTAATAAAAATGAATATTTTGGATTTGTATTACTGTACACATAGATTCGAAAAAGTTGTCAACAAACAAATATATAACAAATAAATGTTATCAAAGGCAAGATAAGTTACTTTTCTACCAAACTGGATATATTTTTTGTGTTTTTATTCAATGTAACATGCATATTCGTCTCAAAAAACATACAATGTTTACCGATGTATTGGAAAATTTAAAACGGTGCACGACTCTCTCTTTGACACGATAAGTTTGCAAAAAGGAGGTAAAAATAAAATACTACACAAAATACTGTTAAAGACCCACCAAATATATGTCTAATTATGTCGCGGTAACATATATTGAGAAAGTTTCTAACAGTATTTTGTCTAGTTTTTTATTTTTAACTCCTTTTTGCAAACTTACTGTGTCAAAGAGAGAGTCGTGCGCCATTTTTAATTTTCTAATACATCGGTAAACACTGTTTTTCGAGCCCCATATACATTTTACATTGAATAAAATCACAAAAAATATATTCAGTTAGGTAGAAAAGTAACTTATATTGCCTTTGATAACATTTATTTGTTATATATTTGTCTTTTGACAAATTTTTCGAATCTATGTGTATAGTAAAACAAACATAATATTTTAATACAAAATCTTAAATGCTTCATTATTTCTTTTGATTGATATCGTTGTTTTGTTTTTATTTTGAGATGAAAAGATTTTTATTTCTTTTTACATAATTAGCTGAAAGATGCCAAAGTCTGTTCGAGCCTGGTTCATCAACTGTGCTTAAGTTCTAATGCTTTATGGCATATCAAGCCTTTATAATTAATTTTGGTGATTTTAATATATTCTAGTATCTTCACGTACTTTTTAAATTTACTGAATAAAAAAGACAATGAAAAAGAATTTGTATATGTGTTACATGCATTAGAAAACATTCATCAAACCATGTTTTAAAAATTGGATTTTGATAACGTTTATTACATTTTCCAAATATAATTTGAAAAAATTTATTTGCAAACAATATTAATTGGGTAAATTATTAAAAAAATGTAATTAATGAAGATTTTCTCGATATTATATATTAACAAATATCCTCATTGTATTTTGAATTCAAGCAATAATGAATTTGGAGATTTATTAATAAAATTGTAGCTGATAACTTTAACATAAAAGAATTCTACATCTAAGACGGATTGTCAATTGCATTGTTATGATGACTGTACATATGCATTCATGACCTGAAAGTTTCATTTCTCTGTTGCAGATATTGTGTGAACACTACAATAGCACCCGCTGTGCTGGCCGAGTGTCAAAATTAGAGATGCATCATTGACTTTCTCCATGCAGAAAATATTGAACTGATCAACATTCGCTGGCGCCTGTTGAACGTTTAAGAAGCCGATGCAGTTGATGTTAGCACAATTAGGAAATTCTTTTTTTAATTTCTGAGTGAGGAGAGAGATACGAGTGACCAACCCTGTTCCAAACTTTTACAACCGAGATATCAAAAGAGGCTGACAAAAGTGCATTTAGCATGGTTATGACCAAATAGAAAAATATTTTGGAGCACAAAAGGTTATTTGTTTCGATGGTATAACTTCCATCTTTATAGCTCTTTAACAGTTTCATTTTAGAGTAAAAACATAAGAGTTTACTTTTGGAACGACCCTCTTATGTTTTGTTTTCATTGATTTCTATAGAAAGAAGATCAATCTTATAAATTTGAATCAGTAAATCTAGTAGTTGGATAGTATGCAAAGGGCAACACAATCTTAATATAAGTATACATTGTTAATTAGTGTGATCAAGAAATATTTACAAGGAACATCGGTGACGTATAACTAATGACTCTGTTTCAATGATCTACTAAATTTCAAATCCATTAGAAAATGAAAATGAATTAATCTTTCATCATTAAATCTCTTGCAAAAGAGCAGTCAGGAAATACATAGAAATCGTGTACTAAAATATCAGCCATTTAAACATTGAAAATGAATTATATATCGGCTACTAAAGAGAAACCACATTCCTGTGAAATATGTGGTTCTTCTTTTACACAGAAGCAAAGTTTGTTGGAACATATGCGAACACATACTGGAGAGAAACCATATTCTTGTGAAGTATGTGGTTCTTCTTTTGCACAAAAAAATCATTTGTTGAAACATATGTTAAGACATACTGGGGAAAAACCATATTCTTGTGAAGTATGTGGTTCTTCTTTTGCAAGGAAAGAAAGTATGGTGCGACATATGCGCACACATACCAAAGAGAAACCATATTCTTGTGAAGTATGTGGTTCTTCTTTTACATTGAGAGTAAATATGTTTCACCACATGCGAACACATACTGGTGAGAAACCATATTCTTGTGAAGTATGTGGTTCTTCTTTTAGACAGAAACAACATATGTCACAACATATGAAAACACACACTGGAGAGAAGCCATATTCTTGTGGTGTGTGCGGTACTTCTTTTACCAGGAAAGAGACTATGTTTCAACATATGCGAACACATAGTGGAGAGAAACCATATTCTTGTGAAATATGTGGCATTTCTTTTAAACAGAAACAAAGTATAGTGCAACATATGCATACACATACTTGAGAGAATTTTACAAAGTATCTTACAAATATACCAGGTAAACCAAGTGCAAAGGAGATTCAAACAATTGCACTTAAAGGGACGGTTAGAATCTTAAAAAGATCTCTTGGTTGGAGTGTCTAAAATAGCAGGTGTATGTTTGGCATCTGGTAGGATGCCCCATCTCTGGCTTAAACAAAATGATAAGAAAAATGAAAAAATAGAGAGAAACAATATTCTTGTGAAATATGTGGCATTTCTTTTAAACAGAAACGAAGTATAGTGCAACATATGCATACACATACTTGAGAGAAACTGGACCATCTGTAAGAAGTTGAATATCGAATGCGGCAGCAAGTCTTGGGAACATATACTCGAAAGAACAGTAAGAAACAAATCATATACCATCCACTATAATTATGCAAACCTTACAGCTCCGTACCTAGAAAATTGAGCTATAAAACCTGATAGAGAAATATAGGACCAGAATGGGAACGAAGCAACATTAGTAGAAGTTTGCACCCCTAATGGCTTAAAAAGGACTTAGAGGGTCTTATGTATGATATGAAAAGAAACTGGAATCTTAGGAAGATCTCCATCATTACAGTAATTATAGGAGCAACTGGATTCATGAAAAAGAATCTTAAAAACTACCTGACAAATGTACCTGATGCATACAAAACGGATTTAAAAAATTGCAATTAAAGGCACGATTAAAATCTGTAAAAAATCTCTGTGTGAATGGTTTTGCATTTGCTACAATGCCCTGGCTTGAATGAAATGATTTAATATAAAAAATGAGAGAAACTATATTCTTTGAAATTTTATGTGTTGTTTTTCAAAGTAATACACTATGTTGCATGCAGACATATACTCTAAAAAACAATAATATCATGAAGTGTATATTGATACATCACGTTGAAGCATATTATCGTAATAACATGGGCAGCTTTATTCAAATACTGAGCAATGAGTGAAGTGACGCCACAGAAAGGAAAAAGAAGACTCTAAAAAGGAGAGCACATTTGAGAAGATTATCATATTAAAAGCATGGATGATGTTTGAGATCATGTTTGAGAAGACTATCACTTGAGGTACATCACAGCTGTAATAAGAGAATGAGCTTAAATTCTTTACTTTTTCTGCTTTGTTGGTTCCTGGATAACGTTATACTACAAAAAAACATATGCAGTTGGTACTGCAACATGTTTGAGGCTACAACATGTTTTCTGGCAACATTACACTTCAAAACAAATATGGAGTTGGTACTACAACTTGTTGGAGGCTACAACATATTTTCTGAACAACGTTTCACTACAAAACAAACGTTGAGTTGGTACTAAATGTTTTCTGAACAATGTTATACTACAAAACAAACGTTGAGTTGGTACTAAATGTTTTCTGAACAATGTTATACTACAAAACAAACATGTAGTGCAACATATTAGAAATTACATATCATAAGGAATCAATTTTCATTACTGAAAAGTTAAATGACTATAAAAATCATAAATCTGAATATTACTTTTCAAATTTCTACCAAAAAATAAAGTCTCCCAAAATGCATATTTGTTAATTAATTTCTTTCAGACATGTTTGCTTTTACTAAAAGCTAATTCCTGGGTAAAATTACAATTCGTACAAAACCCTGCAAAAAGTGGATACATCTTTTTTTAATGAATTTGCATATTATTGATATTTAATGAAAATTAGTAATTTTAATCTTTGAAAGTCTTAATCGAATAAAATGTTATTCTGAGACAAAATTGCTTTTGCCTATTAAAATTTACATATTAGATTTGCCTCAATATTTGAAAATTAAATTTTCATTCTTTTGTACAAATATTGTAAAAGTAGGTACCATTTTCTATTATTGCAATTTTAGTAAAATTAACTTTTATATAAAACTAACATTTCAGCATGTTCACTTTCTGTTTGTCTGATGTCAGTTTCGTATAATACAGAGAATTTATCTTTTTCATTTAATGTTCTTATAAAATAATGTATTAAAATGTTTTTACTTTTTTACATAAAAATTGATTTATATTTTTGTGAATTTTACACGCTGAACTTATATTGATATTAAAACCCCATTTTTCTGTTTTAAAAGTGAATACCACTTTATTATATACTTAGTCATGAATATAATAACGACTTCTAAAGGGATTACTAATTTGCATATTTCTTTCCAAACCAAATCTAATGTTATTTTTTTCTGCTATTTCACTATTGGGCACAGTCCTATTTGTGCATAGTTTCTACATTGTGCATAATTGCATTTAGAATAAATCTCTACATACCTATTTATCTGCTGTACTATCTCTTTCAAAATAGACCATAAATTTTTAGCCTACAGACATGAAACTTGATATATGTGGTATTTGACAAAATGTATTTGGTTATAAACTGGGAAGAATAGATGTTAAATAATCAAATTTATCAAAAAACTTGGAAAGCAGTGTGACGTAATAGACATACTCCACTCATGTGCAAATATTCATTTATATGTTTAACTTATGATTAATTTATGCAGGTGCGATTAGCTCAGACGCTAATGAATACTGATAGAGAACTAAATGTTTAGATTTCGATTCTAGCTTATGGCACCATAGTCAATGTCTTTAACTTTTGAAATCACTGATATAAATTGCGTAGAATAAAAAATTAAATAGCGAATTGACTATAATAATAAAAAATACTAAATTTGTAAAAATAAAAATAAACTTAAGCATAATTTACGACAGTGCGACCGGCTGTCCAAACGCATTTTATTTCTTTTTGGTAGATTGATTATCGCTATTAGTTTTGATGAGCTCAGGACAAAAAAAGTTCACTGATTGTTATAATAATTAGGGGAAATGATTTTGTGCTACGAAACAGATGCTGTCATAATTGGTAAATGTCAATGGAATTAACAGAAATTAATTGTACGGTGATAAACATCATTCAATTTGGAATATAGACCTGTAATTTATTCATTGTATATATATATATATATATATATATATATATATGTATATGTATCTGTAGGTATATATGATATATATATATGTATGTGTATATATATGTATGCATATATATAGATATATACATGTGAATATCTATGTATGCATATATATGTGTATGTACAGTGGATATATGTATGCATATATATACATGTGTATATATGTATGCATATATATATATACATGTGTTTATATACGTATGCATATATACATGTGTATATATATATCCATGCATATATACATGTGTATATATATATGTATGCATATGTACCTGTGTATATATATGTATACATATATAGTTGTATATATATATGCATGCATATATATGTGTATATACATGTATGCATATATATGTGTATATACATGTATGCATATATATGTATGTATATGTATGCATATATATGTATGTATATGTATGCATATATATGTGTATATATATGTATGCATATATATATATATATGTGTGTACATATATGTATATATGTGTGTATATATATGTATATGTGTGTATATATAACTGTCTACATATATGTGTATATGTATATATGTGTGTATATATATAATTGTCTAAATATTTGTTTATATGTATATATGTGCGTAAATATATATAGGTGTATATGTTGTGGAGACGCCCACTAATTAACATAGGCGGGTGAGTGAGATATATAAAGGTATCAATCACCAATACCGGAGGAGTCTGGCAACGACTGTCAAATATGCAAGACGCCTATGCTCCATCCAGTAAGACATGCAACACGCCACCAGCCAGAATATCTCCAACTGAAGTATATCTGAAGACATGTAAATATGTATATAACTTTTCTTCCTAATATATTATTGTATACCTTTACTTTCGTGTTCTTGTTAGTTATTTGCGCTGACACAATAATTTGAAAAAAAAAGACTTACACAGGATAAAATCCACTATTAAACACAATAGTGGCGTCAAGAATTCGAAAAAAGACTTATGCAGGATAAAATCCACTATTAAACACAACAGGTGCATCACGAATTCGAAAAAAGACTTACGCAGGATAAAATCCACTACTAAATTCAACAGTGGTGTTGGTGTACTAAAAATGCGTACTCGAGAAAGATTGAAAAAAAAATGTACTCGAGAAAAAAGAAAAAAAAACTACTGTTTGAACACAACAGTAACATCAAGGATTTTGAAACAGATTTACTCGAGAATTTACTGTTAGACACAACACAGTATTCAAAAAATAATTTACCAGGAAAGTCATCACGGTCGAAAAAAAAAAAAGAAAAGGAAAACAAACGAAAGTAACTACAAAATTTGTCGAGCAAAGATTTACTCAAAACGCTGGATACTTGAATGCAAAATACCAATAACCATTTCAAAGTGACTACGAAAGTCAAAGAAAAAAAAGGGTGTTTCACTAGCAAAATACCAATAACCATTTCAAAGTGACTACGAAAGTCAAAGAAAAAAAAAAAGGTGTACACCGTGAACTAAATCATGCAAATTGTCTTGAAGGAGAAAAGTGATTTTTTTTCAGCTGTACCAAGAAAGGATTTTTTTTTGTACATAATCAAAACTTAACGGATTAAGAGAAAAAATAAAATACATTTTTTTTATCCCTCAATAAAAAAAGGAAAAAGAAAGGGTCAACGCAAAAAATAATATATCGATAGAATTCGGTTGACACAAAAAAAGCGAACCTTAAAACGGTTGTTCCTAGTTATTGTAAAAAGTGAATTAGTAAAATAGACTGATTTTTAGAAAAAAAAGAACAAGATGGAGGAATTTGCTAAAATAATGACACAGTTCATGCAGAATCAGCAGATACTACTAAAAGAACAGCAAATGCTATATGCAGAAAGAGACAAAAGGAAAAATGAAAGACTCATAAAATGTCTAGAAAGGCAGGAAGAAAGGTTCGCGCAGATGCAACTTGAACAGAAAGAATTATTAGAAAGATTAACAGCTAATTCTATACAAGAAAATAATACAACCTTCTCCAACACAACAATTGTTAACAGCATAGATGTGTTCACATACGTACCGGAATAGGATAAAACTTTTGATGCATACTTCAAGAGATATGAAGATATTTTCGAAACAGACTGCGAAAACTGGCCAAATGAAAAGAAAGTAAGTTTATTACTTCGAAAGTTTGGTACCAGTGAACATTGCAAATTTGTTGATTTAATATTGTCAAGGAGAACGAATCAGTTTGATTTCGCTGAAACCGTAAAGCTTCTTAAGGAGTTATTCGGACCGAACATGTCTCTTTTCCACAAGAGATGGTCATGTATGAATCTTAAGAAAACGGATGAGCAGGACTACCTGACATACGCGTCAGTAGTAAACAAAAACTGCGACAACTTCAAAGTATCGGAACTCATGGTGAACGATTTCAAATGCTTAATCTTTGCACAGGGTCTAGTATCCACAAAAAATTCAGAGATCCGAAGACGCGTTCTCTCAAAATTAGAGACAGAACAAGGCCTGACACTGCAAAAATAAGCAGAAGATTGCCAAAGGGCAGTATCACTAAAAAAAAAGATTCCAGGGATATAGAAGAAGCAGGAGTGGCGTACATTAGAAAGATTAAAAAACCTGTCAGAAACTCAGGACAAAGAAATTTAGAGACTAGTCAAAATTAAAAAAATACCCAAATTATAAATACTCAAATTATAATAACTACAGAAAACGAAATTACGATAATAGTCAATATAATAACTACAGAAAACGAAATTACCATAATAATCAAAGGAATTATAAAAGACAGTAAATGCAGATGTGATGAAAAACGATTGTCCTTACAAAAATATCAGGTGCTACAATTGCGATAAAGTTGGACATGAGAGTGTTTGCTGCAGAACAAAAAATAGAGTACACCAAATGAGAACAAACGACAAAGGGAAAAATAATTTACGAAATTATGTATCAGTAAATATTTTCGACAAATAAGTGAAATTTCAGCTTGACTCTGGATCGGATTGGAAAAAGCTGGGTAAACTGACTCTTCAAGGTAAAGTAAAGGTGCACGAACAGTGACAGGAGACGGAATAAAATTCGGAGAGGTCATCCTGCCCATTAATTTAAATGGTACAACAAAGAAATTGAAAATCTTCGTAATTACAGAAAGCGAGAACTTACTGGGAATTGACTGGATTGAAAAATTCAATCTTTGAGATAAACTAATGAACGTTTTTTGTAGAAAAATAACCAGTTGCACCCCAACATCAGAAAATATTAAAAACGATCTAAAAAAGAAATTCCCAGAAATATTTACTACTGGACTGGGAAGATGCAATAAATTTAAGGCGTCATTCGAGCTAAAAAAGGATGCAACACCGGTGTTTAAGAAAAAAAGGAACGTACCATTCGCCGGTTTAGACAAAATAAATAGGTGTTGCTCCGGGTTTAGGTTCTTCCAAGTCCCAAAACTACCGACCAGCTTTAATAATTACTAAACGTACAACAAGTATAAACGACAAGAATTTATTAACAAACATGAAAACATGACAACACTGCAATTCAGAACATTAAGCTAAAAAGATTACTCACTTCAATAGTGGGGTTTACGGGAGGAGTAAGGACTGTATTCTAGAGTTGTACTCTGCCTGTCTAACATTGTCTTTTAGGAGAAGAACTTTTTGCGTCCGTGCCTCATATGTACGGACTCTCCTCTTGTTTTCTCAAGGGACCTCACTCCTTACCCTACACCGGTAATCCGGTGCTCTTATTTATTCCCCTACAGTACTCCCCCCCAAAACACGGAGTACCTGAAATAAATGGGCAACATTTTTAATTTTATTTAAACCGTCACAAAATTTTTTAAATGTGCTGGCCATCTTACATGTCTACCTGACCGTGTCTTTTTCTTTTCTACTTTCTGAAGCGTCATATCTACCGGCATGGCGTTTGGGGGTGATACTTTCAGATATGTCTCTTCCAGTGCTGCGGCTTTTAACCTGTCTACCGAAATGTTTTGTTCCTCATTCTTGATAAGCACCTTGAAAAACTTATTTTGTCTCTCCACAACCTTAAAGGGGCCACGATACGGCGGTTGCAGGGAATGCCTCCTTTCCGTATCACGGATAAAGACGTGCATGCAAGTCTCTAAACCCTTAGATACATATGGGACCACGTTCCTATTCGAGCCTGAGGGAAAATATGCCATCTTGGCCATTTTTGTTGTTAGCCGGTCGACAAACGCTGTCATGTCCATAACTTTTTTTGGTGCTTCCAAAAAATATTGTGCTGGCAACCGCAATGTGGTTCCATATAGGGCCTCCGCTGCTGAGCATTCCATATCTCTTTTCACCGTTGTCCGCAGTCCCAACAATATTAGTGGCAGATGTTCTAACCACCTTTTATTGTCCGTAAGCTGTGCCCGCAAGGAGGCTTTCAGACTGCGATGTAGTCGCTCGACCATGACGTTTGCCTGGGGGTGATAAGCCGTGGTGTGTATACTCTTGGTGCCCAAAAGTTTTGCAAGTTTATGAAAAAGGTCTGACTCAAACTGTCGACCTCTGTCTGATGTAACATTTTGTGGTACACCGAATCTGGCCACCCAGCCAGCAAGGAATGTTCTGGCAGTTGTGTACGCCGTCATGTCTGGCATCGGTAGAGTTTCAAACCATCGTGAGAATCTGTCGATACATGTCAGCAGATAGCACTGACCTTCACATGTCGGAAATGGTCCGGTGATGTCGATATGAATGTGCTGAAATCTCTCATCTGGAACTGGAAACGTGCCTAGAGGAGCCCGCGTGTGACGACCGACCTTGGCTTTTTGACACTCCACACATGTTTTCGCCTACGCTCTTGTATCAGCTTTTATTCGCGGCCAGACATATCGGTCTGTTAGTAGCCTTACAGAGGCATTGGCCCCTGGATGCGATAGACTGTGTACTGCCTTAAATATGTCTTTGCGTAGCAATGCTGGAACGTATGGTCGCAGTTTGTTTGTGCTTGTGTCACACACAACTTTTGTGTGGCTGGTAGGGTTGGTAATTGTCACTAGGTTCAATGAAGTTGGATTATTCTGCAGGAGATTTTGTAAATGTTCATCCTTCTGTTGTTCTTTAGACAAGGTGTCGACGTCAATTGCCGGCTGCAACAGGAAGGAATTAATTCCCCGCGATAAGGTGTCTGCTGGGATGTTGTCTGCTCCCTTGATGTGCCGGATATCCGATGTCAATTAAAGGATTTAATCCATCTGGCGAATCTCTCTGGGAGAATATTTGTCCGAGGAAGACTGTAAAGCGCCTAACAGGGGTTTGTGGTCCGTGAGGATATGGAACTGCTGACTTTCCAAGAGCTGCCGGAAATGGCGTATCGCGGAGAATGCAGCTAACAGCTCTCTGGAAAATGTACTATAGCGTTTCTCAGTGTCTGTTAATTTTTTTGAGAAAAAGGAAATGCGTTTCCAGTCCGCATCACATTTTTGTTGTAGGACCGCTTCAATTCCAATTGTGGATGCATCCACTGCTAGGCACAGCTCCTGGTTGGATTGGATGTGAGACAATTTTGCAGTTGAATGCTTCTACCGCGTGCTCCGAAAATACAATGTCACACTTCCTCACATTTGTCAACAAACTTGTCAATGGTAAAAGTACTTGTGCACAGTGAGGTAAGAACCTACGATAAAAGTTTATCAGCCCCAAGAATTGACGCAGCTGCCTCATTGTGGCAGGGATAGGGAAATTTTGAATGGACTTGACCATCTCTAGTGATGGGGATATTCCCCCCTCTGAAATATGGTGTCCTAAAAAAATTACTTCAGATTGACCAAAAGTACATTTTAATGGGTTTAGGACAATCCCATATTGCTTCAAACGTTCGAAGACCTGTCGCACATGACCGATGTGTTCCTTTCTAGTTTGGCTAGCAATAAGTACATCGTCAATATATGCACAGACGAATGGCAAATCTGACAACACCTGGTCTATGAACCGCTGGAATGTTTGTGCTGCATTCCGCAACCCAAAAGGAACTCGCATGAACTCGAACATCCCGAATGGGGTGATGATAGCCGTTTTCGGAATGTGTTCGGGCTCCACCGGTATTTGGTGATATGCTCAAATTAAATCCAATTTTGTAAAAAAAACGGTTATTTTGAGCCACTGCTGTCACGTCCTGGACATGTGGTACTGGGTATCTATCTGGTTTAGTGACTGCATTCAGTGCTCTGTAGTCCCCACATGCCCGCCATGTGTTAACACCTTTGTTGACAAGATGAAGAGGTGAAGCCCATTCGCTTTTTGAAGGGCGAACTATGCCTAACTTCATCATTTGCTGAAATTCAGCCTTGGCCGCTGTTACCTTTTCTGGTGCTAAGCGCCTAGCTTTGCTATGAACGGGCGGACCATTTGTTTCGATATAGTGTGTGGTGGAGTGTGGCAAAACGTCCCTATGGAAAGAAGGCACTGAAATTGAAGGGTATTCCTTCAAGAGACTCAGAAAATCGTTATCCTGGTTTGCATGTGCCACTGCTGGACACAATGGAGTACCAGTCCTAACTACTCCACACGCCGTGAGATGCGTTTCTGGATCTTTCAGACACTGGCCTGTTATATCCACCACCACCCCGAACGCCTGTAAAAAATCGGTACCTAAAATAGCACTGTCTACATCCACCACTATAAAAATGTGGGTAAATGTTCTATGCAGGCCTAAATTAAGGTCCATACACTTCTCCCCATATGTGTGTATTAACGAGCCATTCACAGCTCGTAGTGTGAATTTACAGGGAGGGGATTTCTTGTCGGCTGCAGTCGCAGGAATGAGAGACACCTGTGCCCACTGTCCACCAAAAAGGACGTACCTGAGTTTTTGTCCACCGCATACAATAGGCGGCCTGAAAGAGATGCACCAACAGTTGATGCCGCATTCTTCTGTCGGTTTAAGCTTTTCCCGAACTCTTGTAACTACACGGTGGGATACAGGAATTTGCCTTCTCCCCAAATCTCTTGTGCTTCCAGCAAATGGTCCTATCCTGCCTCCGTTCTCTGGAGTGACTGCGCGCACCCCCCCTCCCCGCCTTTGCTTATTCTCGAGGGTAAGTCTCGCGATGTCCTCCGCCATTTTGTTCATGCGAGCTTCCAATCTGGTCTGTCCCTCCATTAGTTTGGAGAGTAGCTCGTCTTTCTCTGATGTCTGAACGCCAGCCACCGTTGACGACCGTGTCGACATTATATCGGCAATGTGGTCGGCTATCTCAGCCACTCGTTCCACTGGCATAGATTCATCTTGTGCAGCTATTACCACCTTAGACTCGGTTGGTATGCGCTGTAGGAAGATGTGTTTGAGTCTGTTTGTAAAATTTTGGTATTTTCTACCATGATGTTTCTAAATTGAGAATGCTGGCAGCCATGTTTTTTTTAATGTTGTGCGATAGAGCTAGTATCGGAAAGATGAAGCGTTAGTCTAGGGGACAACGTGTTGGTAGTATGACCAATGTAAGAGGAACAGTTAGAGATACATTCTCCTAACGTTAGGAGACTGAAGGTGTTGGAGGCATTGT